>NC_045429.1:320176137-320500928 GCF_902635505.1 Sarcophilus harrisii
GCCCACCTTCAAGAGGAATTGAGGGGGTTTGTCCTTTAAACAGAATGCATGTTTCAAAGCATTAACAATGCAAATTAAAAGAATTTCACAGCAAGCAAATTGGCAAAGATAGGAACTAGCAATATGGGAAGGAGACAGGCACCCTGATGTACTTTTGGTGGAGACAAAGTGATCCAACCATTCTAGACTTCAATTTGAAATTATTCAAGAAAAGTGACTATTTATACATTGTGATGCACTGATCTTGCATATTGCCCCAAGGAAGTTAAAGACAGAAATAAAAATCTAATATACACCAAAAGTTCATAGCAGATGTGGTTTTCTGTTTTTTTGGGTTTTGGTAATGAAGAGCCAGAAACAAAGAAGGGAGCCTTTTTGGGAATGTCTGAAAAATAAAGTATAAGAATGTAATAGATGATTATACCCTGAAAAGGATTCTGGGAAATCTGGGAAAAGTTGTATGAATAGACTTAGAGAGAAATAAGTTAAACAAAGAGAACAATATGAATAATCACTACAGCATGAACAGATTCCCAAAAGGAAGTTGTACCCTGAATGATAATTTAAAAAAAAAAAAAAAAAACAGTGAAAATCCTGAAGAAGAAATGATTTATCAAACCTTCTTCTGGCAGAAAAGTGGGTAACTATGAAGCAAACATACATTGTCAGGCCATCTCTGCTAAAATATTTTTTCTTAATCACTTTTTTCTTTGTCATAAGGGATGATAAAATCTAGAGAGATGAGTAGGAAATTATTTTGATGTAAAACCAAAAATCATCAATAAAATACAGTTAGGGACAAAACAATAAAATTTCTCTAGGAATATCACCTATTTGAGATGATGGAAATGCTATGGTTGAGCAAAATTTGGTGCTCTAAATTTTCTGGCAGCAAAGACTAAAAGAGAAACAAGTGAGGTTACATAGTTTTAATGTTTTCTATTTGTATCTCCTGATAAGAGAAAGCATTCAAATTAATCTTCAGGGATAACATTTTTCCTCACACTAAACCCAAGAAGAAATTTTTGTTTTATACAAAAAAATATTCTGTAACAAAACGGACAGTATTATAAACTCTGGTTTTACAGAGAAGACTAACATTCTCATCAGACCAGTGATTTTTTTTATCCATTTTCTAAAAGGTGAAATTTCTGAAGAGACCTAGACAAAGCCTTAAGAGATAATTGATGTCTGTGCTCTAGGCAAGGTCAGAAAATTTCGATCCCTGTGGATAATAGCTCACAAGAGGCCTCAAGCCTTCACCATAACATGTGACTGGGCTTATCACAAAATAAATAAAAGTTGTCATCTTTGTACCTGACTTTGACCTTGTATCCTAGAGGAATGTGGTAGTGTAATAGAGATTTGGGCCTGGAGAATGGAATTTTCTGACATATAAAAAAGTTTATACGTAAAAATTAATATTCAGAAGCATCCTTTATTGTTCCCATCCCTAATATTGCATCCTAACTTGCCTATGAAATAAAAGACATTTTAATTGTGCTTTAAAGTTTGCAAAACCTTTTGCATACATTTGGTCTTCAAAATAATGCTATGAAAATTAAGTACTACAGCTCACACACACACACTCACACACACACACACACACACACACACACACACACCAGCATATGTGAAGGCTAAAATGATGGTCTTAAGTTCAGGGGTCCTCAAACTATGGCCCGCAGGCCAGATGCAGCAGCTGAAGACGATTATCCCCTTCATCCAGGGCTATGACGTTTCTTTATTTAAAGGCCCACAAAACAAAGTTTTTTGTTTTTACTATGGTCCGGCCCTCCAACAGTCTGAGGGACAGTGAACTGGCCTCCTATTTAAAAAGTTTGAGGACCCCTGGAACTATAGGCTATGGATATGTGATTTTTATTGACTTTGGGAACCCCCTCTCTTGATACAAATTGGTACCTTTTCTGTAATCTCAGATGTTTCTTGCACCTATTTCCTCTTTACATATATGATTGCAAAGGGCTCTCATTGGTTTCCCCACCTCCCTGTCTCTTTCCTCTTTAATCTGATGCTACCCAAACTGCCCAGATAATCTTTCCAAGGTATGGTTCTGATCCAATCACTCCTTCATTTGAAAACAAAACAAAAAACCACCATCAACTGTATTCTTATTATCTCTAAAATAAAAACAGCAATAAAATGCCTTTACATTGGGATTTCAGGGTCCTTATATTCTGGTTCCAACCTCCATTTCCAGACTTAATTCACATTCCTTCCTATTTAAACAATCAACATTAGTCTCTGAAATCAATATGTTCATTTCAGCCTTCTACAGACTTTTTTTTCCCCAAGGCAGTTTGGCAGGAACAATTCAGTATGCTAAGCTTTATAACTCCTTAACTCTGTTTATCTCAGAACAGTGGTGTCAAACCCAGCTAGAAATGGGGGTTACTAATCTGTAAAGATGCCCGTAGACTGCACATGGACTTAGTTTTCAATGTAATATTATCTATTGATTTATTTTGTTAAATATTTGTCAAAGTCTAATCTGGTTCAGGCTGCACTCAACTACATGCTTGACACTTCTGCTTTAGAGCAAGGATTCCTAATGTGAGATTTGTGAACATGTTTAATATGCTTTTGTTATTGTTCAGTCGTTTTCAGTCTGTCTGACTCTTTGTGACCCCATTTGGGATTTTCTTGGCAAAGATGTTGTATTTTCTTCTTCCACTCATTTTACAGAAGAGGAAACTAAGGGAAACAGGGTTAAGTGACTTATACAGGGTTACATAGCTAGTGTCTAAGGTCACATTTGAACTGAGGTCTTCCCTGACTCCAAGCCCTGCACTCTATCCACTGCACCATATCATATGCCCCCTAACTTATTATATCAATGCTACTTTATGATGATTATGGCTGAAATTCTCTTTAAGATGCAGCTCAAATTCCACTTCCTCCATAGAATCCCACCCAAGTGAAAGCATTCTTTCCAATCTGGATCATATCTTGGTTTTGTCTCCTAGTAGAATATAAACTCGATGAAGTAAGAACATTATCACTTTTGCATCCAATCCAGGTACATGGTGATGAATACTTCAAAAATATTTGTTGGATTTAATTAAATAAGTTCAGGCACAAAGATGGCTCCAAAGAGTCTCTAGAACAAATATATACAATCCTTACATAAATTTTATAAATAGTCTCTAATTTCTTCACATTCCTCCAGGCCCTGAGGATTGAGGAAATGGGTGAGGAGCTATATGATGAAGGAACTCTTTCCTTAAACTTCATTTTAGTTGAAATTTTCAGGTGGCTTCAAATCTCTTGTGAGATTTTTGAGTAACAAGACATTATAGGGAGTATTGTTTATAGTAATCCTATTTTTTGTACAGCTAGCCTTGAGGAGAGATTTGGACAAAATTTGCCTATCAGGAAGAAGCTTATCCTTTTTGAGATCATAATGCAGTAAAAATTACATTCAATAAAGGACTGCAAAAAAAACATAGATTAAAAATTAATAAGAAGAAGCTTAAAAGGACTCTTACTGTTTGGTATTCTTCCCATTCCTATCTCTTTTTGCAAGTCAAAAATATATCTAAAATTAGAATTGTTCCCAAAGGACTTCAGGATAGAAGCTTCCATTTCCTACTAACAGTGCCTAGCACATAGTAGGTGCTTAATTTTTTTTTTTTTTAATTAATTGATCAATTACTATGTGCTTGGCAAAAGGAGAGTCCTAAAAAGAAATTGTCCCAGCCTCGGAGAACTTACATTCTCTTTTAAGAGATACAATGTATAAACAGATAAACAACAATGAGACAATATGAGGATGGAGAAGACATAGTCTGGGGGTTTAGGAAAGGCTTCAGTAAAAATCTGGCACATGAAGCTGAAATTCTAAGAGGAGGAGGCTAAGGAGGGAATGCATTCCAGGCATGGGGAACAGTTAGTACAGAGACACAGAGACGGGGTGAGGGGAAACTTAGTTCTGGGGATAGCAAGTAGGCCAATTATGCTGGAACACTAAAAATGTGAAGAGGAGGAGTGGGAAAGAAGTCTGGAAAGATAAGGCTGGAGCCACAGGGTGCAGAGCTTTCCAGTTATGCCTTTTTATCTCACGCTTCAACTGGCCACGAGGTGGCCTCATAGTGCACCGAGTGCTGGGCTGAGTCAAGAATACCGGAGTTCAAATATAACCCCAGACCATTATTAGCTGTGTGATCTTTGGCCAAGTCAATTAACCCCTGACTCATTTTCCTTGACTATAAAATGGGATTAATAATAATATATTTATATACATATATGTATCTTTATAAACACATATACATTTATAAACATACATAAGTATGTATGAATTTATAGAACTCTATCTATCTATCTATCTATCTATAAATACCTTATAGCTTTAGAGAGTTACCTTGAGCACTGAGAAGTAAAGTGACTTGCCTAAGATCACAGAGCCCCTTTGGGAGAAGTAGGACTCTACCCTCTACTGAGAGTCTTCCTGGCTTCAAAGCCAGTTTTCTATCCACTATCCCATGCTTCCTTTCAGAAGATTTTCATAAAGGGCCAGAGGAGATCATATAAAGTTACAAAGTGTTATACAAATATTTACCCATCATAGGTTAATTCTTATCAGTAAATAGTAATCACAGACACAGCATTAGCTATTATATATATGATATACACACATATATTATAAAAACTACAGCTATATAGTTAGCTAGTGCAAGCACATTCAATAGGGGAAGAGAATGGGTTACCATAGGCAGCTATCCCTAATTTCTTTTGTTTTGCTTTTCTCCCTGTATTTTTGAGGCAAACCTCCAGGGAGATCGAAGAGATAATTGTATTTTTGATCCTCAAAGTCCATTTTAGCAAGTTTCCCAGGCCTTGGACCCATGGGTGGAGACTAGTTCTCTCATTCAATAGGCTAAAGACCAGCCACAGCCCCAGAATACCAGATTGGACTTGTTATTAAATTGAAAGGAAGAGGAACAAATATTTATTAAGTACCCACTATGTGCCAGGCACTGGAATTGTAAATATTATCTCATTTGAGTCTTACAATAATCCTGGGAGATGAGGGTATTATTATTATCCCCATTTTATAGCCCTACCTCTCAGGATTATTATTACAACAACAATACATCAAACCTAATTTGTAACTTTTTAAAAATTTCTGCAGTGTAAATGTTCACACTGAAAATTTAAAAATTGGCTCATGTGTCTGATTTGAGCTGGCTTCAGCACATTCTTGCCCCCAAGATAGACATAATGTCCCATTTTAAGATGAGAAAACTAGGGTTCAACATAATAGTAGAGTGACTTACCCGTGGTTTTAGCAAATAATGGAGCCCTGACTCAAATGCAGGTTTATATATTCCTAATCCACAGCTCTGAACATTATTGATGCCATTTTTCCATTGATCCCTTAAGGATGAATGTCTCTAGGTTCTGGTTTAAATAATGAGTACTCATATTTATTGGACAGTGCAAGAGGAGAACTCAGGATTCTATGCAGCTAAGTGACACAATGTGTAGAGCACTGAATCTGGAATGAAGAAGCTTTGAATTCAGATCCAGTCTTAGACACTGAATTTTGAGCACATCACTTTATTTTTGCCTGCCTATCTTTCCTCATCTATAAAATGGGAATAATAATAGCACCTACATCCCACAATGGTTTTGAGGATCAAGTGATTTAATATTTGTAAAGCATCTTGCCTACCTTGACATGCTATATAAATGCTAACTATAATAATAATTATTATTATTCAAATGATAGTTACATAAAGAGAGAAAATTGTTAATTTAGTAGAAGTTGAAGACACAGAAAGAACTTGTTCAAAGATCATGGAAATCTTAGCCAAGAATGGGCTAAGTACAGATCTGGTTTGGAAATTTGGTGATTTCTACCTTTGGTTTCTATAATTGCCAACCTGGAAAATAAAAAAAATCTCAAAAAGCATCAGCTTCAAGAGAAAGTAATTTTTTTATTCCATTTAAGGCAACTCTCCTAAGAGTATTTCCTTGCCACCACTAGGAAGGGATGAGTGTTGTGTTGTTCTAGCTGAAGTCAAACTTCAAGTTCTCAGATACTGGATCAAAGGAAAGCAGGAAATATATCAAGTTGGATCTTTCCCATCTTTCCCCATGATACTCTGCTAGCAAAATTGTGAAGTAACACCCTGAGAGCTGCAGTTAGACAAGGGGCGGAGCCACAGACTTGGATATGCCAGTTGAAAACCTCTGGTGAGAGGAAGAAGTTCCAAGTGTTTATCAGCTCAATGTGACAGCAAGAATAGCAACCACACCTAGAATTAAAGAAGCTCCAACTATTTACATACACATCATGCTTATAGAGTATGTCCACATTATATACACCACAATTAATATACATACACTTTATATCTTCATCCCACCTTTAGTCATGTGCATATACTGCTAGAATTGCCCACACACATATCCACATTACATTTGCTTGAATACTTGGATTCATATAGGCTGTCCTATGCATAGTCCCAGAAACCCAGTCCCCTCCTTACTTCCACAAAGAAGAGCACCCAAAATCTGCTCCAGTGTTTGGAGTTGCTGAGGGCACCATGGCTGGCCAGATGACTACCCTTGACAGTAAATGTGTGATGGACCACTCCCAGGATGATGATTCCTAAGACAAAGATCAGGGTACTCTGGGATCCAAGACACAGGAATCCTGCATGAGAATGGGAAAAAATGAAAGTGGGGAGTGGGGGGAAACAAAACATGAAATCAGGATCAGTATGAGACTTCAAGACCAAGATCAAAGACCTAGAAGCAAAGAGTTCAAATTCTACTACTGTCATCAAGGCCCATTCTGGGAATCTCACTTACTCCAACACTCAGGTTCTCTATTAGAGAGGGGAAAAGTTTTAATTAAAAAGATTCTTCACACTAATCGTACTCTACCTTCTATGTATTTTCCACTTCTCCCTGAAGAACAGATCTTCTAGCTGGGGGGAGGGAGGAAGGGAAGGAAGTTGGGATGTGGGGGTGGGCAATGAAATATGCTCTCATTCTGGACAGTGATATGTCTCCAAGACTCCTACATTAGAGCTGGAAAAGATCTCAGCTATCACCTAGCCCAACTGCCTCATTTTACAAAAGAGGAAACTGAGACACAAAAAGGTTTAGTCGATTGCCCAAAGTTATTCAACATAGTAGTGGCAAGGTCAGGATTAAAACCTGAGCTTCTTCTGATCAGCTTTGGACAGTCACTCTTAATCCCCTCCTTCTTCCCTCACTAGAACATAGGGTAAACGCTAAGGATAGGCGTAAGGAGGGGCTGAGGATGAGGATCAGCCTGCAAGATGCAGACCAAGGAGACAATAGGGTTCCCATCCTGAATGTTCCATCAGCAGTAGCAGGAAGGGATAGTATCCAGAGATAATTCTATTGGGTTCTGAGTCCTACATTTAGCATCTCCGATCTTTGCAGCAACCTAGATCCTCAGGTAAATATTCTCCTTCCTTCCCTCATTTCTCCTCATTTCCTCACTCTTTCCTCTGAATCCCCTTCCTATGCTCCGATTCTACAAAGTTCCCCACCATTTCTCACCTCCTTCCTCCTGCTTGTGCCCTCCCTTTCCTTCTCTCTTCCTTATCCCAGCCCGCCAACCTTACCTAATATTCCCACCTGCCTCCCCTCTAGAGCAGCTGACCTATAGCAGGGTCAAGTTCAGACTTACAGAAGAGAGGAACCGAGTCGAGTCTCAGTCCCTGCCCCCATGCTCAAAGATCCCTTGGAGAAACCTAGAGACTTTGGGACCAATGGAGAACAGACTAAAAGCTCAACTTCTGATCCCGGACCTCTCTTCCGTCCTCCCCGCCAGAAGCTCAGTGAGGGCTAACAATTCTTTTCCCAACCCCCAACAAGGACAGGAAGGTTTGAGAACAGGTCAGCCCGAAACCCGCAGTGATTGCAGCTGTATTTGCCGCTCTTCCTGGCGGCCTCGTTCAGACCAAAGGAAATTAAAGCTATAGAGAAAGGGGCAACATGTAATTCCCGGGGGGAAGGAGACATTTCGTTCATCCCAAAGTCCACCCAGGAACATTTCGCTAATAAAGTCCGCCCTCCTTTCCCCTCTCCACATCCAACACAACCTCTCTTCTCCCTCTCCCCATACTCCTCCTCCCCACTCGGAGGAAAAAACCAGGCTGTGCTAACCCCTTCGGGGCCTGATTCTGCAGAACACCGTGACCTTCCCGCCCCCACGGCGCCTAGAGGATCGATCCGATCCTCCTGGCGCCCTGCTGCTTGGCACCAGCTGGGTAGTGCCCCCGACTCCTCACCTAAGGGCAGAGCGAGGAAGTTAAGAACAAGGATGAACCAATCCAGGCCGTGCCGCTCCCACCAACTACTCTTCTTTACCACCTCCTGGACCAGTGCCTCCAGTTCGCCCATCAGCATCCCCTCCTTCCTGACCCCTGCGTGTCCAGGATCGCTGCAGCTGTCATTGCAGGTTGGGGACTCGGGTGTCCCGGTTTCTTTCATCGTCTGTTGATTGGAACTGAGGCTCTCCGAGACCCTTCTCCTTTCCTCCGGTTCCATGTCCCATAAGCGGACACCGGACACCGGCGCGAAAAGAAGTTGGGGGAGGGACAGTGGGCACCCACCGGAAGAGCTAGATGAGTACCGGCGCTGCTGAAAGACAGGGAAAGAGCAACCCAGAGGGGTCCAGGTGAAGCGTCTGGCCAGTGGGCCACAGCTACTGGCACCACAGCTGAGAGCAGAGGAACCCGCGAAAGAGGCAAAATAGAGGCATCCGAAATGGGGCGGGAGGCGGGCACAGAGGTGGGGCTGCTGCTCGGGAGCCGCAGAGATTGGGGATTGGGGGAGGTGAGAAGAAAAAAGGGGCGGAGTCCCGTAATCAGGATGCAAAGCAAGGAGACAGTCCGGGGGAGGAGAAGCGAGTCTGGACCGCTCTCATTCAACCCCAGTGCCTGAATTGATTTGTGAGAGAGTGACTAATCGAGGAAGCGATGGGAGGACAGGTGGTTTGAGGTGGAAAAGGACCATCTTATATATCTATCACCTGAGACTCCGGAGGAACCACCTTCCAAGCCTCTGGGAACATACGAAGCTGCACCCAAAACAGTGACAAGAAGGGCAGGAATTAGAAACTGTCCAGATTTCACGAAGAGGGTTGAGTAGACAGCAGAAGGATCCTGGGCAAAAGAGATTCACCACCCTAGGGACTTCTAAAGTTTCTTCTGATGCTAGCTTCTCTTCTCAGCCGTCTTCAGAAACTAAATCGAAACAAAGCAGCAAAAAGGTCATAATCTGTGTCAAAGATGGGGACCAAGGATAAACTGAGAGGCAAAGACAAAAGCAAATCTAAGAACAAAATGTATTGTCTCCATAGAGCAGGGCCTCCTTCTGTTCCCACGATGCCATTGGGTAGACGGGACCAAACCACTGAAGCTCCTTCTTTCACCCACCAGCAATAACCCACTTTCCCAAACTGTGAACAACACAGAATCCTCTTCACGTTGAGGGATACATGTGCCCTATCCTAGCCATTGAATATGTATATTTCTTGGGTAGTTTCCATCTGGGATAAACTGTGAGGAGGTGGGCACCGAGACTACTTTGGAAGTAGGGAAGAGGAAAGTTAGTTTTTCAGAACTTTAAAACCCATTACCAGGAAGACTAGTTCAAATGTGACCTCAGACACTTCCTAGTTATGTGCCGCTTGGCAAGACTTTTAATGATAATACTTACCTCCCAAGCTTGTTATGAAGATCAAATGTGATATTTGTTAAGTGCTTTGCAAACCTTAAAACCCTACATAAATGTTCACTAAAATCAAAATAAAATCGACAAAATTGGGAGAGTCCCAGCCTTCATGCCACTGTCCTCCCCAACCACTTACTATATCTTAATGAGATTTAACTATTTCAGCTTCAAAATTTCCTATCTGGAACACCATCTTGACTGGTGGGTGTCTCAAGGAAGTCATGATATTTAGATGGGTGTAGCCATCTTTCATATTATTCCTAATCATTTGCCAATAGCCACTCTAATAGTAAGTGGGTGGAAAACCTTCACTAGCCCCACCCTTTCTCATTACCAGTTTTGGAACCAACTTAGTTCTGGGAAGGATGTGTCAATTTTATGGTTAACTTATGACTCCAGTCACTCATCAGCCTTGTAACTTCCAAAGCAAACTACTCCCTGGCCACCACTTCGCCATAGATATTGTCTCCCCATTGGAGAAAAGGTTCTCTCTTTGCTTTTGAATCTATTATCTCCAGTTCTTGGCACAATGCTTGCTGTACTATTTAAATAGTAACTATTTAATAATAATGAATGCTTTCATTCAAATCTGGCCTATCAGTCCCCCCATCCTTTTTTTTTTCTTTATTCATAACCTTTCATATTAGAGTATAAGCTATAATTACTGCTTCTACATTTGCATCTGTATCCCCAGGTCCTAGTATATATAGTTCTTGGCACATATAGCAAGTACTACCACATTATCAAGAATTAATAACAACAAATGCCATCATTCAAAACTATCTTTGTCTCTCCATTTTGTGTTCCTGTCCTTCTTTGTGAGAATGTGAGCTCTCTGAAGATAGGTACCATCTTTTTTTTTCTTTCTTTTCTTTTCTTTCTTTCTTTCTTTTTTTACTCTGGCAATTGGGGTTAAGTGACTTGCCCAGGGTCACACAGCTAGGAAGTGTTAAGTGTCTGAGATCAAATGTGAACTCAGGTCCTCCTGACTTCAAGGCTGGTGCTCTATCCACCGCACTACCTAGCTGCCCCTACCATCTCTTTTTTTGAATGTCAAGTGCTTAACCCAGTGTTTGGCATGAAGTAAAAATTTTTAAATGTATTTGTTTATTTTTAATATTTGGAGGGTTTTTTTTTTATTTTTTAGTTCCAGATTCTCTCTTCCCACTTTTCCATATTACTTATGTTGCAAAAAAACAACAAAAAAAAACAACAAAAAAATAGAATTTTAAAAATATGCTTCAATCTATAGTCAGAGTTCATCAGTTGTCTTTATGGAAGTAAGTAGTATTTTCCATCACTGGGTCAACTCCAGTCATCTTGACTTTGTCTTGCTCTGGATACCAATGACTCTGGAGGAGTGAATGATTACTTTTCGAAGCTCTGTTTCACTTATATCCAATTCACTTGCAAGTCAAAACATCATCCTCATGATATCATTGATGTTCTTCAAAAATGAAGTTCAAACAACTGCATTCATAGGTCATTATATTGATTACAGTATCTAAATCTTTCACATCTGATCATCATTAAAATGTTGCTATTACTGTGTAGAATATTTTCCTGATTCTGCTTTTCACTTTGCATGTCTTCATAACAGTCTTCCCATATTGTTGTTTGAAAGCATCCTCCTTGTCATTCTTTATAGTACGATAATATTCCATCACAATCAAGTACTACAACTTGTTCAGCCATTTCCCAATTGATGGACATTCCCCCAATTTCCCATTCTTTGCCACCACAAAAAGAGCTGTATATTTTTCTACATTTCTACATTTTCCTTTTTCTTTAATTTTTTTGGAACACAGACTTAGTAGTGCCATTAGTAGGTCAGTCAGTTTTATTGCCTTTTGGCCATAATTCCAAATTGTTCTACATAATGGTTGGACTAGTTCACAACTCTACCAATAGTGCATTAGTATCCCTATTTTTCCACATCCCCTGTAGCATTTGTTCTTTTCCTTTTCTGTAATGTTACCTAATCTTCATATAGTAAGCATTTAACAAGAATTAAAAATACATTCATTCAAAGCTTATGTCCCAAACTCCTGCTGTTTCTTTGTTCTCTCCTTCTTTATCCAAATCACCTTTTACTATTACCAACATGCCATACATCACCTCTAGCACCATCATTTTAATCACCATAACTACCATCCCCATCATCACCAACACTATCATTTTCATAACCTCCACATTATCACAATTATCTGACCACCGCAACCACATTATCCTCATTGTCCTCGAAAACATATTGACCTTATAAATAGGTCACCACGCTAGATTATCAAGCATGCAAAGATGTCCTCAATGAACTTACAACTTAATAGGGAGGATAAAATATACCTGTTTCTCCCAGGGTTGCTATGAGGACCAAATTGAAGTGACTAGCTAAATGACCTTGGGCAAATAATTTTACTTCTCTGATATTCAGTTTCCCCACCTATAAAATTAGTGAGTAGACTAAATGATTTATTTTTAAATTAAAATGTTTTAGCTAAAATAAGAGGAAAATGAACATTTACACATATATATAGAAAAATGCTAAAAATATTGTATATAAAATTTTAATCTCCATTTCATATGCTTTTTTTAAATTCACAATAAATTCTTTACATTTTCCAAAAGTTTTCTGCTTGTCTGTACTTCCTCTTGAACTTCTTCATTTTTGTACATTTTATTTTATTTAGCAAAAAGTCTGTCTTCTTTCCCCACTTCTCCCAATTGAGAAAAAAAGAAAAAGAAAATCCCTGTTAAAATATTATACAAACATTTAAATATTCAAGCAAAACAAATTCAAGCATTGACTGTTACTAAAAACAAATATATCTTATTCTGCACTAAATTTTTCACCTCTCTATCAGGAGGTGGGTAGCAACTTTTATCATAAGCCCCCTGGAATCTTGGTTGATCATTACACTGATCAGACTTCCTAAATCTTTCACAGTTATTTGTCTTTACAATATTGTTATTATTGTACAAATTGTCCCTCTGATTCTTCCCACATACAAGAACTTCATCAGTTTATAAAATCTTCCCAAGTTCCCTTGAAATCAAGCTTTCATCATTTCTTACAGCTTACTTGTATTCACATTTATATACTATAACTTGTTCAGATATTTGCTAATTGATGCTTTGGTTTTCAATTTTTTGCTACAAAAATTGCTAAATTTGAAACTATGTTCAAAAAACTATCAAGCTGTGCATGCCTTTTGATCCAGCAGTGTTTCTATTGGGCCTATATCTCAAAGAGATCTTAAGGGAAAGAAAGGAACCCACATGTGCAAAAATGTTTGTGGCAGCCCTCTTTGTAGTGGCAAGAAACTGGAAACTGAGTGGATTCATATCAATTGGAGAATGGTTGGTTAAATTGAGATATATGAATGCTGTCAGCAGAATGATTTCAGGAAGGCCTGGAGAAACTTACATGAACTGATGCTTAGTGAAATGAGCAGAACCAGATTATTGTACATGGCAATAAGAAGATCATACGCTGATCAATTCTAATGGATGTGGCTCTCTTCAACAATGAGATGACTGATGCCAGTTCCAAAGATCTTGTGGTGAAGTGAGTCATCTACACCCAGAGAGAGAACTGTAGGAACTGTATGTGGATCACAACATAGCATTCTCACTCTTTTTGTTGTTCGTTTATTTTTTTTTAAATTTATTTTCTTTTTTGAACTTTTTTTTTGTGCAGCAAGAGAATTGTATAAAATGTTTACACATTTTGGATTTAACATATATTTTAACATATATAACTTATATTGGATTGCTTTCCATCTAAGGGAGGGGGTGGGAGGAAGGAGGGTAAAATCTGAAACACAAGACTCTGTAAGGGTCAATGTTGAAAAATTATCTGTGCATATGTTTAAAAAATAATTTCTAAATTTTTTTACTTCCTTCTCTCTCTCTCTCTCTCTCTCTCTCTCTCTCTCTCTGTCTCTTTCTCTCTCTCTCTGTCTCTCTCTCCCCCTCCCTCCCTTCCTCCATTTGTGTGTGTGTGTGTGTGTGTGTGTGAATTCTCTCCTTTGAGCAGTTCAGAGAAAAATTAAGTTCAAGTATCAATCACTTCTTTCATCCCTTCTTCCTTGTATGTACAGAAGTCTATTTCAATATCCCAATTATATAAGAATTCCCCCTCACCTTCCTCTCCCTTCCTTATAATCCGTAGTGTATTCTTCCCTTCCATTTTCATTTTAAGATCAAGCTTCTAAAGAAAGTGGGAGCTTGGGATCTATCTCCTTTCAGGCAATGGTCAATATTTAAGATCAAGCTCCAGGATTTCTGTTTAATTAGTCTCCCTCTATGACCTCTGATGATGACAGAGTTCAGAAGAGAACCATGAATAATCTTCCATTTTAGAATGTAAGTAGTTCGTTTATTTATTTATTTTTACTGAGGCAATTGTGGTTAAGTGACTTGCCCAGGGTCACACAGCTAGGAAGCCTAAATAGGCTGCCCCCGATCAGTTTGTTTTTAGGATTTTTTGAAATATGATATCTAGTTTTTTGTTGTTGTTTTTTTTTTACTGTAGTTTCCAAGTAATCCAGCAAGTCTTAAATTTTTTTCTCCTTGCTCTGTTTTCCAGATCAGTTATGTTTGCCTTGAGAAATCTTATATTTTCATCTATTTTTTAGCCGTTAGATTTTGTTTGATATTTCTTATTGCCCTATGGAGTCAGTAGTTTTATTTGGTCCATATTGACTTTCAGGAAGTTTGTTACTTAGGCAAGATTTTGAATCTCATATATCTAACTGTTAATTTCCCTCTAATTCCCCTCCCCCCAATACCTCTCATTTCTTTTCTACTTTTTTCCTATAGTGCTTTAATTTCATTTACAAAATTATTTTTCTCTTTAAACTTTTGCTTCATCACTTCCACACATTCAAGTTGAATTTGTGCCCAAGCCATGTTTTGCTTTGTTTTGGTTTTGAGTCTTTACTTCTAGTTATTTTGTAGTCATTCACTTTTGTACTTGTGTCATAAGCATCTCTAATATCATAATTGCTTTTTGTGGTGAGCCTATTTCCTGACTTCAGACTTTGTGGTAAAGAGCAGGCTGTGAATACTTCTGAAGGGAATGTCTAACCTGTTGCTGCCTTCTTGGAGCATTGAGTATGGTGATATTCCTGGATCTCAGGGACAGCTCAGAATGAGAATCTAAAGGTTTTCAGGGTTACATGGTCTGATCCAGGGCAATCCAGGTCTGATTGATGCTCCTATGGTCTAAGCTCCATAAATTCTTGACTTGAATTTGGGTCTGAGCAAATAGCCTTATAGGATTTCTCTTGGAAGTCAAACTCTTGGAGTTTGACTAGATTGCTGCTGGACTCAGTTACCTAAAAAGCTCTACTGGATGACTGACAGTACTTCAGTCTCTCCTTTCATCATCTTTAATTCTACCCTTTTTATTTCTCTGTAAGGTTTCAGATTGAGCTGGAAGATAGAATTGAAACCACTGTATTGGAAGCTGGAATTGAGAATCTGCTCAGCTTCTAGGTTCCAAGCTATAAAGCTGCTACTTGTTTCTAAATTTGCTCCTTACTGAGTACATGGCCAGGGTACCTGAGTGGCACAGTGGATAGAGCTCCAGGGCAAGAGTCAGGATAGACCTGAGTTTAAATCTGGCCTTGGACACTAGCTGTATGACTCCATAAAAGTCACTTAACCTTGCATGCTTTGATTCCTAATCTGTAAAATGAGCTGGAGAAGAAAATGGCAAACTACTCCAGTATCTTGGCCAAGAAAACACCAAATAAGGTCATGAAGAGTTGGACATGACTGAAATAATTCAACAACAGCTTATCTCTGGTCCCATTTGGAGGCTGCTGGCTTGTTTGTTTATTGATGGGTGCATTTCCTATTATTCTTAAACTTCTAGCTAACTTCTTGTGAAGTTCTGAGGTGGAAGAAATAATTTCCTCTATTTTATCATCAGATATCCTGATCATTATTCTTTTAGTAGAAATCTGAAGGTTTTTTTGTTTTGTTTTGTTTTGTTTTATTTTGCTGCAGTAGCTTTGTGGGAACTTGGGATCTATCTCCCTTTAGGCAATAGTCAATATTGACCGTGTAAGAAATATGTGTTTCTCAATACAATGATCCAAGGCAATTCCAAAAGACTTGTGATAGAAATTGTCATTCACATCCAGAGAAAGAACTATGGATTCTGAATGCAGATTGAAACATTAACTTTGTGGGGGATTTTCCTCTTGTTTTTCCCCCTTTTGTTCTGTTTCTTCTTTCACAATATGACTAATGCTAAATTGTTTAATATGATTGCACATGTATAGCCCATATTGGATTACTTGCTGTCTTAGAGAGGGGAAAGAAGAAAATTTGGAACTCAAAATCTTACAAAAGTGAATGCTGAAAACTATCTTTACATGTAATTGGGGGGGAAAATGCTATTAAATAGAATCAATCAATAAGAGTGGAGGAATATATGTTTTTTTCTGCAAAGATCCATTTGGTCTCTGCTGGAAAGTAGATAACATCATTCTTCTTTATCAGGATGCTGCGATCATAGCTGATCCATTGCAACTGACCAAAATTATTAATTATTTTAATTAATTTGTCTTTGTATCTCCTGGCTCTGCTCATTCCTCTCTGTTACCCAGTTTTAGAAATCTTCCCAGATTTTGATGAAACAATCCCTTTCATCATTTTCATGATACAATTATGTTCGATTCTAACCATATGCATTTCCATTAAAGTTTTCTTAAAATTAATTTTGTTCCACCAAGCATTACATTTATTTCTAAATTGGATATGAATTAAACTTGATATAATAAATTGTCTGTGAGTGATATGATTAGAGTATTATGATATGTAATCAGAAACACTACAATAAGTTGACACCTTTGTTGCTCCTCTCTAATTCCTGCTGACCATTTGGGCTTTAAGTCAAAAGGTTTGAGTTCAAATCCTGCTTCAGATAATTACCAACTGTGTGATCATGGTCAAGTCACTTTCTGTCAATCTCAGTTCCCTTAAATCCACAGATAATGATAACACCTACCTCCCAAAGTTACTGTGAAGATATCATATGAGAAGTAGGTTTTATATAAATTCTTATCCTTTTTCCCTTGTTAGCTGAAATAAATTTTATTATATACTTAAAATAGTAAAGTATGACAAAATTTCAATGAATACTGATACAGTAATGTATTGTAGTAGATACTTTCAGTGATTAATCATTATCTTATAATGTGACCTGTCATAAGGTTTTAGTGAAATATGTACATCTCAAAAGTCCCTTGGACTTTATTCTTCGCACCAGATTTCATAATAATAGCATATGCTTCAAAAGGATTTGTGAAATCCAATGAGATACTATAGGTTAAGTATGACCTTAGGGTGAAATAGAAATGTTAAGAGTTTTTGATTGGACTTGTTCTACCCATCACAGAACCTTCTGGTTTGAAATCTCCCCTGCCAGTAAGATAATTTCTATAAAGCACTTAACCCAGTGCCTAGCATATAGTGGACACTGGATAAATACTTGTTTCTTTCCTTCCTCCTTCCTCCCTTCATCTCTCCTTTCCTTCTTATTTTCCTTCCTCCCTTCCTTACTTCCTTTTCTTTTCTTTCTTCCTTTCTTCCTTCCTCCTTCCCCCCTCCTTTCCTTCTTATTTTCTTCCTTCCTTTCTTCTCTTTCCTCCCTCCCTCCTTCTCTTCCTTCCTTCTTTTCTAACCTCTTCCTTCTTCTCTTTCTCCTTCCCCTTCCCTTCCTACCTTGACTGGGAATCAAGAAAATCTAAGGTCAAATCTAGTCTCAAATTCTTACTGTGTGACCTTAGGCAAGTCATTTGACCTCTGTCTGACTCAGTTTCCTCATTTGTAAAATATGGATAATGATAATACTTTTCAGTGTTTGTAGAGCTTTGCCAACATTATGGTGCTATATAAATGCTAGCTATTAGAGTCTTATTATCATGTGCCACATACATATAGACATATCTTTGTTGAGTCAAGACCTCTATATTGCTTCACCTTAATAACACATTTGCACTTGTATAAACTATGATTATGATTTCACCTTTTGCCTTAGGAAGAAAGAAGGGGGGAGGCAGAAAAAGAAAAGGATGAAAAGTGGAGGAGAAATTCAATTATATTCAAAAAATATTATTAAAGATTTCCTTTGTAGAGATCATTATATACTTCAACAACAATACTATATGATGACCAGTTCTGATGGACCTGACCATCCTCAGCAAGGAGATCAACCAAATCATTTCCAATGGAGCAGTAATGAACTGAACCAGCTACGCCCAGAGAAAGCACTCTGGATGATGACTAAAAACCATTACATTGAATTCCCAATCCCTATATTTATGCCCACCTGCATTTTTGATTTCCTTCACAAGCTAATTGTACAATATTTCAGAGTCTGATTCTTTTTATACAGCAAAATAATGTTTTGGTCATGTATACGTATTGTGTATCTAATTTATATTTTAATATATTTAACAACTACTGGTCATCCTGCCATCTGGGGGAGGGGGTGGGGGATAAGAGGTGAAAAATTGGAACAAGAGGTTTGGCAATTGTTAATGCTGTAAAGTTACCCATACATATAACCTGAAAATAAAAGGCTATTAAATTTAAAAAAATAGATTTCCTTTGTAAAAGATGTGGCCTGGAACAGGGGAAATAATCCATAGGCCCTACCTTCAAAAAGCTTATATTTTATTGGAGATTCCAGAAAAAAAGATAATTCCAAAAATATCCCAGGTGGCTAAGGAAGCTGCAACATCTTTACTAAAGTCACAGTGGGAAATGAAGTCATTTTTCAAGCTGAAATAGCTAAGCGGTACCTAATAATAATCTGGAGCTTTGGTAGAAATGAGCAGGGTAAGTAGGGAGGGGAGGAGGGGAAATTTCTATAAGGTTTCACCAGACTTGGAAACTACTTTAGAAGGCAATAGAATATAAAACTGGAACATAGGGGACTATGTTTGTACCTTGAATGCTAAGAAGACAAGAGCAGGAGCAGCCTTATTTTGAACACTTTGCCTAGTGCCCTGGCCTCTTGGGAGAAGTGCCCGGGCTGCCTTGAATGTGGCAACAGTGAAACCTATACCTCCCAATTGCAAAATAACGCATAAAACCATTACTCATTTCTTAAGCAAAAATGTGTATGCTTTTAAAACTAAGCTGGAAGGTTAAAGTAAAAAGCAGGATAGTTTTCAAGACCAGACAAGGATTGAACCTGGAACAGAAATTTGACATAAAGATTAGAACAGGAGCATAAAAAAGAATTCTTTCACTTGTGACAAAAACAATTAAGTGGGAGGTGATGGCAAGCCGGAGTCTTCAGGGTGAGGGTGGGTGTAGGGACAGAACAAAAGGTAGACCATTAATGTCTGCCAGACTCAAACTTTGATCTCTTGCCCTCTCCTGAGCAAACCCTATAGGAAGGAGTGGGCTCTATAGCAGCCAGGGACAACAGGCAGACTGTCCTCCCCCTCTTCTTCCTGACATCAGGACCAAAACAAGAAAAAAAACAAAAAAAACCAATAGTCTGTGCTATGAGAAAGCATTTTCCCTTCCACCCACCCCAACCTTCCCATTCCCCTCATCCCAACCCCCACTTCCCCCAGCTCCACTCCACCTCCAGTCAGTAGTCTTGGTTTGTTAGCACTTGGGATAAAGTTCAGATCACTTAACCTTAATTAAGTGGACTGAAGCAGATACAGATTCAGAAATAGAAAGACAAGATTTGAAATAGAGGTTCTTTAAATCTCTCCTTCTCAAGCAGTAAGGCTGCCTTCCATCTTTAGGCCAGTTTCAGTATTAGGAACCTTGCCTAGACCTGGCTTTTCTTAGCTGATGATCACCCCTTCCCTACGAGCGAGCTAATTTTAGAAGAAAGGCAACTGAGCTTTAATGTGGTGATGAGTCCCACAGGGCCAATAATAACCATTCTACTCCACCTACTACAAAGAATACCTTTTAACCTGAAACAGTAATTAATCTTCAAAACAAGGAATAGGAAGAGAAGAAAGGGAAGGGGAGGGTATAAGCATTTATTAAGCACTTACTATATGTCAAGTACCATGTAAGCACTTTAAAAATATTCTCATTCCAAATCCGGCCTCAGACATTTAATACTTCCTAGCTGTGTGACCCTGAGCAAGTTAATTAACCCCAATTGCCTCACAAAAAAAAGGAAGGAAGGAAGGAAAGGAAAGGAGGGAGGGAGGGAGGGAGGAAAGGAGGGAGAGAGGAAAAAAGGGAAAGAAGGAAGGGAGGATGGGAGGGAGAGAGGGAGGGAGGAAGCAAGGGAGGGAGGAAGGAAGGAAGGAAGGAAGGAAGGAAGGAAGGAAGGAAGGAAGGAAGGAAGGAAGGAAGGAAGGAAGGAAGGAAGGAAGGAAGGAAGGAAGGGAGAGAGGAAGGGAGGAAAGAAGGGAGGAAGGAAGGAAGGAAGAAAGGAGGGAAGAAAAATATTTTCTCCTCACAGCAACCTCGTACAATAGGTGCTTTTAAGTTCCCCATTTTACAGCTGAGGAAACTGAGCCAGGTTACAAAACCAGTAAAATATCTAAGTTCAAATTTGAACTCAGGTCTTCATAACTCCAGAGCAGCTAGATGGTGAAGGAGATAGAGTAACAGGCCCAGAGTCAGGAGAATCTAAGTTCAAATTTGACCTCAGACCTTAATCCCTATGGAACCCTAGGCAAGTCACTTAACCCAGTTTGCTTCAGTTTCCTCATGGGTAAAATGAGCCAAAGAAGGAAATGTCAAACCTCTCCAGTATCTTTGCCAAGAAAACCCAAAAGGAGGTCATGAAGAGTCAGACATGTCTGAACAACTCTGAACCAGTTGTTTGTTTACCGTGGTACCACCCAGCTGCCCCCTGGGGAAGAAGGAAGGGAATAGCCCAAGATAACCATAGAATTGACAAAGGGAGCCCCCAAACTTTCTCTTTCTCTCTTTCTGACTGTGGGGAGAACGTTAAGCTCTCCCATGAGAGACCCACCCCAGGTAATCAAAATAAAGTGGTTTCATTCTGTTATCTGGATGGGACTACTTGAGTCCAGGACCACTCCTACTTAACTGGAGCTGAAGATCCAGATTTCTATTGACCTCTATTGAGTTGGAGATTAGTCCAGGGGCACTCATTCAATTCCAAGATTCTCTATTCTGATTCCAGCTCAAACTGCTCCCAGACCCCACCAATAGCTGCCCCCAGCTTCTAGCCAAAGTTTCCTTTATAAAAGGGAGCAGCTGGGATCAATCCTAACAGTAGAGGATCTCAAAGCAGGAATAAAGCTTTGTCACTATCTGTATGTTCTTGGATAAGTCATTTCTCCAATATCTCTGAGTCTCAGTTTATCTATAAAATGATATTAAATTAATTCACCTTTAATGTCCCTTCCAGGGAACAAGGTACACTCTGCCAATAAATTCATTAAAAAGATATAACCTATTTCATTACTATGATAGCCTGCCACTATCATGGGATATTCTGTAAGACTGACTACCTAACTCCCATAGCACATACAGCCTCTTCATGGTATTGCTTTTTTGAGATTTAGGATCAAGCAAATTTGGAAGAGAAACTGAGTCTGTTTCCTCATCGGTATTTTGAAGATTACTATCAAAGACTAGATAGTCTTTGATTCACATCCAACTCTAGATATATAATCCTACGGCTTTCAGAGGTCATCTAATCCAATCTACAATTCAGAAAATTAAATCCCTGAGGGACAAATGCTTAGTCAAGGTCACATAGAGTGACAAATATGGGATTCAAACTCAGGACTTCTGAATCCAAATCAATCCTCTCTATACAACATTCCACTGATGACCATGGAATATGGAGTAATTGATCTATGAATCCAGAAGCTAAAGTTTTAGTCTTAGCTCTGTCAATGATTGGTTTTATGGCCTTAGATAAATAGTTTAATCTCACTGGGCCTTAGTTTGCTCAAATGTAAAATGAAGGGGTCCAGTTAGATGATCCTTAAAGTCCCTTCTTATTTGAACATTCTATGACTTTATCTCAGGAGGTTCTCCTTAAGAACTTAGTTATAAGATTTAGATTATAAGGTCAGAGAAACTGAGGCAAGACAGAGATCAGTTTTTAATCTTTTTAATGTAGAGAGTTTAGACTAGTTTGGGCTAGCAGGCTGTAATGGGACTCTTATCCAAAGCATTCAGCATCGGGTAACCAAGGCAGGGACCTTTTATAGGATTTTAGCTATAGGGGAAACAAAGGCAGATGGGGGTTGGGGAGGACATTGGATGAGAGGCAAGCCATGATTCCACAAAAGGATCATAACTTAATCTTGACAAGATAAAGGTCAAGATAAAAAGGTTGAGGACAGGATACAGAGAGATGAGGGGCAATATTCAAATAGAGGGGGAATTATCCTAGCAAGAATCGAATTAATGCACCTGGATTTTATGACTTAATGGTATGCCAAGGATTTTCCTTACTCAATTCTCTCAGTCCTAATGGCAATGAAAAATGGAGGGGGATTATAATAATTTTATTCAGGGCAAAATCATTCAGGGCATAATAAGATCTAGAAGGAACTTTAGTTACTATTTCTACTTCGCTTGACCTATAAGAAAGTCCAGAGAAGCTAGGGGATTGGAATAGAACCCTTCAAATAGTATAAATAGAATTGATTTGAACTCCAGATGTCTAGCCCTAAATCTTCTAAACATGCATCTCAAACCAGATTAAAATGTAATTGGGAAATATTTAACAAAATAAATAAAAATACAATAATACATGAATAACATTGTATTTAAAACTAAATCAATGTGTAGCCCAATCCCTTGGGTTTAATGGCCCCTGTTTCTCTTTAAGTTTGAAGTCATTGCTCCACAAAACATAATGTTAGAAACTTAAATGATATTGAGTTAAGGCATAGGCATATAGCCTCAAGGAAATTAGTTCTGCCATAGATTTCAGAATATTCAGTTGTTATTATTCTCAGTTATTCCAATCTTATTTGGGATTTTCTTGGTCAAGATACTTGAGTGGTTTGTCATTAGCTTCTCCAGCTCGTTTTACAATTGAGGAGACTGAGACAAATAGAATTAAAGTTTTTGCCCAGTCACATGGCTAGTCAGTGCCTGAGGCTGGATTTGAACTCAGGAAGAGGAATCTTGATCCCAAGCCAACATTCTATTCACAGTGACACCATGCTGCTCTTAGCTTATACAGACATGATACTAAGAGGATATATCAGCTCTCTAGGGTTTGGTTTTTTGGTTGTTGGGTTTTGTTTGTTTGTTTGTTTGTTTTGCAATACCTGTCACACAGTCCTAGAGAAATAGTCATTGCCCAGCTGGGATTTCTACTAATTTACTTCTTCACAGTTTTAGGTGAAACCCAACAGATGTTGCTTTGGAGGGTAGTTTGGCTGGTGAGTGGTTTTTTTTTTTTTTTTTGTCTTTTTGTTTTTTTTTCCTTTCCTCTTCTTTCAGGAGAGTGGGCAGAACTGATTCTTCACAACCACTCCTGTTTCTACTCACTGGAATTGGCTCGGGACATGATGTTCCCATAAGATCCTGTTCTCTATTCTCTGTTGCAGAGAATGGAGAAAAGCCTAAAACCCCCTTTTCAAAGTGATCTGTTAGTTGGGAGATAAAGAAATTAGCTCATGAAGATTTTAGTCTAGGGCCAGAGTCCAAGTTCCACATGGTTTCTTTTCTCAGAAAATTTTAAAGCTTAAAAACACAGATTACTTTTTTAAAAAATCAACAAAGCCCTGGGGCCCTAGGCAATCCTTTGGTTTGCCAACCTGGAAATGAGACGTTCCAACCAGTTAAATTTGGTATAGCCAATTATCGCCTGGCTTTCCCCCTTATCCATGATCTCTATAGTAAAGACAATAATTCAGTAGCAATAAAAATTATCTTCAGCTAGAAAAACCATCATTAAAATACCAATAACCAGTGAGAAAATTTAAAAGAACAAGTAAACACCGAGTAGTAAACAATGCCTCATGGTTGTCTATGAGATGAATAAAAAAAAAAAGATTGGGGGGTAGGGAAACAGGGAGAGGTTAGATACACCATTACTTCAGCAGCTTCTCCAAGTAAGCATATGTCTTTCATTGCTGTTGAGTTCTGTTTAGAAGCAGATTAGTGAAATAGGGAAATAAAAAGACTCCAAATGAAAAAAGATTAGAGTCAGTCTCCTGGAAAGCAGCAACCTTCTCAGTTTCTGTTTTGTGTTCACTACCTGCTGCCACCATTCCCCTTGCTGATTCTGACTCACTTTTATATCTCTCAAAAAGAGATTTTAAACCGCCAGTACAGCAGAAAATATCTGCCTCCTAATTCCAAATCCTTAATAACTTCCCTGCTTTATGTGTTGGGAAAACTACAACTCCTAGAGTCTATAATGACTTTTAGCTCCTAACATAAGGCAACCAGTCCAAGGTCTGAATAACCTTATTCAAATATGTAAAGACAATATGAGAAGGCATTTCTCTGTCCCAAGTATAGCATTCCACATATTTTTATTAATGTGATGAACTACAAGCAGGTACCTTGCTCTTGGAAATAATAGCTTACATTTTTATAGCATTTGGAAGTTTACAAAGCACTTTCATCATAAGAACTCTATGAGATAAGTAATACAATCATTATCCTCATTCTACAAATGAAGAAACTGAGGGAGGGAGAGTTTAAGTGACCTTTTCATAGGGATTCAGCTGGAATTTAAATTTAATCTCCTCTTTTCATATTCAAAACTTTTCCCATTACACCTCATACTAGATACCCTATCTTAACAAAAAAAAAAAAAAAAAAAAAAAAAGGAACCAGGAGCATCAGCATAAGAACATCCAAGATCTCTTTGAACTCAGTATGGACACACATGAGACCCATCCCAAAGACTCCCCAGCTCTTAATATCAAGGCCAATAGGGCCTGAGCTAGATAGGCTTCAAGCCACTTAAGTCTGGGCTCCCAATATATCTTTTAAGATCTTTTTTGAAGGTGGTGGGAGAAGGGAAAATGTTGATGTTTCTTTCCCAAGAGAGTTCCTTGATTTGACGCAGAGATGCCGGATGGGAGTTTTGGGATAAACTCTTGGGGTACCCACTGGATACCACCAAGTGGAGTGAGGATGAGCATCATAAAAGGATAAAAGAACAGAAAAAGAATGACGACTGTCTTCATTTTCTACTTGTATTCTCAATGCCTAGTGTTTTGTACAGAGTAAGTATATAGTAGGTACTTAATAAATATTTCATTCATTGGTTCATTTACTCATTTAACATGTAGACATATTGATTCTGGCTAGGCAGTTTCAGTATATATTGAGTCCCTCAAATCCATCACAGGGGGCAGGAGCTTTCTTGCTCTTTTATCTGTATCCTCAGTACATAGCACAATTTCTGTAGCTAGGTGTCATAGTGATTAGAGCATTGTACTTAGAGTCAATAAGACCTGAATTCAAATCCAATCTCAGCTACTTGCTAGCTGTTAGATTCTATTTAGTCCCTTAACTTCTCTCAGTCTCAGTTTCCTTATCTATAAAATGGAGCACAGTATTAGCACCCACCTTGCAGGGTTGTTGCAAGGATCAGATGAGATAATATTTGTAAAGCATTTAGCATAGTGTCTGACTTATGTAGGTGCTTAATAGATGCTTGCTTTTTCTTCCTTCCTTTTTTCCTTCCTTCTTTCCTTCCTTCTTTCCCTCTTTTTTTCCATATTAATCATGTAGACATATTGTTTCAAGCTACGTACCTTCCATGTGTTCAAATCCACCAATGCCACCATATTCTTGTAACCATGATGCATCTTCACATGACCATATATGTATAGTATGCTCAGTTGTGAATGAAGTACACACTTGAGGAGGATAAGAGTGGAGCAATGTAGCATGAAGAGTACTGGAGTGAATGGATAATTAATT
This sequence comes from Sarcophilus harrisii, assembly GCF_902635505.1. NCBI lineage: Eukaryota > Metazoa > Chordata > Mammalia > Dasyuromorphia > Dasyuridae > Sarcophilus > Sarcophilus harrisii. Next base: position 320,201,773 of record NC_045429.1, read on the forward strand.
TATGAAATGATGAAATAGAAGCAAGCATACCCAGTTCTTTGGGTACCAGCCAAGAAAGATTATGATAGAACTGAAATGACAATTACACTTTAATAAGACACAGAGGCTTTAAGGGTGAACAGACATAAATTACAGAGGCAAACCATGAAAAGAATACAGAGGTAAATGTAGGGATAAGGGATAGGGCTGTATAAGAAGACAGGCAGTGTGGGGAAGAGGATAGGAAAAGGAGAATACGGAGAGGAAGAGAAACATATCACTCATGTTACCATGGATTAGAGAATTGGGAGCACCTGGCAACATGGATCCAATACAGATGGAAGAATACTTAGGGGATAGGAGTCTGAGGTCTCATTTTTATAGGATTGGGGGGGAGGGAACAGACTTTTTTCTTGCTTCTAAAAATTTTTGTTTTAAACTATAAAAAATAAAAGAAAAAACATTGTTATGTGCATAGAAGAACATAATAAAGGATTTAAAATATAAAGCAATAAATTTCTATTTCAATAAAGTCTGTATAATAAGTAGTGCACATTATATTCAGAACTGTCCATCTTTTCTTGGCTTGTTTGTAGGTTTTCTTTTATTCTCTGCTGTGTACTTTTTTACTTTATTTACTGTCCCCCTCCAATCAGCAAGAAGGCTATAATCAAGCACAGATATATTTACATGTGTGTATATATGTATATAGACATACATATATACTTACATATGCATAGGTAATTATAATAATATATATATATATATACACATTCATATCTATATATGTAAAACCATACTATACTTATTTCCAGTTATCTTCTGTTTCTCTGAAGGTAGATAGCATCTTCTTTCATAAATCCTAAGTCTTTCCATGTTTTTCTCAATTCACCAATAAACTAATACTTATCTATTCCAGTTAGTTTATTACCATATCCAAATCACTTCAAAGTTGATAGCTAGGGGCAGCTAGGTGGTGCAGTGGATAGAGCACCAGTCCTGAAGTGAGGAGGACCTGAGTTCAAATATGACCTCAGACACTTAACACTTTCTAGCTGTGTGACCTTAGGCAAGTCATTTAACCCCAATTGCTTCAGAAAAAAAAATCATCTTAAGGTTCTCAGTACCATTCTGTGTTCTCTGGTCTTTAGGAGCTTGTCTGAGATTTACATATCAGAAAACCAAAAGTTAGACCTACATCTCATATACCATACTAAAATAAGGTCAAAATGGATACATGATTTGGGTGATACCATAAGCAAATTAGGAGAACAAGGGATATTTTACCTATCAGATCTTTGCAAAAGGAATTTATGATCAAAGAAGAACTAGAGAACATTATGAAATACAAAATGGACAACTATGATTATATTAAATTAAAAAGTTTCTGCACAAACGAAACCAACACAAACAAGATTAAAAGGGAAGTACCAAGCTGAGGGAAAAAATTGTTACAGCTAGGGTTTCTGATAAAGGTGTCATTTCTAAAATATATAAAGAACTGTGTTAAATTTATATGAATATAAGCCATCCTCTAATTTATAAATGATCAAAGGATGTGAACAGACAATTTTCAGATGATGAAATTAAAGCCATCTAGAGTCATATAAAAAATGCTCTAAATTATTATTGATTAGAGAAATGCAAATTAAAACAACTCTGAGGTACCACCTCACTCATACTTCTCAGATTGCCTAAGATGACAGGAAAAGATAATGATAAATGTTGGAGGGAATGTGGGAAAACTGGGACACTAAAACATTGTTGATGGAATTGTAAAATGATCCAACCATTCTTGAGATCAATTTGGAACTATGTCCAAAGGGCTATAAAACTGTGCATACTCTTTGACCCCAAAGAAATCATTAAAAAATGTTTGTTGCAGCTCTTTTTGTGGTGACAAAGAATTGGAAAATGAGTGGATGCCCATCAATTAGGGAATGGTTGAATAAGTTATAGTATATGAAAGTAATGAAATATTATTGTTTTATAAAAAATGATGAACAAGCTGATTTTAGAAAGGCCTAGAAAGATTTACATTAACTGATGCTGGGTGAAACAAGCAGAACCAAGAATACATTGTATATAGTAACAGCAAGATTGTGTGATCAACTATAAAAGACTTAGTTTTCCTTAGAGGTTCAGTGATCCAAGGCAATCCCAATAAACCTTGGATAGAAAATGCCATTGGCATGCAAAAAGAAAACTATGGAAATTGAATGTAAATCAACACATGTTATGTTTACCTTTTTTCTGGTATTTTTTCTCTTGTTGGTTTTCCTTTTTTTCTGATTTTTCTCTTCCAACATGATTCATGAAGAAACGTGTATTTAAAAAGTTGATATACATGTATAACCAAGTAGAAAAAAACCATCAATAAAAGAGGGGGGAAAAAAGACCAAAAGACCTCAACAGTTAGTCTTTGATGGTTTCCCCTTAAGTTTATACTAGTGATTATTATTTGTGTATATACATATATATATATTAGTGATATAAATATGTGATCTTTTGTTAACATATGATACAATCAGTTATGTCCCTTTGATCTTTGGGATAGTTTGTACATGATTTCTGGGTTCCCCTTTACTATCTTACTTCTTGCGATTGCTACTTTATACTGACAACTTATAAACTTATTTACTGTTATATATTAAACATACATACTTATTTTATGGTTATGTGTTATATATACTTACTATGTTTGCAAACTTAATCTACTGTTACATATTATGCATTCATATTTATTCTATGTTATATATTACATATACTTATAAAGTTACTATACTATTATATGTTACATATGTATATTTACTCTTTATATACCATATATATTTACATACTTTCAATACTGTTATATATTACAGATACATTATTATATTATTATATATTATATATACTTGCTATACTATAGAGTAAGTAAACTTACTCTGTTTTATATTACATACGCATATTTTATGTTTATATATTATATATACATATAAACTTGCTCTACTGTAATATGCTACATATACATATTTACTCTGGTTATCTATTATATATACTTCTATATTTTTGTATATTATATAATACATAATTTATGGTTATATATTAACTACACTTGGTATATTTGTAAATATACTGTTATATATTACATATATACTATACTATTATATATTGTATATTCTTACTATACTTACAAGCTTAATTATGTTATTAAATATTATATATACATAATATATTGTTACATATTATATATACTTACTACATAGTATATATACTTACAAACTTAATTATGTTGTTAAATATTATATATCATAATATATTGTTACATATTATATATACTTACTATATAGTATATATTATATACTTACTGTATTTGTAAATTTACTCTATTGTTATGTTTCATATACATACTATATTATTATATATTACATGTTCTTAATATAAAGTTATATATTATATACTTATATTTACAAACTTACTATGCTCCTATATTAGATTATATTGTTATACATTATACATACTTACTATTCTTATAAATTTCCATACTTGACTAGATTTGGCGGGGAGGGATGATCAGGGAGACCAAAACAAGATACAGTTTCTGTATACAGAGGCATAAGTATAGGAAAAGAAGAACATGTGGGTGCTCTGCTTCTAGGACCAGCTCCCAATTCCCACCTCAGATAATTTGTATTTATGGTCAGATGAGGATGAGAGGACTAGGAAGAGAAGGATCCAGGACAGCAGGCAGAGCCTAACATTATCACAAAGGCTTCCCCCACCACCACCCATATCTTCCATCAAGCAAGAGGTCTTTCCTCCCTGATGCTGATTCTGATCTTTATTTGTGGAAACTCATTTGAGTTAATTGTTGTTATGTTGAAGAAGTAGAGGGAGCTCAGTCAGCGCTTTGGGGAGATTCTTAGGATAGGACTACACCTGTGATTTCACTGGTAACTCCCAATGCAGCTTGGCATCTTCTCAGCAACTTGTATCCAAGATCCCACACCTATGAATCAGTGTGATTTAGGTACAGGATTTGAATCCAGGGCTTTCTGAATATGAGTCCAGCTCTCTCTAGCCCCTGTTCCACATTGCCTCTTAGAGATTAAAATAGATGCAGGAGCCTGGAGGAGACTAGAGGAAGCTGGAGGAGCTTGGTGGGAGTTGGGGAAGGGTACAAAGTGAGATGAAAAGAGAGGAATCTAGGGGAGGATCTGAGAGGATGAAAGAAAATACAGGGACTGTTGAAGGAGGGTGAAGAGCTAGGAGAGGATACAGAAGGTTAAGGGAGGATCTAAAGAGTTGGGAGCAATATAGTGAGAGAGCAATATGAAGGACAGAGGTGTATATGCAAAGCTAGAGGAGGACATAGAAGACTTGAAGAGAACCTGAGGGGATAGATGACAATGGTTTTTAGGGGACTGGGACAAGATATTAGAACTGGAGGAAACTACAAGGAACTAAGGAAGAATACAAGAGGTGGGGAGGAGGGACAGACAGACATAGGCAGACAGAAACAGATAGATATAGGCAGAGACAAACAGACTAACAGACACAGACAGAGACAGACAGACACAGGTAGAAAGAGACAGACAGAGGCAAACAGACAAACTGACAGACACAAAGCAGAGACAGAAAGGCAGACAAAGACAGATACAGGCAGACAGAGACAGACAAAAACAGACACAGCAGACAGACGAACATAGGCATACAGACAGACAGGCAGAGTCAGACAAAGACACAGGCAAACAGGGATAGACAGACAGATCTGGAGAGGATCCAGAGAGGACTGAGGAGAATTAAAGGGGCTGGAAAAAGATACAATGAGATGAGTAAGAATACAGAGATAAAATGAGAAAGAAATGGATGGAATGCTGTAGAATAAGAAGGGAGACAGAGGGAAAGTAGCTATATAGAAGACTGAAGAGATTACAGAAGGAATAAGATTGTTGGAAGATAAAAGCACTGAAGTGGAGCACAGAGATGGAAATGTGCAAAGAAAGGATTAGGAAGAGAGTGGCTTGGGGAAGGCAAGTGAATTGAGTGATTTAGAAGCTTGTAAAGAGGAGGAGGGGGCTCAGTGATGCCCCTAAAACCAACAAAATGAAGTAGGATGGTTTTTGGCTGATGGGCACTTTTATACCTACTTTGAAATCTTATCCTGTATCCAGCCCTGAGTTAATCCTTTAACCCCTTCCTCACTCCAATGCCATTCAGAAAATCATTAAGGAAGCAGGCAAGGCCCCAACTACCCTATAAGCAGCTGACATTATTCACAAAGGGCGGGGCTGGGGTTGAGGATGAGATTGGGGATCAAGGAGACCTGGCAGAGCCCAAGTCAGATCTTTTCCCCAGAGGAGTTGGCAGTGCCAGGCAATCCTGAACTCCCTAGCTGTGCCTGGACAGTCATTGCTCCCCTAGAGGATCCAACATTTGTTTTCAACATCTCAAGAAAAAGGACTTCCCAGACCCCTGAATCCCAAGCCTTGGACCTTTGGCAGTCAAAAATTCTCCAGTCTCAGCTCCTGTCATAGTGAAACTCATTGGTCTGACATGGGCCCCCACTGAGGAGCAAGGTTAGTGATTAATATATGGGCAGATTCATATATTTGAATCCCTGACACAGAGATTCTTATTTTCTCCCAGCCCTTGCTGGTTCACAAGTTTTGAAGTTAGTGATGCTTAAGGTCAATACTGGAGTTTTTGAGTTAACTGCTTTCATTTTTCTTTTATTGAATAAGCAATTATTGAACAAATGAGGGTCTTCAGAGATTGGGTGCTTACTCCAAGATGAAATAGCAAAAGTCAGGAGCTGAAAACCTGAGGCTGTAATTGTCAGAATTCTAGATGTCAGAGGCCTCATAAGTGCTTCCCTGAGCACACCAGTTTCAGGAGCATTCCTGGTAAAGATAATGAGGAAAGTTTAGGTATTGTCTTATTGCCAGCCTTAGTAAGAGACTAGAGATCTTCCTCCCAGATTCCGCATAGAAGTACTCTTAGGATCATAAAATTTGGAGCTAGAAGGGATCCAATACCTTTAAATACAGTGTTTAGACTAGCCAATGTCTGAGGTCTCATCTAGCTTTAAATCTATCATCCTGTGATCAAAAGAGGATGTCTATTAAGTGTTTAATAAAATGCCTCACAAAAAGACTCTTGCCCAAAACTGGTCTTTCTAGGAATTTACAACTTGAAACCAATCAAGGGGGTGGGTGGGTGTGTCTGATCCACAGCTTCCTTTCATAGCTGTAATAAAAGGGATGGCATTTTATAACCTTTGAAGGTCACATGGGTGTCAAGTTGAGTTGTTCTTTTATCTTGAGGGAAGGGCACAATGGTAGTATCTTAAGGCAGCATTTCCACTTATATTCCTCCTCAAGAGAAAGAAGCAGTTATAGCATTTACCCAACAGAAAATTCATCATCCATTAGGAGGTTCCCCGATTGACCGAGAGAGTAGACTTGATAAATAAGGTAAACTGATAAATGAGCTTCCAGATTGGAGAACCCCTCATTAGTGGATTGTGTGTGAGGAGAGGGTTTCATTTTAAGGAGTTTATTGTACTATGGGCTACAAGCTAGACTCCCTTAGTTTAAAGTTCATAGAAGGTCTAAGATAAGCTAATTGGAGCATCTAGGTGGGATATCAGAGAGAGCACTAGACTTTGAATCAAGAGGAGCTGAGTTCAAATTCTGCCTCTATCCCTGGGCAAGTCCCTTAATCCTAATTGACTCACTTCTCAATAGCTATCACATAGATAGTAAGTGTATGAGAATGTGAACTCAGCTCCTCCTAACAACCGGCTAGTGCTCTATCCACTGTGTCACCTGGCTGCCCCCAAATCACTTAGTTCTTATCTGCCTCAGTTTCCTCATCTGTGAATAATAATATCTACCTCTCACAGTTGTTGTAAGGATAAAATGAAACAATTTTTTGCAGTGTTTTGCAAACCTTTAAAGATGTATATAAATGTTAACTATTTGTTATTATTATAATTAATAATAATAATCTTATTTCTGTAGGCATTCCTCCCTCTTGCTACTGAAGCCAAGCCTGGAGGGTAAATTAGCCAGAAGTCATGGGTGCTAGAAAATCAGTGTCTATAATCTGCTCTATACATCCTAGGGGATGAAGCATGTCAGAGGGGAGATTCCACAGGAGGGGATAGAGTTGTTCAACCTTCATTTTCAAAGATGCTTTGACTTGCACATGATTTGGATTTAAGTAAGGCAGAGTTGGAGAATGGTCAGATGTACCAACTTATCATCTAAGCAAATTCATTTCTTCAGGTCAGGCTCATCTCCATGAAAGAGGGCGACATAACAGCCCAGAGGAAGCATAACATCATGGATTCTATTTAGAAGGTTATGTTGTCTAACCCCCCATTTTGCAGATAAGGAAACTGAGACCTTTAGAGTTCTCACATAAATAGGAAGTTCAAATTCAGGTCCTTTGACCTCAGATACCATGCTCCCCTCTGCTATCAAAGTCATGAGGGCCAAGCAAAACTTTGGGAACTTTGTCTAGAAAACAGCTTAGGAAGATCAGGTTCCACTCAAGGTAGGCTGAGTAGTTCATACTAAACACACTTTCCACATCCTACAATTCTATTCCTGATATAGCCACATTCTACTTTCCCCTTGGTGCACACTTAAGAATTGAAGATTTAAGCATGTGGATACTTACTCCAGCCATATATATAACAATTCCTTTAAATCACTTTTTCTACTCATGACCCCTTTTTGTCTGAGAAATTTTTACCCAACCCTGTACATATAGGTATTCAAAATGTATATACAAGTCAAATATTTGCTGATAATAAATCATAATTTCATGTTCCCCCACATTCAGTTAGGCAATGATGTCACAGGAGGTTACAACCCACAGTTTAAGAAGCTTTGCTCTAATTACCTTTGTGAGTTGTCCTGATTAAAAACAAAACTCATCATATACTGTCCAGCCCAACAGTGATGAATTTACTTGAATATTACTATCAGATTGATCCTCAAATGATTGACACAAGTCCTGTACTCAAATTCTTTGGGGATTTGATGTAGCACTTCTCAAAATGCAACAGAATGCAGCCTCTTTGAGCATATGGAGCCTTGGAAAACCCAGGGGCTCTGCTATCCTAGAAGAAGACGTTCAGTGGAAGTCCCATCTGATTTGGGTATTCTGCAGAAAGTGGACATTTTTATTCTGCTGAATAAACATGAGAAGATTCACTCTTGTATGAGTAAAAATAGAAATAGGAGGTGGGTGCTAGAATGGGGTAAGATCTTCTGGCAATAGCAAAGTAAGGGCATAATGTCCTAAAAGATCAATTGTGACCAGACTGCTAACAACCAAGTGAATCAATAATTCTGGGGGTTAAGAAGGAAAAGTCTCAATTTATTGGTTTATACTTAGAGATTACTGAGGTTTACAAAGCAAGAGGAAGGATGAAAGCATGAGGTCAAAGGCAGAAATCCATTGAATTGGTTTGGCCTCAGGAAAAGAATAACCATTTCAGCATTTTAAAGTTATCTATATTTTAGAAGTTTAGGGTTTCGGGGGATAGCTCCTTATTGGAGCATGTGACAGGGGTATACAGGTCAATCATCTTGCTTGTAGGACATCTTTCAACCTGTTATTTGACTTTCTTCAATAGTTAATCTTTTTATTTTATATATTTATATGTATACACATATATTACACATACACACATGACCACCATAATTATATTGTATGATACTTATATGACATGGGTATATAGATTGTTTTGTGCTACATATGTGTGTATGCATATATATATATATATATACATACAAACATACATAAACCTATACATATATACATAAAGCTTATTGTGTGAAAGCACAATGAGATCCCTGTAATCCCTTCTCCCTTTGGGCTATGTATTACAAAATAACTTTAATTTGAAGTCTTTGTTCTAATCTGAATGAGAAATTCTTACCCACATTTCTTTGGCCATAAATTTCAAAAAAAAAAAAAGTCTTCCACTGAAATATTCTTCAATTATTATTTTTAAAAACCTAACTACTATCTAGAAGAGAGATTTCATCAGCCTCATAAGACCTCTTGCCCTAAGTGATTAGGATAATGATGAGAATAAGAGAAACAAGTCTTTGATAAATGTATTTAATAGAAAAAAATCTCTTCAATTCATCTTTGTCGAGGTAGAAAGAAAAATCCTTAGAAGGATGAATTAGTTAGGGGAGGAAGCTTCTTTAGGGTATCCTGACATGTTAAATTACTATTATTCAATATGATAAATCAGAAATTGTTAGCCAGATTCTGAACCCTTACTTAATCTTGACTAGAATTTTGTGTTTCTGAATACCATAAAATACATAAAGACTTCCTAAGGAGTGTTTTAGTTATAAGGGGTAACTTTGTCAATTGAATATCTCTTTAAGCAACAATGTGCATATATTTTTAAATGTGTGTATTTATATGCATGTTTGTATATATGTGTATGCATGTCTACATGTATTCACATGCACACTGTGTGTATATACTTACATATAAATGCACATCTGAAACATATATATATAAATATATATTGTCTCTGACAAACATGAAATTCAAAATGCAGAATTCTGTGTGTGTATATATATATGCATGTATACTATTCTATACTAATGTAAATGTATAGATAATCTGACAAACATATGAAACCTAAAATGCAGTATATTAAAATTTCCAAAAAGTCAATATTATATTTTTAATAATAATACATTAAACAATTAAATTTATTAATAACTTATAAAATATAAGTATCTGTCATATGTTTAGCAAATGATTAATTACTTAATTAGATTTATTAAAACAAAAAACAATAATACTAAACTACATATACAATATAACAGCAATAAACAATGAAGTAATAGTTATGTGAAAATAATATTTTATCATAAAACATTAAAACAGGCAAGTTCCTGTCTTTAATAATTAACAACATTAACAGGCACTTTACATATATGATTATGTGAGAAAATACTTATGGAAAAAGTGAAAAACGTCAAAAATCATATATCAACATTATGGGGTCTGTTCTCAAAATGTAACATGATTACACAAATTGATCAATCTCATTTATGTCACCTCTCAATCTAGATTCATTCCCATATTTAATTTTATTTTTCTGAGCTCTAAGATAACCCAGGAGAATAATTAATCAATTAATTATAAAATTTGACATAACTATCAATTAAACCCAGAGATCTTAATAATTTATCAAAGGCTATTTGCTTAATAAACTGGAAAACCCTCTTTCCTCAAAAGTGGTTTCTTTTGTAGTAATGTAAGACTCGCCTTATTTCAACTCCCACTTGCACCATTGAGTCATGTCTTCAAAGCAAGCTCCATTTCCTCAGGTTCTAGGACTACCCTTGAAGTGTTGAGAGTATCTTTTGAATCCTACCAGAACAAATCCCCATATTACTGTATTCTTTCCAACATGAATCTCTAGTTATAGTTATATCCCCTGTCATTGATTGGTTAGTGCCCCAATATTATTTAATCAATTAATACTACTTTACAAAGGCTATTTCCTGATAAGATATAGTAAGAACAGAAATTATAGAGCATTTATCTCAAAAACAAAACACCTTCCCTTCTCTACCTCTTGGTCTCTTGGTCCCTACATAAGACTTGCAGAATTCTGTAAAAAATGCCATTGACTAATATTTCTTTGAAACATTTTCCTGAGGTCTTCTATCATAGAAAGAATAATCTTCCTAGATCTTTCCTCAAATTGTAGTGAACTGGTGAGTTGGATTCTGAGTTACTCTTCAAGTACAATTTGCATTCTCTCCCACTGCCCCACTTCCACACATGCATCCCATTCTAAAAAATACCATGCTTGTTCTCAAGCTTCTTTCTCAATTGATCCTTCCATGGTAGGCATATACTAAAGTCAAATGCCTCAGGATCCCACCCAGATTTTGCAGTCATTGCTCCTGTGATGGTCACATACCTCTCTTATTTCTGGCTTCTTATAAGCTTTGGCAAAATCTGTAGAGATAGTCATAGTGTACAAGTATTGGCAATACCTTCATTCATTCCCTTTGGTCCACTGCTTGAGGGGAGGGAGAAGAAATACTTTTGATTCTCATTGTCACTTCCAATCCCTGTCCCTATCTTCATGACTCAGTTACCTTTTCTCCCTTAAAGTTCATGCAATTCACCCAACCAAAATCCTAGTAACTATTGTTTATAGACCTCCAGATCTTTTTTTTTTATTATTATTTTCTCAATGAGTTTGATACCTGGATCACAATTTTTCTCTCCTTTCTAATTCCTAGCCTCATTCTTGGAGGTTTATATATATATATATATATATATATATATATATAGAGAGAGAGAGAGAGAGAGAGAGAGAGAGAGAGAGAGAGAGAGGCTCTTCCTCAAACACCCTAAATACACAGTTCCTCAACCTGCTCATAGCCCATGACTTTCTCCTCCATTTTACTTCAGTCACATTTTTTTCTCCTCTTACTCTCTTCTTAAGCCCTAACAACCTGACTTCTGACTTCATTATTTCAACAAAACTACTTTCTCCAAAGTTATCATTGATCTCTTAGTTGGCACATCCAATGACCTTTTGGCTTACATTTCTTCTTTTGAGAACTACTGGTTCATATCCTTTACCTATTTATTGGTGAATAATGCTTATTCTCATATATTTGAATTAGGTCAAAATATATCATAGATATAAAATTTTTATCTGAGAAACTTAATGCAAAGGCATTTTTTTCCAATTGATTTGTTTCCCTTTCGATTTTAGTTGCATTGATTTTGTTTGTAAAAAAAATTTAATTTTCTGGAACAAAAAATGACAATTTTATCCCCTGGCATCAATTTTTTTTTGGTTATGAATTCTTCCCTTAACATAGTTGTGGAAGGTATTTCTTTTATTGCTTCTCCAATTTGTTTACAATGTGACTTTTTATATCCATGGCATATACCCTTTTGGATATACGTGTCTCTAGTGTCTTCTTTCTAAGAAGCTCATTCACATATGACTTGTGCAAACTTTGAGGATGATAACTGGAAAACTCTGATAACTAGAATTTTTAATAACTGTGAAACAATTATACATTGTCATTATACAATTACACATTGTCTGTATATAAAGTGGTGTTCTAAACCTAGTCTGGTTTGCACTTTTTTCCAGAAGTTTTTGTTGAACGGTAAAGATTTCTAGAAAGTCTAGATATCCTTTAAAAACATATATTTTATTATATTAACATACCACAATTTGTTCAACCATTCCCTGACTGACTGACATCAACTTTCTTTGAGTTCTTTGTTACTACAAAAAGTGCTTCTACAAATATTTATTTTAAATATATGGGACTTCTCCCTCTGTCTTTGACCTCTTTGGAAGCATAAGGCACTTTATTGGTAGACTTTCTCCTACATTGTAACTAAACTCTGTCTACTGGTTTGATAGATAAAATAGGTGGTTTTCTCCTCTTCTTCCATCTGCTCAAAGCAATCCCTGCTTTTGATTAAATAATCATGACTCCTTGCAAATATATCCTAAATAAACATTGTTATGTCTGTTCCATCACTTGTCAAAAACCTGTTATTTCTATATTTCAAACTATAATGCAGCATATAGCTCAGTCTCAGCCATCATCTTCTTAAGCAGATCTTCATTTCCTAAATCTTTCTTTTCTGAAGTCTTGCCTTCAATTTACAGAAATAATAAAAATCCCACTTGTGTGCCTCAGATCCCCAGTTCATTAGATAAGCTTTAGCAGTGCTTTCTAGATTCCTTTTAGTATCTGGCAGTGTCATTTGTGCCTACACAAAGCTACTGGAAATGGATAATCATTCCATTGGACAAGTCATTGAAAATTATCTTTGATACATATCCCAGAAAGATATAAGATGTCCCTCTTGTTATTATCATGTCAACAAACAGCTGACTTAGCACTGCCCCCCACAAAACCACTCCTTACTCATTTCCTCTTCTTCTGACCCTTGCTTTCACATGAAAGTACCTGACAATCTATAACATCATTCCATAGAGGTCAGATAAGTACACCCTTCACAGAAAATTCAATTTCTTCCCTTTCAACAAGACCTTTTTCTTAGCTCCAAGTGTTCAGTGCTTCTTCTTCACTCTCTCCTCTGGTTTATAGTATTTGTCAATGGAAAAATTGCCTCCGTTGACTTTTTCCTGTTCCTTTTTTATTTCTCCACCCCTTTTGATACTTCTCTGCTGAGTTAATTGTGGTAGCTCAATTTTTTTTCCTTCTCTACACTTCTTATTTTAAGTAACTTGATCTTTTCTCTGCCCTTTATCTTTGCAGAATTTCTCTTCCATTCTAGTCTATTTCTGATTTCTATTTTCTTATTCCTGGGTTTTTTGTTTTTTTTTTTTTCTCTAGATTTTTTCCTTCTTCATTTTTTCTGTGTCCCTCATGAGGATAAAGTTTCTGAAACATCAGGCTTGGGCTCCCTATTCTTTCCTATTTCAACATGACTGCCCTTGTATACTATGTTCTAAAGTCCCTAATTTCTATTTTTTCCTCTTATAAATATTGATATATGAGAGCTGTGGTGCCAGCATCATTATGCAGTGAAAGTTTTTCTGTTTCTTCATTGCTCTTCACTTAAGTCATTTCTACTATGCTTCCATTCCATTCCATCTAATGATTTCCTTGCATTGTATATATTCTTAATATACAATGCTTCATCACCATATCTACCTTTTACCTATCTACCCTTTTATTTTCACTATTACTTTGGAAGAAGGTATACCCATCCAGAGCCATTCATTCACTCACTCATTCTCTAAACATTTATTATAGTCATAAGTTTCATCCCACTCAACAATACCTTTGGGATCAATTTTGCAACAGTTCATGCATTAGGACTTCTGGCTCATCTGAATTAGGAGCTCCTCTGCACATATTCTAAAGTCCCACAAGGGACTCCTACTGTTTTTACCTCTATACATAACTTGGTATGGTTCCAACTGAAAGTCACTCATCCTTTCTAAAAGAAAATCCATGATCTCTCAGGCTTCGAAAGGAAAAATCCTGGAGAGTCCCACACTTTTGAATAGTTTCCCCGAAATTACTGTACTTTAGAATAATCACCCCTACACATGCTACCACTATTCCCCACTTCCAGATGTTTAGTTGAACATGATGCCATTTGTGATTCTCTGCCTCCCTCTGCTGGTCAGATTCAAATAATTGCAGTGAACGCTTACCCAGGAAGGGTAAAATAGAATCTGTTCTTCCAGGAGGACATAGGGAACGGTATTCCTCAATAGGATTTTATCCAACCTGCCTTTGGGCAGAAGTTAGAGCTTCAGACAAAGCCATTACAGTAGTGAAAAATGCATGAACAAAGGAGGTACTGCTGATGTAATGCCCAGAATAATAAGTTAGGAATCAAGAAATTTGAATCATGGTCCAAACTTCTAGCTTCTAGCCCAATTAGATTTGTCATCTGGACTCATCAAATCATTTCTTCTCTTAGTTTTCACATAAAGAAATGTTTGACTAAATGACATCTAAAGTTTCTTCCAATTCAAATATTCCAAAATTCATTCATGCTTCCCAAATACTCAGTAAATAATCCATGTAAAGACAGCATTTATATAATGTGTTCTTCTCCCTCCCCTCGAAATTGGCTGGTACCTTTAGGGAAAAGCCTATAATGATTCTCAGATCTCTTTGCTGTATCATACTTGATCCCTGGGAGCCTATTTATAGGGCAGCAAAGATTTGGACCCTTAACTTAGGGACAACTTCTAGAAGAAGAAGTCATATTATACTCTCTGGGGAATATGTCTCTGGCAACAGGAAGTTCCACAGTGAGGGTAGAGTGGATTTAACTAGAATGTCACAATTAAGTAGCACTTCCAATCATCACTTAAAAACTGAAAAGAACCTTGGAGATCATTGAGTCCAATCACCTCTCCTTACAGATGAGAAAACTGAACCTCATAGAGGTTAAATGATGTCTAGTTCACACAGGTAATAAGGAGCAAAACAGGGTATTCAAATCTAGATGCTGTAACCACTGCTCTACATTGTCTCTCTATTTGGCTGTTTAGGGAACAGCTACAATGATTCTCAGATACTCTTCCTGGACTAAACCTGATTCCTGGGAGCCTATTAGCCAGGCAGCAGTTTTGTACCCTTAATTCAAGGACAACTTCTAAAGGACACAGTCCTGGGGACTATAGCTCTGGGATCAGGAGAATTAGGAGAAATGGAGTACTATAGCAGAATCCTTAGTAGTGGTGGAGTGGATTAGACTAGATTGTCACAAACAATAGTTCTTTAGAGGTGGAGGGCACTTTAACAGAGAGGGAAACTGAGGCCTATAAAAGGGAAGTAGACAGATCAAAAGGAAAGGGATTTCATGAGGTCAAAGAATTACAGATTTAGAGCTGGAAGGAGTCTGAGAAGCCAAGTTGTCCAACCCCTCATTTACAGATGAGGAAACAGAGCCCCAGAGAGATTGTGATTTGCCCAAGATCATCAGAGATGAAATCTGAATGCAGAATCTCTGATCCCAGAACCAGTATTCTTCACACCACCTGTTAGTCCAGATGGTCTTACTTCTAGAGAAAAGATTGACCCCTCTTAGAGCTGCATCTGGAGATATGGGACTGAGCACAATCTACTTCAGAAAGACTGACACCTGTCCCTTAGGCTTTGCACATGGAACGAAGAGTCTCAGTTCTAGGAATGGAATGAGCCTGGACCACCCATCTACTTGGTCCCATTTCTTTTTCCATCCATTCTGTTCTCCCCTTGAATTATCTCTCCTACTCTTGCTCCTAAGAAGCAGGACCTATCTTGAATAGAAAGGAGGAATGAAGGATCTGTACAAATGTGAAGGTAAGGAGGAAAGAGAGTGCCCAAACACAAGAACTTCAGTTCCTGGCCACACTAAACCTTTCCCTACCCCCTCCTCCAAATGTCCTAATCCTTACTGCAGATGGGACCTAGTAATTCTCCCCACCCTGCCCACCCTACTTAACCCAATACCCAAAGATCCAACACCACAACACCACACCATGACATAGAGTTCTGTACAAAATAATTATATTCAGAATGAGTAACAAATCTACAGCAGAAAGAACCCCTGGCCCTCTCCCCCACCCAATTTATACAGAATTGGGGAAGGGGTATGTGCAGTCATGGGGTAGGTTAAGGAAAAGAGGGGGTGGGGTCCAGGAATGGTATAAGGAGGTAGAAGATAACCTGGAGCTGAATGGGGAAATATCGGCACTTAGAAGTTGCCCCAGGTTTGAGGAACTGCCAAAAAATGATCAGGATCAGACTTGGGATGGCATATGAGAAAGTGTTGGAAACCCTGACCCTGAAGGGAATTAGGAAATAGATACCATTATAGAAGGCCCTCATCCCTGTAGGGTGGTAAGACTCCCCCTACCCATGGGCTTCTTCCCAGGTCATGGCTAGATTAGAAGCTGAAGGATGAGGAGTTGTGACAGAAGAAGCTAGAGGGCTTCTCAAGCTGAAGGGCAGAGGATGGAAGAAGGCAGATGGGAGGGCTGTCTGAGCGTGTATCCCACGTCTATGTCGTGTCTATCTTGCTGTCTTTCTGAATATCATCACCACCATCAGCATCTTCTGTAAAAAGTTAATCAACTCTCACTTATCTACTTTGTAGAATATCCATGGGGGATTCCTAATCCTGCTCCCACCCATGATACTCCCAGATATGCTCCCCACCCACCACCTCATGCCCTGCAGATGCTCAGGAACAGCAAATCAGGTGTGCTGTAACACCGAGCACTCAGGGTAGCAAAGTCTAATTACATTACTGCTCACCTTTTCCTTCCAAAGGAGGATGATTTCCCACTCACCCGCCCCCACCCCCAAAAAAAAAGAATACCAAAAAAAAGAAAAAATCCCTCACCAAAGCTTTGGAGTTTGTCAAATATTTTGCATACCCCTGCTCCCACAGAGTAGATAACTGAGAGCCGATTATGTTAGCACCTGTCTGTACCGGCACTAAGTCAGAAGCTCTCCTCTGAGAGCAGGACTCAGCATCTGTCTCATTATGACTGTTTTGAGGGGCTGTCTCTGAAGCTCTTGGCTTGTGCCAATCTCTACTTCAGAGGGCGCTTGTATCCAGTCTGATAGCTTAGAAGCCTGTTTCTCTAGTACCTAGTGTCACCTTGGCTCTCTGAAATTTCTCTGCAGGATGGCCAAGGGCTGTTATTCTCCTGTCTGTGTAGTTGGAAGGAAGGAAGGGGAATGGAAGTTTTTGGGGGGAGGGGACCTGAAGCACATGGCTGAGCTGAAAAGTGAACCCACATTCCTAGTCTGGCACTCCTTATTTCCCCAGCTAGCAAAGCGACATGGGTGAGGGGCTGAAGACAAGTGCTAAGAAAAAAGCACTGTACATGCTCTCAGTGGTCAGCATTGCAAAGCAGAAATGTATTTTGGCTGAGGAGTCTGTTTCATGAATGGCTGTCTCCCCTCTGGGTAGTGGTTCTCTGGAGAGAGAGACTCAATCTGAAGACCCTCTTCTAGGAGGCATCGTGGGGCACCCTTTCCCTTTGCTGATTGGAGCACTTCAGAACCCTGGAAATATGGCTTCCCCTTACTCTGTAGCTGGGGTTTAATGCATATAAATACTCTTTGAAGGGTCTTTTGCCAACTTCAGGGGTGGGGCAAGCAACCTCTTATTTAACATGGCTACAACTTTAAAACTATTCATAATGGGAGTATGTATGGAATGGTTTGGATCAGGACATTTTCTATCTGGGTCACTTCCTATATGCTCTGACTCCTCACTAGAAAGTTAAGGGAGATCTGGTTTTGCCTGTGTCCCAACAAAAGGAAGCTGTGTTCTCCTACCCAAATACTCAGGTCCCCTAGGATCACAGACACCAAAAACATAGGATGGTGAGTCTTGCATCCCCTTCTGCCTCCCTATCAGGGTTACAGCAAGATGGGGAACAGTAAGATGAGATAGAGAGGGAGGGAAAGGAACATCCTCTATTCCCAGACCTAGAACAATCCTGAAAGAACATATAAAGCAAGCAGTCCAGCCTCTCAGCAGGACCTAGGCTTCTGGAGCTGCAGAACAGGAAGGAAACAAGGGCCATTGGGTTGTGGCTGGTGAGGCCTCCGTAGTCCCACCGAGATCTGTGGCAATTTGCAATTCGTTGGTTTGGGGCAAAAGCCCCTCCATTATCTGTGGAGAGAGGGGAGAATAGAAGGTGCTTGACTTAGGGAAGTCCTTCATGATGATTAATATCAATTAATATTAAAGATTCATTGAGGTGACTAGCCCATTCCTAACACCACACCTCCATCCACCCTACTCCCAATAATTTGGCAGTCTCCTTTTCCTGAAGAGTTCCTTGGAAAAAGCTGAAGGAAATAAAATTTAAATGCCCCGCCCAATACCCAGCCTCAAAATCTGGTTACTTCCCACAAATATTCTTAGATACTTTTGATGCTCCCAGGAAAGCATCTAAAACACAGAACTGGTAGAGATTGGTATGTTCCCCTTCGGGAATCAGCCCCAGCTGTGGGGCCATATCATAGATATGGATGATGTGGCCACAACCCTAGGCTAAGTAGAGTTATGGAAGGATGTATTCTGGTACCTGGGACATTAAAGTTATATGTAGTAAGTAGAGAATTGATTAGAACACTTCCCTTAAAACTGGGTATTTGCTATTTTGATCATTTCCCATGAAACATGTGCTTTGGTGCCTCATTGTAAGTTAAAATGAAAGCTGGTGTTTTCTGTGTCCCAACAAAGAGACTACTTTCAAAAGGGGACCAGAAACCATCTCTTCTTGTTCCCACAGAAGGGGCTGCTTTTCCTGGCTCAGCTACCAGACATCTTTAGACCCTCCTGAACTTCTGGTTAGGTTGTTGTCCTTCATTCTCAAAAAGGACCAAAATGACATTAATATGTTAGAGTCAAGCTACAGTGTGTCTGACTGTGGCTGATTGGACCAATTTGAGTTGGAAAGCTCTGCCACAGGTCAGACACAGGTAGTCCTTATGAATATTTGGGGTAGACTCTCTAACTTTGTATATCTCAAATTTCTTCTGAACTAACTCAATTCTTCTTTGCTCATAGAGCATTGCACCTTCTCTGATGAGGGCACACCATGCTGGGCGGTCCTATGCCAATGTCCCTCAAGACATGCAATCAATTCTAAAGTTTTTGAGAGTCCTTGAGAGTCCTTGTATCCCTTTTTCTGACCACTGTATGAGAACATGCCCTGTGAGAGTTGTCCATAAAATAATCTTTTTGGCTAGTGTACATCTGGCATTCGAACAATGGAGTTGTGCTCTCTGTAGCAGAGTTGGAATGCTTGGGAGGTTAGTTCAAGAAAGGACCTCAATGTCTGGTAGACCATCTTGGATTTCTAGGCAGGGACTAGAATACATGTCTCACTGGAAATAGTCTAAGAAAATTCTCAGTTTCATGAGAAGTGGTTCAATCCAACCCTCCTTTCCCTTGCTACATCTGCATAAGGATGTCTCACTTGGGCAACTTTAAGATCAAAATACTCCTGGTCCCTGAAAGTTGGGAATCAAGTACCTGATACTGAAAATTAAACTCAGTCCTCCCCAAACACAGGAAGATCAACTCTCAAAGGCAAGGAATATAGAATTCAGTTATTGAATCCTTCTGTTCCTCGTGCTGATGCAAAAAAGAAAATACAGGATTCCTTTTCAAGGGATCCCTGGATGTGTGACCAAATCATTTCCCCTTCTCTGCGTCCATTTCCTCATTCTTAAAATGAGAGAGTTGGACCAGAGGCTCTGTAAAGCCTTTCCAGCTCAAAGTCCTAGATGCCTATGCTCTTCCTGAATCATATTACTATCCCACTTCCTCCTCCTTGGACTTACAACTCTGTGTCCTCCAGGGCAGGGGGCCTCTCCAGCACCTGGCGCCGCCGTTTGATGGCCCCCAAGATTTTTTTTCTGGGACCTAGGGGGATGCTGATGCTATGGAGGTCTAGTTCAGAGCAGAGCATTAGGGCATCCAGATCAATCTTCTCCTGTCTCAAGAGGGCCACAAAGTCATCCATATGCAGGGAGGCAAGGAAAGTCTCTAGAGGGCTGGTCTCTGGCTCCAGAGCCTCATCCAAGCCCAGGTCAAACTCATCCCACGGTAGTTCATCAAGGCGCTCCTGCAAGCTGTTGGCACTGCCAATGCTATCATCATCTAGGCTGGGAGAGTGTCTCATCCGGACGCGCAGAGTGCCTGCCCCGTCCATCCCTCCGTCTTCCCGCCCCAGCCCCTGAAGCCCGCTGCTTACATAGTTCCTCCGAAACACCATGGTCCCCAGCCCGGGGCGGGTGAAAAGAGAGTCATGGCCCGAGTCGGTGCTGACCTCCGAGTGGGCGGACTCGGCCCCGAAGCCGGGCTCCAGGGTGGCGCGAGAGAGGCTGTCCTCATCCGAAAGGAACATGTCCCGGAGCGGAGAGCGGCCCCACTCCTTAGGGTTGGCGTAGGTCCCCTGTCGGACAAACATCACGTCACTGCCCAGCTGCAGCCCGGACAGAGAGCGGATGCTTTTCCTCCCGTCCTCTGAGATCTTGAAAGTTCCCTCGCCGTGCTTACGGCGCTCCAGCTTCCTCTGGATTTTGGTCTTCCCTCGGCCGGTCCCGTGGAGGGTGGCCTGGGAATAGGGGAGGTGGCTGGCCAGGGACAAATTCTGCAGGCGCCGGCTCAGGGTGCTGGAAGAGAGGCTGGAGAAACTCATGGTGTCCGCCCGCTCCGCCAGCTCTCTCCGGTAACGCCGCTCCATGCGCGCGTGGTGCTTGCGCTGCAATTTGGCGCAGTCTTTGATGCGCCTTTCGGCTTCGCGGAAAGCTTTCTCTTTCAGCTTGCCCACAAGCTTGGGGTTCAGGCTGCTCTGCTTGGCAGCGATGGAGTCCAGGTAGCGCACACACTCCATGTGTCCCTTCATGGCTGCCATGTCCAGGGGCGTGTGGTAGTCATTGTCCAGGCACCAGATATTGGCCCCAAAGGACACCAGGAAGGACAAGCAGTGCAGGTGCCCGTTAGAGCCCGCCAGGTGCAGAGGAGTGTTGCCCCAGATGTCACATTTGTCCGGATCACCTCTGGAATGAGACAAGAGAAGCCGTTGATTGCAGAGGAATTGGGGAAGGGGAACGGGGGGAGGGGGCAGATGGTACTACCCTTTACAACAAAGAGAGGAAGCGTTGTCCTGGAGACTCAGCCTGGTTAATCATGCAGTGGACCACGCCAGAAAGGGGCCTGAGAAACCTAGAGTCGGAATGTCTTCTGGCTTAAAAGATCCCATCCCCAAACACACAGGTCCCATGATTCATCTGAAACTAAGATTTACTCTAAAAGATTTACTTTTAACCTTTTGGGTGACAAAAACCCCTTTGGCATTGTGGTAATGCTTATGGACCTCTTAGAATATTTTCAAATGCATAAAGTACATAAGATAACAGAAGAAACATATTAAAATACATTTGAAAAAAAATTAAAATAACATGAACTAGCATTTAACTGGTGCTTTAAAATTTTCAGAGCACTTTGTAAATATTATGTAATTTGAGCTTTCCAACAACCCTGCAAGCTAAATGCTATAATTATCCCCATTTTAAAGGCAAGGAACATGATAGAATGCAAGTGACTTACCCAGAATTACACAACTAGCAAGTCTCTGAGATAACATTTGAACTCAGATCTTTTTTATTCAAAGTCTAGTACTCTAACCATTATGCCACCTAGCTTTATTATTTACTTACATATATTTTATAATATATGTATATAAAATAATAATAACTTAATGAATCCCAGGGAAAAACCCTTATTGTAAAAAAATAAACAAACCTTCACAGAATTAAAAAGATAAAAAGCCAGAAACACCAAACTAGACAGAGAACTATCAGACAGAGTTTGTTATTGATAAAATGTAGTTTTAAAAATCTCTGAGACCCCAAGTGTCACCAGTCCCCAACCCCATCCTAGTCACTGGTAGGTAGGTAGGTGGGGCTCTGGGGAAGGCACAGCCCAGGCCCGCCTTCCCCGTGACACACACAGGGGCTGGGAATCTCAGAGGATTAATATTTGATAAGTTGAGAGAGAGGAGTGAATTATTCATGCTGCCCAGCGAGGAGCTGGCCCAGAGAGGTGGTGGGCCTGGGGTGTTAGAGTGTGTGAATGTCTCAGACAGATGGGTGTATATATGCATGTGGGCAACTATGTGAACCCTGTTTGTGTGTGTGTGTGTGTGTGTGCCCGCGCTCTAGCAAATGAGCGTGTGCATTTTGTTTGCAGGGACCAGGGCCAGGCCTGGCAAGCCCATGTGTGAGAGGCAGGTGTCCGGCTTTGGCCTTGGTCTGGAGGGGACTGTGGGGGCAGCCAGGCTGGGTGAGGGAAGGAAGAGAAGAGTATTGACTGGAAATTGAACTCCTCAATCTAGTCCTTCAAAGCCTGTTTCAAGAAACTTACTTAGGGGGTGTCCTTCCTTCCTTCTGGGTGGGAGACACATTTTTAGAGATCCCCAAATACTTGTTATGAACCAACACTTGGAATAGGATATTTTGGAAATCTGTTGCTTTTCTTACTGACAACATCCCTCAAAGACCATCAAAGTCACTGTCTGAGGCAAGCCCTGTCTGTCTGGAGTAATCCAACACTCTCGGCTTCCATACTCTCCCAGTCTGTGACTGATTCAAAACCTTCAGTCTTATTCTATCCTATGCCCCGCCTCCCCAATTCTACTGTTAATGAGGTCCCAGTTCAGGCTAAAGAATTGCTCCCTTGTCTCATTAGCTTCTCCTCCATTTCTCCACCCCCTAGTTCCCATCCTAATTGGATCCTAAGTCCAGTTTCATGGCAGAGAAATAGAGAGGCCCCACTGATTTTACAGGAGACCACTGTCAACGTTTAAAAAAAACAAACCCAAAAAACAAAAAACCAAAAGGCCTCCTCTAAAATGGGAGCTGGCAACACAGTCCTTTCAGGCCACAGGAACTCTCTGGTTCTCCATATGATCCCTTCTCAGAACCAGAGCAAGATTTCCATTGAAGGCAAATGAGATGAAAACCAGCAGCCTATGAAAGACCCTCTGGCTTTTTTTCATATGGGGAGTAGGGAGGGAAAAAAGAAAAGCTACAGGAGTCAGAACCCCTGGATGAGCATTCTGTCTCCTAAGGATGTGTCTAACCTACTCTAAGGCAGTTATCTCACTCTGGATAGAGCTGGTGGGATGAGAAATTAAGATAAAGGGAAAAGAGGAAGCAGAGTCAGGTCAGATGAAGAGATGCCAAATATGGACCCCACATGCAAAGTAGCCAGCAGACACCTTTGCTCCAAACCTGCCTCTGGAAAAGTCACTCGACTTTTTATACTTCAATTTCCTCATCTGCAAAATAGGAAAAATTAGGTTCCTATTGGGTTACTATAGGAATCAAGTGAAATAATAAATTTAAACTTTGTAAACTTTAAGGCATTATATTGAATTATATATGCATTTGTATAATGGTAAACTATATATTTTTCTTATTACACATGCAGAGTGTGACATAATGGAAAGGCCACTGGACTAAATCAGGTTCCAATTTTGCCATTTGCTAACTGAATAATCTTGGGTAAATCCCTTTACCTATAAGAACCTTAGTTTCCTAGGGAGTTTAGATTTTATGAACATATATATGTATATATAGAGAGATATTTAGATATATAGATATGTGTGTGCATGTATGTATTTTCAGTCTTCTTAGAAACCTATATCACTTGAAAGCCCCTTGCTACCAGACCCCTAATGTTGAGCAGTGATTCAGAGAGACAGCTTAATGGAGTGGAAGATGCCTTATAAACATATAAGCAGTCCAACACCCATGCCCCTCACCAAGGCAACAGAGTGAATGTCTCTTCTTCCCTCTTCACATTCCCCCTGACTGATTTTTATTTTCTTCCCCTCAACCTTTTTAAGGCTGCTCTTAATATTAGTTTTCAAATAATTTTACTTGGTCCTAAATTTGGGGGGATATAGTGTGATCATCCCATGTGTAAAACCTCTTCCTTGGATGGTAAAGTGCCTAGCACCTGGTGAGTGCTTTGAAAGTCCTTTTAAATAGATTGTCACTAAGTAAGCCTTTAAAAAATGCTTGTTGACTGGCAAGATTGTCACTAAGTAAGCCTTTAAAAAATGCTTGTTGACTGGCTAACTGTTCAGATCCTTTTCTACTTTTTCCAGGACAAGGTTCTCAATCTTTTTTTTTTTTTTTAATGTCATAGCTTCCAATAGTATTTTAGTGAAACTTATAGACTCTGAGAATGATGACTCTAAGAACATCATTCTCAAAATAACACTTTAAATGCATTAAAACTATATAGGAGTGTAAAGAAAACCAATATTAAAATGTATTTTTAAAAACATATTTAACATTCAACATATATTTTCCCATTCTTTTTTTTTAATTGAAGCCTTTTATTTTCAAAACATATGCAAGGATAATTTTTTACCACTGACCCTTGCAAATCCTTGTGTTCCAATTCTCCCTCTTTCCTTCCACTCCCTCCCCTAGGTGGCAAGTAATCCAATATATGTTAAACATGGTACAAATATACAACATATACTTTTTAAGTTCACGGAGTCAGTCTCTGTAGCTAGATGGAGCATTTGATAGTGCTTTAGGGCTGAAGTCAGGAAGACCTGAGTTCAAATTCTGCCTCAGACACTTACTAGCTGTATGACTCTGGGCAAGTGACTCAAACTCTTCTTCAATTTCCTCATCTGTAAAATGGGGGTTATAATAACACCTACCTCCCAGAGCCATTGTGAGGATCAAATGCGATATCTGTAAAATGCTTAGGACAATGCCTGATATATGCTTGTAACATTGCCCTTTGGAGGTGGCTAAATGGCTTAGTGGAGAGAGGGCAATCATTAGATTAGAAGCTTCTTGAGAACAGGAACAGTTGTCTTCTGCCTTTTTTTTTTTTTTTTGTATCCCCATCAATTAGATGATCCTGGTAAATAGTAGGTGCTTTGGTGTTGTTTTATACAGCTCTTTGGGGTTTTCTTGGCAAAAATACTAGAGTGATTTACCATTTCTTTCTCCAGCTCATTTTACAAATGAGGAAACTAGCATTCCCAAGGTCACACAGCTTGTAAGAATCTGGGGTCAGATGAATTCAGAAAGATGAGTCTTCCAAATTCTAGGCCAGGTACTCTACTGTACTTAGTGCTTGGTGAATGTTTATTGAATTGCATTGAATCCTGAGCCTGGAGTTCAAATTTAGCCTCAGATATTTCCTAGCTAAGTGACTTTGAGCAAATCAATTAACCTCTGGCTATCTGTTTTCTTAAATGGAAAAAAAAGGGGGGTGGATAGCACGTTTGTCCCATGATCCTTATGAGGATCAAATAAGATAATATTTGTAAAGTACCTGGCACATAGTAAGCTTTTAATAAATGCTTGTTCCCTCCCCCTTCTCTTCTTTAGTGTCAGTCCTTTAATTCTCAACCACTACCTCTTTCTTCCAGGCAGTTTTTAAACCCTTTATTAAGGTCTTGATCACTGGGTTCCATGCTCACATCAGACCCAAAGGAAACTACAAAGTACTAGATTTTTAAGGGGAAATAGTGGAGAAGTGTACCTTGTACACAGTTACACACATGGTTTCAAAACACACACAGGACAAGATGCTTAAGGGAGGGCAGCGTAGGGCAAGCCAAGGGAGATGAACAAAAGCAGTGGAGAGAAGAAAAGCTGGGGCAGTCATATTTCACGCTTTCTGATGAGAGGTAAATGAAGGGAAATGCAATTAACAGGAGCAGTGGAGCAAGCCGGCTGTGGCATTTTCAGTCTGCACAATACAGCATCCATAAATTCCAGGAAATGGGCAGAGAGACAGGGAAAGTGAAGCCAGAGGACAGGCAAGTGGTGGTAAAACCACTCTTTTCCCAACTCTTCTACCTATGGTGGAGAAGAGATAAGGACACCATACCCTCCACCATCCTATCATCTTTGACCCTTCTCTAGAACACCTCTTCCTCAGAAGATGCTTTTGTTTTGGAAGGAGAATCCGGATCCCTTTCTTCTTATTATTTCTGCAGCTCTCTCTTTCTCCTAAATTTTCAGGCCATTATCTTGACCTCTGGACCTGAAACCCCAAACCTTCCTCTCTGACGGTTTGCACACATGCACACACACTGACCCCATAAGTGTCACCCCTTATTACACATGAACCCCATACCCAAGTATGGTCACAAGAACAGGGCTTTGGGGGAGGGGAATACCAGGGCATAGGATATAAACCAGATCTTAGGAGATGGACCCCCTAAGAAGGGGCAAGGAAAGGCTATGGGAAGGCCACCCTCCTCCCTCAAGTTTTCCAGGGAAAAGAAGCACCGAGATCCACCAGGGGAGAAAAGAGCCAGGAAGGAAGAAGGGTGGGGAGTGGGAACCTCACCCTCGGCTGACAATGAGACGCAGCGACTCCAGGTTACCGTGGTAGGCGGCCCAGAGGGTAGGGGTCATGCCATCTTCATCTGGAGCATTAAGTTCCTTCCTGGTGGCTTCTTTGAGAAGGTCCAAGTAGCCATCCCGGGCGGCCCTGTGGTACTGATCGTTCATGATGCCAGAGTTAGACGGGACAGGGAAGGGGAAGGGGGAGGGGAGGACGAAGGGGAGGACTTCAGAGGGGAGTCGGCCCTTGTTATTAAAGCAGAGGCATTGGGTTTGGGAGGGGGCACGGGGGGCACCGGGCCCGCCGGCCCAGCTGCTACAGACAGAGGCTGCCTAGAGCCCAGAACCGTGGTTACTCGGACATCTGAGATGCCCTCACCCCAAAGGCGGGGGAGGGGGAGGGAAAAAGGGGGGAACTGGGAGGATCTCCGCTCGCCGGCTGCACTGAAAGCCGGCCCCGAGTTCCCCCTGGGTCCTAAGTGCCCTCTATCAGCGTGTAGGGCTCTTGTCTCATCCAGACAGGGCTTACTTTACCGTATTCCCAAAGAGGGCATTCAGGGTTCACCACCCACGACAGGGGCAGAGAGCAACTAGGAGTACTCTCAATAGTCCTTTTTTTTTTCTTTTAATAGCATGGCACATCCTTTAAGCGCCCAGATATACCCTCCTTAGTTATTTATTCTGGGATGTGTCATTATACAGTGGCTAGGACTCTGGGCTTTGCCATCAGAAAGATCTAAATACAAATCCCTGCTTTATGTCTGTGATTTATTGAGTAAACCTGGGGAAGTCCCAGAACCCCAAAATGCGCCTCAGGATACTAACTCTCTAAAAGCATTCACAGTTATAACTAGCCTGCATGGACGAGTTCTCATGCCTGGAGTTGCCGATGCAAGTGAAATAAATCACAGATTTTAATTTATTCGCCTAAGCCTCGAAGTACGGATGATAGTGAAGGCTTCGGGACTCTAAGTGACTGGGAAGTGGGCCAAAAAAAAAAAAACCCAAAAACTTGTTCCTCCGCTTTTTTGTCTCGAAACTTCCAGGTATGGATGGATTTTCTGTCTGTATCCTTCAACAGAATGATTTATTCATTTGTATGCGATTTACATATCATTTGCATTTATCCACGCAGTGGGGTTCTTGGACCACTCCCCCCTCCCCCCCAGGGACCCATGGAGAGATATCCAGAGATCTGACAACTGGATAGAAAAAGCTTATTACATCATTCTTTCAACAAACATGATTCCTTTGTAATACTTTTCACTTTATTTTATGCATTTAAAAAACATTGTTCTGAGAAGGGATTTACCCTTGTCTTCACCATATTGCTTGTCAAAAGGATCTGTAACATGCAAAAAAAAAATTTCCTGTACTTGCAGAAGGATAAAATTCATCAGTTTCATGTCTTTCTTCCCTATGCTCCACCAAGAATCCTTTCTCTAAAGTTTCAGTAGATAGTTTTGATTGATTTAAAATGTAGTGGAGTCCATCCCAGCTTTCCCATTAATAAATCAAAAGCTAGAAGGGACCTGATAGGTCGTTAGACTAATTCCTCAATTTTATAACTGAGGAAACTGTTTCCTAAGGAAGTTAAGTGATCAGAACCACACAAGAAAGAAGCCTGAAGTCATCTGACTCCAGAGTCCCCGTTCATTCCGTCTAAGAAAGGAGTCGAGCATTTATTAAGTGTCTGCAATGTGCCAGGCAGTGTGCTAAATGCTTTATAAATATTCTTATTTGACTTAGAATGAAGTGAGGATCAAATAAGTCCTATCATTATCCCCATTTTACAGTTGAAAAAAAGAGACATAGATTAAGTGACCTGCCAAGGGTCACAAAGCTAAGGAGTGTCTGAGACTGAATTTGAATTCAGTTCTTCCAGACTCTATCCATTGCTCTATCTAGCTGCCTCTAGGCACATTTGGAGTGGCTTGAAGAAGCCAGAACTTAAAATCCCAGAATCTGGGAATTGGAAGGACCTTCAGTTATCATCCAGATCCAACGGATCTAAGAACAAATTCCCTTTCCAACATCGCTAAGAAAGGATAAAGGAGTAGCTCAGCTGCCTCCCAAAGCAGCCCATTCTCTTGGTGTCACACAGAAAAGAAGAAGGACCAAGAAAACTCACCGGGTATAATCTGGACTATTTGCCAACCTGTGCCCACATATCAGTTCTCTTTCTTGGGTACCCGACTTGCAGGCTTGCTACTACACTCCAGGCAACTAGATCTCCTATAGTCTTCCTCTGGGGGGCGCTGCAGAGCCAGGAGAGATTCTCCCTTAGGAGCTGAAACCATCTACAATTCCGTAGGATAAATTAGGAAGCCTGATCCTGGGGAAGCGGCGCGTATAAGGAAGAGGCAGGTGAGGGGAAGTGCTAAGTGGCAAGAAGGTATAGGCGTTCCGGACTTTGCTTCTTGGTGTCTGTCTGGAAGGGCTGGGAGAATAAAGAAAAAGAGGAAGGGTAAGGAGGAAGATCGAGCTGTCACGAGTTGTTCAGTTAAAAAGAAAAACCCTCTAACTGTGCCGTCGGGAGAAGATGGGAGAGATGCTATCCAAGCCCCGAGTACCGGGAACCAGGGGGTGGAATCGGGAAATGAAGGCTAGAAGGACAGAGCTAAGGAATGGGAGCTTCTGAGTGGGGTGGAGGTGAGTAGAATTTTCTACCAAGAACCTAAGAATGAGCTCGGGAGGGGAAGGACCAGTGGCGTTGAGGGGCGAGGAGGACCAAAAGATAAAGGGCAAAGTATCCTTCTCGAACCGCATCGCGGGGTGGGGCCGCGCCGGAGCTGGGAAGCTCTGAGAGGAAGAAGGGAGGGGGTTAAGAGAGAGGAGACGAGGTCGGGAAGGGCTTGTCACTGAATGATAATAAATCTAACCTTATCTCTCTCCAGGGTGCTCTTCCCCAAAATCAGCTCTGAAATAAAATGGATCATGTGAGCGGGTCAGAGAGGTTTATGGAGCCTGGTTGCCTTCATGCCAATGGTTGTAAATACCTATGCCAACTCGGGTATAAAACGCCCATCCAGCCTGGTTTGGGAGAGGAGAACCGTCATTCGACCCCCGTTTCCCAGCTCATCCCTGGTCCCAGACAGGTGGGTACTTCTCCGGCAGGGAGCGTCTATCAGGCTTGGGACTGAAGAGAGCAAAGAGGACAAGGGTGGTTTTTGTGCCCTAAGAGCCCCCAGCACTTGCTAGTGGGGACGCCCAGGTAATCCAAGGGGCCACAGCTCCTCCTTCCCTTCCTTGAAGGCGACCGTCTAACTGGGAAGGAAGCGAGAGGAGCGTGGACTTTTCAGGTTCTCCATTTCAGCATCTTGCCTCTTCGACGGCTGCAGAAAAAGGTCCCATTTCAAAAGTAGGGAAAGGGATACTGGAAGGGTACTGGAGAGAGGGGAACTCTCCTGGTTGATGTGGCGTACTGTCTGCTCCTATCTTGCAGTGACTCGACCCCTCTACCGTCCCTGGCCGCCACTGTCATGTCGGAGGAGCTGGTACCGGGCACCAAGGAAAGCCCACAACCCCCCGGACCCGCGCCTCGGGAGGGATGGAAGAAGGGCGGCCGGATGCTGTCGGTCCTGCTGTCTGTCAACGTGCTCCTCCTCGCCTGCACCCTCATAAGCAGCGGCGCCTTCAACAAGGTGGCGGTGTATGACACAGATGTGTTCGCACTGCTTACGGCTATGATGCTTCTCACCACTATCTGGATTCTCTTTTATCTCTTGCGAACCTCCCGACGCCCCGATGCAGTCCCCTACCTGGACTCCCACGCAGGACCAATCTGGCTTCAAGGTTGGAGGGCAGAAATTTGGGTCCCAGAAGACTGCTGGGGATGGGGTTGGAAATGAGGTGCCCGGGAAAGGTGGGGAATAGGCTGAGGGGGAAGGGAAGGGAGTTTCTAGCCCAAGAGTTTCCTCAGGAAAACTGAATAGAGAAGAAGTGCTTATGGGTAGGTGAACCAGGAATGGAGAAGAGGCCGAGTGGGTCTGAGGGGGTACTTGGACTGAAGAAAGGTAACTTTTTCAAACACTATAAAAGATCTAGAAGCACCTTAAGGTCTGTAAGGTGCAGTGGAAATTTAAAGTAAAAAGATCCAGATCCAATCCAGATGTTCACTTACTGTACCTGAATAAGCTTGGGCCAGTAATTTAACCACTCCAGACCTATTTGCTCCTCTTTGAAACAGCGGTGGGGGAAAGAGTTGAGGGTGATTTCCAAAGTCCCCAATCAATTTAAAATCTTATTGTGGCAAAGTTCCTTTACAGGCCCAAATCTGACCAATTCTTGCTTCCAGAGCAGGCAGAGAGGGACTAAGGAATGGACTGATTGGAACATTAACCTCTAATTTCTTTTGACAATCCCAATATCTCTCTGATGGTTGGCCACAAAGGATTGATAGTTTGGGGGTGGAACCACAGGAGAATTCCAGATGATATGTTCCAGCATTTCACCTTCACCATCTCTGCTCCCAAGGTGGGCTGGTCCTATTTGGTGTCTGTACCCTGGTCATGGATGTCTTCAAAACAGGCTACTATTCCAGTTTCTATGAGTGTCAATCAGCCATCAAGATCCTGCATCCCATCATACAAGCTATATTTGTCATTGTTCAGGTAAATGGGGAGGTCGATTTCTACCTGATGAAGGTTAGAGCCCCTGAGATAGATGAAAGGTGCAGGAGGGGTTTAGGAATTAGGCAGTTTGGTTAGGAGCTCTGTTTATGGTTAACACCTGGTGGGGGTGCGGTGTGGAGATCAAGATTATGGCCCCTTCTCCTTACTGACCTTAGCCGCAAATAGACCAGGATTCCTATTCCAAGCCAAAATTTTTATAGCTTGAAACTAATTTGGACACAATCATGGGCAAAAGGCAGGGAGGATTCAGCTATCCAAGGAGTTGGAGAAGCTGGAAAAAAATTTTTTTTCTCCCAATCAATGAGCTGGAGACTATGAAATATAAAACCAAAAGTAAATAGTAATTAGGGGTGGGTTGTTAAATGGGTTGAGATTATTTCTTCAGAAAACTTCTTTGCCTATTGTCTCTAGACCTGTCTCTAGACATCAATTACCAACATGCCAGAGAAACTGAAGCGTTACCCTCCTTTTCTTCTCTCCATTCCCAATATTTTCACTCTTCATCATGTGTTTAAAATTTCACTTTTAGAAATTCACTTCTTTGAGGTCTGTGTACTTTGTTAAAATGTTAGTACTCCTGCAGGGTAACAGTTTAAACTAATGCCAACTAATAACTTAATGAGGATTCATTGACACCTAATTGACAGTAAAAACTTATAATAGGATATGATGTGACATATAGAACTATGTAGATATGATGGAAAAGTAGGTGAGAAGCTATGAAGATCAAACTTTGCTTCCTGGATGATTTGACTAAGGTTATCTAAATTATGTTTTAGCCTTAGGAACTGATCTGGGAAGTGAGAGTGGAAAACAGGGAATAAACTTTTGCCTTTTGAGAGATTTCCTAGGTACCTTCCTGTCTCCATTCCAGAAAATAATTTTCTCAATATATAATGAAGGAGACATAAACAATATATATCACTGAGGATGTATTTCTTATTTTTGAGTCAACAATTGATGTGTTATTTTTTTCTTATTCTATTACTTCATACCCCTTCCCTTGATCTTTCTGGCAAGATCTTTCCGAGTGGTTAGAGGCATAGGTTCAAGTTCCAGCTCTAATATTCCATCTCTTGGGCCCTCAATTTCCTCATCTGTTAAATGATGGTAATATTTGCAAGAGTCACCTTGCAAGGATGTCGCGAGGAAGACACTTGGTAAACCTTATTATGCTGGGTAAATTTGAGCTATTAGGGAGACTGTAAAAAGGCATGTAAAACACAGAACATCAGCAGGACTCCTACTGTCCTATTGAGAAGGCCACCTCTGTTTTCTTGTAGACATACTTCCTCTGGGTCTCAGCCAAGGACTGTATTCATGCCCACCTGGACCTGACTCGGTGAGTGCTTTTTGCCTGCCCATCACCAATTCAAAGCCAGTTGCTTTTGTTCTTCTCACATCCGATGCCAGGTGCTTCAATCCATCACCAAATTCATTGTCAATTGATTTAGTATATCTCTAAATTTAATGCTATTTAGTCTACTCTGTCCCCAAATTCACTGTGAAGTACTTCAAGCCATTTCTTACATAGTATTGTAACTTCCAAGCAGAAGTGAGACTGGTTCATGCTGGAATATCTATTTCCCAAATGTTAAGATGAACAGAATTTTATTATGACTCACCTAGGGAGAGAGAACTTGCACCATCTGCATTTGGGAGTATGAAGGAAGTAACTCCAAGGCATATTTCTTAGTGGCCCAGTCTCCTTGACAGTAGACCTGCCAAGTTTTTTTGGAGAAGATTGTTCAACCCTATAAATCCCACCAAACCTTTTTTTTTAATCTTTCATAAAACACCTTTCCTATTCAGAACAGAATAGCTGTTCTCCCCAAGCTTCTCCCTTGGTACATCTCAGGATGGATAGTCCCAGTGTAAAATGGTGACTTTCACTAACTTTTTCACTCCTCCCTCCCCCCAATAGATGTGGTCTCATGTTCACACTCACAACCAACTTGGCCATCTGGATGGCAGCTGTGGTGGATGAATCTGTTCACCAGGCACACTCCTATAGTGGCAATAGTAGCCATGCTCGTCTTACTTCTGAGGGTGAGTCTATTAATCCTCATGGGTGCACATACCACCATTGACTTGGGCAATCTCAAGTGGGTAAACTGAGTTTTATTCATCATATGATGCATCTCTCTGACTTTGGGAGGATGGTTGAATCCTCTGTAGCCTCCAGAGGGGAGTGAGCCAGGAATAGGATTCAGGGACTACTACTATTCCCTACTCCTAGCTCTAGCTGTGAGATAGTTCTTCCTTGATCTCTGAAAAGAAAGAGTCTTCATGGCTGGGATATTCTCTGAGCTTGCTCCTCTCCCAAAGAGAAGAAACTAGACTGAAGAGAGGGCAAAGATGGTTCAACTGGTAAGAGCAAAAGAGTTTGAGGGATGAGAAAGAAATACAAAGAGGTCCAGGAGCAGGAGAGTGAAAAGAGAAAAAAAGAGTTTGGGGAAAAGTAGAGAAGGTGGGAAAAGCTGCCATGAAATATGGTCTCCTCCCTTCTTATCTTCCTACAATTTAATTGTTCTTCCTTCTCTTAGTTTCTCTAGAGCCCCTAATTCAGTCCTAAAAAATTGTTGTATGTTTTATAAGACAGTGAGTTACGCAATTCAATAGATTCTGAACTTTCTATGAGTGGAGACCATCCAATATTATCTTCTATGGGGAGTCCCAAAGAGAGAGAAGGAACAGTGTCTGCTCTAAGGGAGCTTGTGATCTAGTGGGGGAGACATCTTCAGGCAGATAATTAATGTTTGTATACCGACATAATAGCAAATCAGATTAATAACATGCTAGTCTAATAATAATTAGAACAATCTTGAAGAGGAATATGCCACATTGAGAAGCAAGCTTCCCTATCACTGGAAGTCTATACATGATTATAGACTGAATGATTACTAGTCAGAGATATTAGAGATTTATCTGCTAAGTATGGATTGGACTAGCTAGACTTTGATGTCCACTCCAACTCAGATTCTAAGTAAAAACTTCTTGGAGAAGGTGAGTTTGAGCACATGTTTTGTGAAACAGGTAGATGTTGAAGTAGATGGAGTACTGGATCTGGAGTCAGGAAAACCTGAGTTTATATCTTTCCTCACTTGCTGTGTAATCCTGGACAAGTCACTTTACTGTGTTTGCCTAAGTTTCTTTGTTTGCAAAATGAGGATAATGATGGGACTCACTTCTCAGGACTATCGTGAGGATAAAATGAAATGTTTATAAAATATTTTACAAAACTTTACAGACTATATAAATATATATAAACACCCTAAACTTGTTATCTTATTTTCCTGTTGAGACAATTGGGATTAACTTACTTGCCCAGGATTGTCACACAGCTAGGAAATATTAAGTGTCTGAGATGAAATTTGAACTCACATCTTCATGATTCCAGGGCTGGTGCTCAACCATCTAGCTACTCCTAAACACCCTAAATTTGGATACATGTTTAATATAGAAATATACTCATAAAGTTGTGTAGCCAATGCAAAAACAACCCCAATATAAACAAAGAGTTATCTTTTAATAAAAAAGAAGAGGAAAAGTAATAAGCAAAACCTATTAATGCCTTAAAAAGAATCTTACATTAAATGCCATGTTCTATATCCCTGGATTGATTAGCATGAGTTTTGAAGGATAATATATTTTCTGTTTCCTAGGGCAGGGGTCCTTGAAATTTTTAAAAATATATTTTCATAACCATATTTGAATAGGATTGGTTTTCTTGGTAAATCTTTGCATTTTTATTTTATACATTAAAGACATTCTTCTGAGAAGGGATCCATAGTTTCACTAGATTATTATAGATTTCACTAGTAGTCACTAGACTACAAGACCATTATTCCTCAAATTGGAGGTTCCTCAAATTGAGAAGGAAGATACAAGAAAATTTGAAGGGAGATAGGAAAAAGCAGTCCTGGTCACCAGCATCTCAGCACCCGCCTATGGCCCCCTTTCTTCCCACAGAACGGGTGGGCAGCACAGCAGGAGAAGCCTGTCCTTGCAACACCACCTTCTGTAAGATCTTCAAACAGGGCTACTTTTACTTGTATCCCTTCAACATTGAGTACAGCCTCTTCGCCTCCACCATGGTCTATGTCATGTGGAAGAATGTGGGGCGCCTGATAAGCTCTTCCCATGGCCATGGCCACGGCCATACTCCATCCCCTGCCAGCTTCTTCCGGGGAACCCTCTTCATTGGGCCTGTGCTGGGCTTGCTCATACTTGTGGTAGGGCTAGGAGTCTTCATTATCTATGAAGTCCAGGTGAGTGGGGACAAGAGTGGGACCCACCAAGCCCTGATCCTCTACTACAGCTTTAATGTAGCCTGCTTGGGACTCATGACCCTAGTCAGCCTTGGGGGCTCTATCATCTACCGTTTTGATCAAAGGACGATGGACCATCACAAGAACCCAACTCGTACAGTGGATGTAGCTCTCCTGATGGGAGCTGCTCTTGGGCAATATGCCATCTCTTACTATTCTATTGTGGCTGTGGTGGTGGGTACCCCCAGGGATCTGTTGGGTGGACTGAACCTCTCCTATTCCTTGCTAATGATTGCCCAGCACACCTTCCAGAACATTTTCATCATCGAGAGCCTCCACCGAGGTCCCCCTACTGTCCAGGGAGACACATCCAATGAGCCCATCCATGGCCTCATCTACACTAATCAGGATGCTCTCCAGACCTTGCCTGCCTACCCATCCACTCCTAGGCTGGTGGGCTCCACCTCTGCTAGCCCCCAGGAGGCACTAACCATTATCTCAGACCCTCAGAGGAACTGGAGACGAAGATGCCTGAAGGATATTTCACTTTTTCTACTGTTGTGCAACGTGATTGTGAGTAGGGGTGGAGAAGTGGTAAAGACGGGAGGGGAGGGGAGGAATGATATTCTAGTCACTGTCGATTTGCCCAACACCGGCAAAGATGTTCTTTAACTCCCCCTGCTCCTTGCCCTGTACTGTAGAGATCTCTAGTAAAGGAGCGGTTCCTCAGCCCAGAGAGGGCAAAATATTTTCTTCTAGGCAGACCTCCCTAAGAAAAAGAGTAGAAGAATGGATGAAGTAACAAGAGTTCTGACTTCCCGGGAAAGCAATGGGAAGATGAGGCACTGGAGGGTTCTAAGTAAATGCTGACACAAGGAAGAAAGAACAGGAGGAAGGTGTGAGAGCTCATGTAGAGGGAGAGGAGTCCTCATCCACAAACTAGGGATGTGAGAGCTCATTCTATCTTGTGACTTGACTCTTTCTCAGTTTAATTAGAGCAGCAGCAGGAAGTACCAGAGTCCCATGGAAATGTGAAGACTGAGCAAATGAAGTGTTAAGAGTGTGATGGGGAAGGAAAAGTAGATAGAGGCTACCATATCCCAAAGTGAATCATCAAAGCTACCTTGCAAGAAGTCTCAAAGATAGATATACTCAGCAAATATATAGCTCCAAAATGCCAGTATCCCTAATATAAAGATATCTCAAATATTCTGGATACCTTAAATTCAGATACCTCCCCATTATAGAAACCTCCCAGTATAGCTATATATCCACTACAGAAATATCCCCCATATAGGCAAATTTCCAATATGCAAACACCTTAAATGTTGATACATGCTAAATATACCCTTAAAGCTCTGTTCCCAATAAAGAAACATCCCCAATATAGGCATAATATCAATATAGAAATTCCCCAAATTCAGATATCTCCCTAATATAAAAACATCAGTGAAACTGTTTTCTAAAATACAGAAATATCTCCAAAATAGGCACATCTTCAATACATAATAATACAAATCTAGATATATATATATATATATATTTATATCTTCACTACAGAAAGTCACTCAAAATGAACATAAAACTAAGATAAAATTATATCAACATAAGTGTATCTCAATACAGAAACACTTGACCCAGTGTAGTTACACTCTGCTGCAGATATAGTTAACATCTGCTGCCAATGGGTCCCTACTATATCCATCACAGACATTTACAGTATACCCCCATTTTATAAACATTTCCAATAGAAGTATAACTCTGCAAATACATCGTCTATACTGAAATTCCTCCAGGACAGGGGGATAGCTTCTTTAAACTGAAGCAACTCTACATATCTGCTCTTATTCATCAAAAGGTAAGAGCTGATACTTTGATACAGATATTGGTCTGGATTTACTATGTGCCTAAGAATTTATCTGATATCTCTTCTCCCTTTTGTATAACTCTTCAATCACTATAGTCTATATATAGTTCCATCAAGAACTGATTCATGGACTGACCCAGGAATCTGGGTACTTATCTGCACCATATTCTAGAACAAATTAGGAATTGCTTATGTGGGGTGCAACTGAACCTTATCATGGTCCCGGTTTTCCCCTAGTTCTCCCTCAGCTAAGGGAAAAAGAGAGCCAGCAGAATGATAAGACAGAGAGAACAGTCTAGTAGGGAAGATACTGGGTATGAGGAGTTAAAGGTGAGAGGAATCTTACTGAAGTTCTGCAGCCTATCCCCTGCCATCTGGGTGTGGCCTTCCCTCATCCCTCAACAATTTTCAGTAGTTTTGGATGTCTCACAAAAATGGTTAGTATTTGTTTACTTTTACATACTTTATATATTATACAGCACAGATTATGAGAACTTTAGACAGCATCTAATCCAACTCTTAATTAACAGGTAAAAAAAAAAAAAAAAAAAAAAAGTCCAGAAATGTTAAATGATTTTCCAACGATTACGTGGGTAGTAAATGGCAGAACCAAGATTCAAATTTAGGGTGTCCGACTTCAAGTTTATTTCTCGAATACTTTGTACAATACAACACACAGGATTCAGAGGAAGAATGGATGAATGAATGAAAAATATTTGTTAAATACTATTTTCAAAGCATCATAAATGCTTGAGAATACAAAAATTTTTATTAGTATTACCAGCTTTTACAGTGTCTGGTGCATAGGAAGTACCTAAAAAGCACTTTATCTTTATCTAAATAACTAAGACAGTATGAATGCTGCCCTCAAGAAGCTCACATTCTAATGGAAGGGGCAATACAATGTAGAAAAATTTAACTACAAATAGAATGGAAAGATCCCATAGACCCCATAGGGGGTACCCACCACCACAGCCACATAGTCCATCTCCATAGTCCATAATGGTAGCTCCCTTAGACATCATTGAGAACCTCACTCCATTCCAACCTCACTACAACATCATCTCCCCATTTTGCTTGGGAGGAAACTCAAAATCTGATATTTAAATATGAAGAAATATCTTCCTCCAATCACATCCACTGCTTCTTTGTCTCCATATCTTTCAACACTTGGGCAGTGGAGTAGGGCCAGGATGAAGATGAGACAAATGAAACCACTGGCTGACTCCCTTGGAGTTGAAGGGTGTGTATGTGTACATGGTAGAAAAAACATAGGAGATTTGAATTTTAATTCTGACTTAACCACTTAGTAGCTGAGTGACCTTGGCAAAGTTATTTAATGTTTCAATTACCACACCTGTAAAACAAGGGTAATTGAATAAAAGAGTTATAAAGTCACTTCCAATTCAAACATTCTCCACAACTAAAGCAATAAATAACCCTATAAAATCTATGGAAGGGATTTGGAAGGGGAATGGAAAGTGACTTGGTGTCTACCTTGTTGCTGGACCCTGACCCACCCACCCACCCATTCCCACTCTCTCTTTAGCTCTGGATCATGCCTGCCTTTGGTGCCCGCCCTCATTTCAACAACAACCTGGAAGTGGATTTCTATGGCTACTCTCTGTGGGCAGCCATTGTCAACATCTGCCTTCCCTTCGGAATCTTCTACCGAATGCATGCTGTCTCCAGCTTGCTGGAGGTCTATGTCCTGTCTTAAAGCTCCCTCTTCCCTCCTGTACTTCCACAAAAGACTTCTAGAGTCCAGCCCAAACTGATGGACAACATTGATTGGTGCCCATATTCTCCCCAGGGAGAGAAAAGACAACTCTTAGGAAAGTAGTTTTAAGTCCAGGAGATGGGGAGGGGACTTCTATACCCATTTCCCCAATTCCACCCAAGTCCAGCTGCCTCCTTATCCATTTCTCCCATTCCCCACTTCATTTGCTCAAGGGATCCTCTTAGAAAACTAAGCTGATGACAATAACTGGAAAGATAAGGATTTTAACATATGTTTTCACCAAATAAGTTTGCTGTTTGAGTTGAGGTTTTTTTTTTTTTTTTAAGTCAAAATCCTTGACTTTATATCACTTTGAAGTCAAGATTGCTTTTCTCCCACTTTGCCTTTCAATCTATACAATGAGACCTGTATTTTGGTATAAACTCAGATCCCTGAACTGATTCAATTTATCCAAAGTGTTCGGAAAAGGGGTAAAGGAAAAATAACCTTTCCTCTGTTCTTAAGCTACCCAAAATTGGGCTGCAGGACTCTCCCATATTCTCACCTATAGAATTCCTTAGTTCACTATGTTTTGAGTCTCAGAAACCAAATAAACTTGTGATTCTCTAACTGTCCCTAATAACTTATTTTAAAAAGCAAAGCAATTTATTTATTTTTCTTTTAATTCTTTTCTTTTTCTTTAAATATCACCTACATCTCCCAAATATTCTTTATAACAAAGAATTTAAGAAAGAAAGAAAAGTTCACTAAAACTACCAACACATCAACCAAGTCTAACATTTTAAGTAATGATCCACACTCATTATCCACAATTGCTTGGGGCTAAGCTTGGTCATTATAATTTCACAGCATTTAATTTCCATTGTTAAGTTGTTCTTTTTTTCCCCATTTAATCCTTATAATTATGATTTAGTCAATCATGATATGTATACAGTACATATGTGTAGTAAATGCACATATAATCTAAAACAAAATAATTTGCCTTTGTTTTGCATATATGTATATATCATACAGATATATGGACAGAGATCACATAGATATATATGTGTATGCAAAATAAACACAAATTATTTGGTGGAAAAGACACTAAAAGAGGAGAAAGTGTTGTGTTAGAATTTTGTGAGTGATAAACAGCAAGAAAGCCAGTTAGGCTAAGCTACAGGGTATGAAATGAAGTAATATATAATAATCCTGAAAAGTTAGGACAGAAACAGATAAGGAAGAACTTTAAATGTCAAACAAAGGAGCTTATATTTAACTTATAAGATAATTATGGGCTCATTAGAATGTGTTTTATAGTTCTTATATTATTTTGCATCAGTTCACAAAAATCTTATGATTTTCTATATTTCATTTTAATCCTTTCTTACAATGGAGTATGTCACATTTCCATTACATGTCTTGCTTAGATATTCCTCAGTCTAAAGTCATCTCCTTCTCCAGATCCTTGCTCCTTAAAAAAAAAAAAAAAAAAAAAAAATCCTATTTTAGTGTGTATGAGACTTATCATTGATCTCCTCATGGTATATGTCTAGCAGTTGGATCTCTGGACCAAGGGCATTTTAACATCTTTTTAGCATAATTCCAAATTGCTTTCCATAATGGTTGAATCAATTCACAGCTCTACTAGCACAGCATCAGTATTTGATATCAATAGCTATCAGTATCCGCTAATTCTCCAAGACCTCAAATATATTTCATAGCCAAACCAACACCCATCTGAGGGGTTCTGGGAGGGAATAAAAAATGATTCCTGAAGATAGGAATAATCCCAGAGATAACAGAGACAAACAGAGCCAGAAGGGAAGGAGAAACTAGGTGAGAACCAGTGATAGAGAAGACATTTGCCCTCAAATTGTAGTTACCTTCGAAGGCACTACGCCTTCAGAGTGTTTGGGAGAAGGATCACATTGTGGGGATTTCCTCAACTTGCTTTGGGAGAGAAAGTCTCCCTCCCAATATGCAGCAGCAGTAGTACTAGACTCAGTAATTCAGTGTGGGAAGGACTCACAGAGGAGACCAAGTGATTTCTAACTTAAACAAGGAGAGGAAATCACAGCTCAGACAGTCAGAATTAGACTCCATATATTTTCTTTTTATCATATGGGGATGT
Organism: Sarcophilus harrisii; assembly: GCF_902635505.1. Classification (NCBI taxonomy): domain Eukaryota; kingdom Metazoa; phylum Chordata; class Mammalia; order Dasyuromorphia; family Dasyuridae; genus Sarcophilus; species Sarcophilus harrisii. Next base: position 320,242,813 of record NC_045429.1, read on the forward strand.
CAGGGAGAGGAAGAGAAAAGAGAAAGGGAGTCTGGCTGTGGCAGCTGAGGGCAGAAAGACTATTGCCGTGTGGCAGGCAGATGGCACAAGGTTTAGCATCAGGGCAAGCGGGCGTGAGAACCTTTCTGGAGCATCTTGAAGTCTCACCTCCTAGGGTTGGGAAGACCCCCTTAAATCTTGGCTCCGTGCCTCCCTCTCCATCTGCCTCCTTTAATTGAAGGCTAATCCTGGAGTCCCTCCCAGCAGAATCTGGCTAATCAGCCAAACGTCTCCGACCCTCTCAGGCTCTGGCCCAGCCCCTCCACGCCCGACGGCGTGGCCCATTTACCAACTTGTTCTGAGATGGCCCTGCCCCCGATCCTATTGGCTGCTCTTCCCGGACCAGGGAAATCTCGGGCGGTATAATTAATGAGGGATTAATGAGATTTCCAAAGTCAACAGGAAAAATCGATGCGCCGCTGGGATTGAGCCAGCGGGCGCGCAGTCCAGCTCAGTGAGAGGGTCCAGGGGCATAGGTTGGGGTAGCAGGGGAGGCTAGAGACACACCTGGACGGAGCAGCCCAATTCCTTCCAGCTGTTGTTAGTCCGCCACGATGACAGCTCGAGTCCCAGGTAAGGCGGCTCGGGCTCTGCCCGATACCCCCACGCATCTCCCCACTATCCGCCATCTGCCCACAGCTGGTCCTAAATGGGCTCGAACCCCGAGTGCGGAGCAGGTAAAGGACCTAAAAGGTAGGTTCAACAATGGGTCCCCAGTCAGGCAAGGGGCAAGGTGGGGCTTCTTCAGGATGTAAGCGGAAAGAATCCAGAGGAGGAGAGAAGCCAAGAGCATGAAAAGACCCTTAGCATCCGCTGCCGCGTAAGCCCCTGCCTGGCATTACTCTCCTAAGTTCACGCAGTACCACCTTCCAGGCTGATTCTGGGTTTGAAGTCATCCAGGGAGCAGCCATACCTCGCTTGGGACGTCAGGAAATATCCTTCTCTGTCCTTCAACCCCTAGGGCCTCCCCACTTCCCCTTTGGAAGATGTGGAAAAAGAACTTTAACCCTCAACCCAGTCATCACTGGAGTCTCCAGGAATGGGGATGGAACCCGGAGGAACACAAGTCAGGGTCTATACGGAAAGGGAAGTCCAGGGGTGGAGTTAGAGAGGGAGTTGGGGGTGGAGGGGGGTGAGCCTTTTGTTCTACATGTCCTTGGGAAACTCATACTGTCCATAACTCCAGTAGCCCCCTGATCACCTTTATGGCTACCATGTTCAGAGTTTACGTGTCTGCATTCTCCCTTCTCCATTTCCCCTCCCTCACAGCTCCCTGGATTTCTATCACTGGCCTTTAAATCAAAACTACAAACCAGTTTAACTTCTGGTCCCTCCCTCCCCTTGCAACATACATAGTAGTAAGCAGAGCTGACACCTCATTTTTCTTCTGTTTAGTCCTAAAGCACCTTCCCACAGCTGCTCGGGCCTCCTAGCTACAGCTTGGATTAGCTGAAAGGCTGCCATCTCCTAGGAATTGAAGACTCCTAGGTCTGGGGGGAGGGGTGCTTCCAACCTTACTGAGCCTCAACCCATTGCATCCCTGAGCCATGAGAGTGGAAAAACAGCTAATCTCCATCCCAATCCCCCCATTTCCCTGACAGCTCAAGAAAACATCAGGGAGAGAATCTTAGTTCCTTACCCCTATGCTGTCATTTCCCCTATGCTGGCTTATAAATCTTTCCCTCAAGGATAACATTCTAAATTGCATCTTCCAATATTCATCTCTCTCCACCATCCCTAATTCCCACACCCTTCAAAGAAAGCATCCTTCCAAGGAGAAGTTGACTGTTTTGGAAGAAATGAAGAAAATACTAAAGTGACTATCTCTGTCCTCACTCACTTAGATGTGAAAGACCAGAAGAAAAAGATAAGGGTCGTTATTGAGGGTCTACTCAGGGCCAGTTCTTGGACAGCATTGACAGATTGAAGTCAAACATGGTGGAATCTTTGGGCAAGTCAATTTTGCATCCTTGGGTCTCAGTTTCCTCATATGTAAAACAAGAGATTTGGTTTCTTTAGGTCACTTCTAACTATAGATTCTATAAATTCTGATCAGGGACCTCTCTGGAGAGGGCTACTCTCCAGAAATAAGGTGCTTAAAAAGCAGCAAGAAGATGATAAAAATGAGGAGAAAAGAAAACCTAACAGCTTTAAAGAGGGCAAGTTTATTTTAAAATCTAAATTCGTAGGAAGAGTGCAGACAAGTGGATAACTTAAATAGATGTAAATTGTAAGCTTAAAAAAAAAAACAGGTTAACCTTGGCAGCGGTAAAGTTTTGGAGTTGCTATGTTTATCTCCTTCTGGATTATCGAAGTAGGGAAGTCTTTAAGGTCCCAGAGATAGCTCAGATCCCAGAATAAGTGAGAGTGATGGGGTGAGAGAAGGCAGAGGAAGAAAACGAGAGAGAGCTGTATTGCTTAGGACCTCAATTTGAGAGGGAGGGGGAGGAGAAGGCTGCAAAGGAAGGGAGAGAATTGTAGCATTGGCTTCGAACTGGAGGAGGAGAAAGGAGAAGGGACAGAGCAGAAGTAGGATTTAGGTTTGAATACCTTGGGAATACCTCCCCTTGGGAGGAGGGGGAGCATCTCAAGGAATAACAAAAAGAAATGATAGAAACTTAGGGAAGAGAATATCCATTTCAGTCATTTCATTTTCAAAGAGGACCATGACATCAGGGAGGTGATGCCATAATATGCACATGAATTGGATTTAAGGGAGGGAGGTCTGTACCAGGTGACCTGCCTCTCCTCCAGAGCCATCTGGGTTCAGTGGCAAAATATAGATCAGAATGACTCAAAATGGCCAGTCAGTAAAGCAGTCCAGTGCCAGGTTGGGAATTCCTGATTTTCTAACTACAGGTGGGGAAAAGGGCTATAATGGAGTCAGCCAAGATCAGAGCAGCAGAATATATAAAGCTGAGTCTCAGGCTATGTGAGAGAAGAGAAAGACAATGTACTATCTGAAAGTTTAAAGAGGCAATTAGATTATGTAATGGATTGAGAACTGAAAGTCCTAAATCCAAATCCAACTTTAGACACCTACTAGTGGTGAAATACTAACCTCTCTGTGCCTCAGTTTCCCCATCTATAAAATTGATAGCCTCAAGCTACATATCTGCTGTGAGTCTTTGAGCCTTTGAAGAAATCAGTGGAGTGGGGAGTAACATAGCAAGTAATCTGTCTTGTTCTGTTTCGGTGAGGGATGATTACAAAAGTAGCCTTCCCCTGCTGGAAGATACCTGGTTAGGTTGGTGAAAGTTGATTTTTGAGGTATCAGAGACTCACGGAGGCAGGAGATGGGGAAAGAGAAATCCATGACATGAGAAGGAGGAACTTCTCCTCCTTCTACCCTAGATAACAGCTAATTGTTCCATCCTACCTGACTCTGTGACCTCATTTGGGGTTTTCTTGGCAAAAATCCCAGAGTGGTTTGCCATTTCCTTCTTCAGATCATTTGACATATGAGGCAAACAGGGTTAAGTGAGTTGCCCGGGATCTGAGGTCTGAGGTCAGATTTGAACTCAGAAAGAGGAATCTGAATGCAGGTCTGAATACAGCCGCCCAGGCCATTGTTGGGGACACATCTAAAGTTAAACTGAGCTTGTTGTATATGCCCATTAAGCTCCACTGCCCCTTCCCTGCCCTCTCCAGACCCTCGGGAGAGCCCAGAAACTGCAGCTAAGGAGAATGAGAAGGAAGTGGGGGGCTCTGGCCCCAGAAGGGATAAATCATGGTTAGTGCGGCACTTCTCCCTGCTTCTCCGGCGAGATCGACAAGCGCAGAAGGCCAGCCAGCTCTTTTCCGGGCTCCTGGCACTCAACGTGGTGTTCCTGGGGGGAGCCTTCATCTGTAGCATGATCTTCAACAATGTGGCCATCACCCTGGGAGACGTCTGGATCCTGCTGGCGGTGCTCAAGGTGCTGGCCCTGCTCTGGCTGCTTTTCTACATGGCGGACACCGTCCGCCTGCCGCACGCCATTCTGTACCGGGACCCCCATGCAGGGCCTGTCTGGGTTCGGGGTGAGTAAGCATGGGTGCCATTCTCTGTCATCACCAGCAGAAAAACTGGAAGGCAGAATCTGGGTCCTGGGGGCTAGGACCCAGGAAGAGGCAGGTGGGAGGCCGGGATGCGGGGGAGGGGGGAGAGCCTGGGAAAGGGCTGAGAAGGTCCCGCTCTTTTCACCCTGGCCAGGCTCCCTGCTGCTGTTCGGCAGCTGCACTATCCTTCTCAATGTCTTCCGAATTGGCTATGTGGTCAGTCACATCCACTGCAAGTCCGAGGTGGAGCTTGTCTTCCCTGTCATCGAGATTCTCTTCATCAGTCTCCAGGTGATGCTACCTTTCCACCCAGCCTCCAATATCATGCAAACCAATGCCCCCCACACTAACCTGTCTAACATCCTGGCCAAACACCCCTTCATATGCTATACAGCTACATGTTATACTCATATTCTTGGGTATAAATACACTCATGCTCTCCTAAACACACACACACTCCTATGTGTACTCCATCCCTTTGTAAAATAAATATAAACAAATATACATATGCATAAATATAAAACCATGCTGCCTTAGAAATGCATAACCTAAAAATTCTCACTTTTACACGGCGTACCAAAAGTCTTAGTGCTGTCTTAAGTTATTAAAGCTGCTACAGCTTAACAAGGCACTCAGGTACATACCTACAAAAGTATGAAATTCATTCCTGCACCCTCCCATAGACAGGGGCGGGAAGGGGAGGGAATGCTGTGAATAGAGCCCTAGAATCTGGCAAAGTTGAGTTGAGCCATTTTCAGCATGGAGGACGCCAAAGTCTTAGGCATTCATCACCTTCCGTTTCATTATTCACTTCCCCAGGGGCATGTCTGGTAACTGGAATTAGGAAGTCCTGGGTTCTGCTTCTGCTTCAACCACTAGAGAGCACTTAGTGCTCTCTCAGATTCAGTTTTCCTAACTATAAAATGGGGATAATGTAGCATCTATCTCACTGAACCGTTTGTAAGGATAAAGTGAGATAATATATTAAAAGGACTGACTGTTGGCAAAGGATAGTGTTTCAGAGTATTGAATTCAAATCTGACCCCCAGGCATTCACTAGCTGTATGATCTTGGTCTACTCATTTCAACTCTGATTGTCTCAGTTTCCTCACCTGTAAAATGGGGATAATAATAGCCCCTACCTCCCAGAGTTGTTGTGAGGATCAAATGCTATAATAATTATGAAGTGCTTAGCCCAGCATCTAGCACATAGTAAGTACCATATAAATGTTAGTTATTATTATTATTACTATATACTTGCCCTTATATAAATTAAATGTAGGCACCTCATACACACACGTAGTGACCTGCACAGACTTAAATATATCCACATATGCACCCACTAATTGGCACTCCCTTATTTCCAGCCTCTCCCCATCACCACAAGCTGTGATCAGCTGAAGTCATTCTTCCTTTCAGACCTATGTGCTATGGAGCCACAGTAAAGACTGTATTCAGGTCCAGATGAATCTCACCAGGTGAGAAGGGCTTCCCCAGACCCTTTCCACTCTTCCCTGAGCCTCTTGAGACCTTCCTGCCACACCCTACTTTCCATCCCATGCCCTAGAAACCTCAAAGATCTATCCTGATTCTAGAAATTGGGGGGTTCACCGGGAAATGGCTTTGGTAGGTCTCTCCCTAGACATTCCCCACACTTGGGATAGAGATATAGATATATAGATATAGATATAAATATATATACCTCTGTGTGTATCTCTCTCTCTGTCTCTGTCTCTCTGTCTCTGTCTGTTTCTTTCTCTCTCTCTCTCTCTCTCTCTCTCTCTCTCTCTCTCTCTCTCTCTCTCTCTCTCTCTCTCTCCATAATAGATAGACACATAGATTCCACACCTGAATATCTGTGGCTCCCACTGTAGATGACCAGTAAGAGCTCCTTGAGGGCATAGGGAGAAAGCAATCAGGCAAGGAAAGGGAGCAGAGCACTCAAGGCCAGCCTGGGGAAGAGTTGAGGGATGGCCTAGTATCAAGCTCAGAATCTGGGGTCAGGGATCAGGTTATCACGTGTCTCTCCCCACCCAGATGCGGACTGATGCTAACTATGGCTACCAACCTGCTCCTTTGGGTCCTGGCAGTCACCAATGATTCCATGCATCGGGAAATTGAGGCTGAACTGGATGCCCTCATGGAAAAGTTCACAGGTATAAAGCAGCAGGAAGGGATGGGGGAAAGAGCCTCAGGACAAAAGGCAGGAAGCCCCGCTTCAAGCCTAGTTCCAGCTCAACCACTAGCTCGCTGTTTCCTTGAGGTAGCCACTTACTCCCTCTGGGGTTCAGTTTCCAAATTGATAGGGTTGGAATAAGTGACCTTTAAGCCTTCTATTTCTAACATTCTCTGGTTCAAGGATGCTCACTCCTTTCTCTCTGGTTAGCCCCTCATATCCTTGATACAACAACCCATGTCCACAAATCCACAAATGAATATGGTAGAATAGATAAAGCAGGGGGTGGGGGGGTGGGGGGGACTTCAGCAGTCTTATAGACTAATATAATCATTTTTATAGATGAGGAAAAGTGATTTGTCCATCCATATCTGAAAAAAAGTTTGATTTTTCCTCAAAAATTTTTCCAGGCATCACCATGAATATATATATATATATATGTATACATATATATATATATATATGCATGATATGTGTACTCTGGTATAAATATAAATATATACATATGTGCAAGTATATATATATATACATATACATATATATATATGTGTGTGTGTAAATAAACTGATTGATTTGGATATCTATCTGAATAACAAGACATGGAAAGTTTTTCTTTAGTGTCCACACTTCTACTTCCTCTCTGACACTCACCTGTCCTGAAGCCCTTGCCCCCTTCCCCCCCACCCCGGTCCCTTTGGGAGGAAGTATTTTGCTCCCAAATAATTGTCTGTTAGCTAATTTCTGCTAGATTATTTCCTGAGAAGGATCTCATCCTAGAGGCATTTACATTGTCAAAGATTTTTGAAAACTAAAAAGCTTTCAGGGTTGAAATGAATTAATATTTAATAGTAGTCTGAGAGACAAAGGAAAGAGATTTGAGAGAAAGAAGGGAAAGAAGGAAATCAGCGTTTATATAACATCTGCTCCATACCAAAAACTATGCTAAAGGCTTTTAAAATGTATTATCTCATTTGACCCTCACAAAGTTATTCTTTTTTTTTTTTTTTTTTTTTTGTTTAGGCAATTGGGATTAAGTGACTTGCCCAGGGTCACACAATTAGGAAGAGTTAAGTGTCTGAGATCAGATTTGAACTCAGGTTCTCTTGACTTCAGGGCTAGTGCTCTATCCACTGCACCATCTACACAAAGTTATTCTGAGGTAGACCTGTTCTTATACCCTTTCACAGCTGAGAAAACTGAGGCAAAGGGTTAAGTGACTTGCCCAGAGTCACCCAGTTAGTAAGTATCTAAGGGTCATCTCCATGACCTTATTTGGGGTTTTCATGGCAAAGATATTGGCCGTTTCCTTTTCCAACTTATTTTACAGATGAGGAAACTGAGGCAAACATGCTTAAGTGACTTGCCCATGATCACACGACTAGTAGGTCCCTAAGGCTAGATTTGAATTCAGGAAGGTGAATCTTTCTGACTCATCCACTTTGCCACCAAGATACCCTAAAACAAGGTAGCTAATGGAAATAATATGGAACTTAGTTTTTCTAAGTCAATCTGGTTTTAAATATCTTAAAAAAAAAAAAAAAAAAAAACAAAGCTTGAGATTGTACTAAACCCTTTTGTAATATGAATAACCATCCTCTGATAAAACATTTTTACCACATATATGACTCCCTAATGGAGATGGTATATAACAAGACATACCAATTCCCCTTACCCAAAAAGGGTATTTGAGGACACCTAAGTTTCCAGCTTAACCCCACACTCTCTCAAACCTCACTTAGAAGCTCAGGAGAGAAGCTGTGGGATTGGATAGCATCTGTTGTTGCCTGGAACCTTCTTCTTCTGTTGAATTAAGAAAAGGGATGGAATCAAGAGGATGTGACCGTGACTTCTTGCCTGTGACTGGAGAGTCGACGGGGCAGTCAGCGGCGGATCAGCCAACAACCAGTTAGAACCATGTCACTGGCAGACATGATGCTTATAATTTGACGGCTCAGTCCAATTAATAACATTATGAAATGGAGAAGGGGACTTTCTCCCTCTACACATTTTATGTGCCCAATAACCATTTCCATGACAGTACAAAATTTCTGCATTTCTCCCACATTTTTACCAGGTTTTCTTACAGCAAAAAACATCTGTGAGTCCATGAAATGACCATTCTTTTTCACACACAGGCCCGCTTTTGCCTTTCTCGTCCTTTATCTAAATCTTCCTTTCCTCTCTCACTAGTTTTATGTGACTTTCTCCACTCCCTTCCCTAGGCAATGAGACCAACACTTGCCTTTGCCTCAATACAACGATATGTGAAGTCTTTCAAAAGGGTTACTTGATGCTCTACCCCTTCAGCACCGAGTACAGCCTCATCTGCTGCTCCGTTCTCTACGTCATGTGGAAGAACGTTGGCCGGAAGCTGTCCCCTCACATAGCCAGGCCCGGACGGCCCAACTTTCACCTCCACGGCGCCATCTTCGGCCCCTTGTTGGGCTTCCTGGCTCTGGTGGCAGGGATCTGCGTCTTTGTCCTCTTCCAGATCCAGGCCAGTGGACCCTCCATTGGTCCCCAGTACTTCACCCTTTACTACAGCTTTTACATGATTATCCTGCCTGTCATGACTCTGGCATGTTTGATGGGCACAATCATCCATGGACTGGAAGAGCGAGAAATGGACACAGTCAAGAACCCCACTAGAAGCCTGGATGTGGTACTTCTTATGGGGGCTGCTCTGGGCCAGATTGGGATCTCCTATTTTTCCATCGTGGCGATTGTGGCCACTGACACCCAGAAGTTGCTCAACAGACTCATCCTGGCTTATTCAATCTTCATCATCATTCAGCACATCACCCAAAATCTCTTCATCATCGAGGGTCTTCACCGGCAGCCCCTCTGGGAGGGACCCATCCAGCCCCAGGGCGATAGCATCGAGGAGGGCCCGCCGGGCCTTCGCCGAGGATCTGTGCTGGAGCTGGGCCAGGGCCTTCATAGGGCATCCCTTGCCTACATCCACAATTACAGCCACCTCAACTGGAAACGCCGAGTTCTTAAGGAAATATCCATCTTCCTCATCATCTGCAACATCACAGTGAGTAGCGGAGGGGCTCTGGGATGGGCTGATGGAGCCACCTGGCTTAAGTGGGAAGCGCCGGGGCGAGGAAGAGGGGCTAGCTGAGTGGAAGGAGGCGGAGGGTCCCTGAACTGTGAGCCCTCAGTCAGTCACCCATCTCTTCCTTCCTCCCAGATGTGGATAATGCCAGCATTTGGCACACACCCAGAGTTTGAGAACGGACTGGAGAAAGATTTCTATGGCTACAGGACTTGGTTCACTATTGTCAACTTTGGTCTACCTCTGGGGGTCTTCTACCGCATGCACTCTGTTGGCGGGCTGGTAGAAGTCTACCTGGGGGCCTGACTCAAGGCAGTCTACAGCAAGGCAGCCCAGTCATACCTGGAACGGTACCTGCTTCTTTTCACCACCCTTGATCCCAAGCCACACAGTTCCAGGGGCTAGGAGAAGACCCCTGCCCCAAGCCTCTGTTCCGTCCATAACCAAGATCCAATTATCCCCCATCTGAGCAAAGACAGAGACTAACAGAGTGAGTCCCTCAAAGCCTCACTGGTTCTCGGAACCATCAGCCTGGAGGTTTGGGGACACTTTGCCGTCTTCCCCAGATGCTACAGTGAGGTGCTAATGGGAGGACTATACCTGTTCATGTTTTTAATATAAATCCCCTGAGAACCCTAACCGGCAGAGTGGGCAGTCCAGGTCTGGAACATGTTGTGGCTCTTTCTGGAGCCAGAGTGGGAGCCTGAGCCTAGGGTCTGTATGAGAGTGGGGAGTGGGAAGGATGTTTGTCTCAGCAGGCCAGGACCTGCCTGCCTGCCTCCAGGTTTGTTAATCCAGCCACGGCTCAGAGCCCTCTTCCCCAACTAAGTCAGAGCAAACTTTGATATCTGGGGCCACTCCACCCATTTACTAATCCTTCCCTCTCTTCCACCAAGTCTCCCCCCCACACACACACCCTGTCAGCTAATGAGCTCATTAATTAGCTGCCAAGCTATGCTGAACTCCTCTCTCCTGCTGCCATAAAACATGTTTGTTTGATTGATTATATTCTCTTTTTATTGTATTTGTTCCCAAGGGCAAAGCAGTCACTCAGCCTCGGGAATGGAAGAAAGCACTTCCTTTCTTCTGCACCAGTGCTCGGCAGTGGGGAAGGGAGACACCCAGAGACTATTTTTTGCCCTGGTGTTATCCAGTGGTACAGAAAGGATGGGTCCCCACCTAGTTCTGAGGGAAACAGCTAGGATGAGAAAGACGTCATCTCTGGGGGAGGGGGCTGGCCTTATCTTACAGAAGCACCTTCTTACCAAGTGCTCCCAAATCCAGGTAAGGGGGGGGGGGGGGGGGATGGTGCAGCTCTTCTCTCTGGAGAGGATCAGAACATTATGGGCTGGAAGATTGTTAATGTAGGCTTACATGAGCTAACATGGTGAATTAACAAGCACTGGTAGAAGGTGTTAGAATTGGGTTCCATTTCTGGCATTGCCACTTAATATCTGTAGGACTCTTTTCCTCTTGGGATCTCTACTTCCTCACTTGTCAAATGGGGGAAGAAAGTCTTGACGATGGCATACTGCCCTGGATGTACCCATTCTCATCTGCTCAAATAAAAGCAAGGCAGTACTAAGCTGATTGTATAGAAGATCACCTTAGAATTCTGGTACTGGAGACATTTTCTTTAATTACCAGTGTGGTTCTAGGGTCAAAGAACCTGGATTCAAGTCCTGCTTTTTCTGCTTACTACTTGTGTGCACCTGAACAGGTCACAACCTTCATGGACTTTGGTTTCCTCATTGATAAAATGAAGACCTTGGATAAATGGCCTCAAGCTCTAATATTCTGAGTCTTTGGGAAGGTAAAAGGATACTGGGGGTTGACTAGGTCCTGAGTGCTGAAGCTTTTTCTTTAGTAGCATTTGGCACTGAAATCAAAAGTTGTAATAATTCAATTATTTTGTTCGACTTTTTGTCAACCCCATTTGGGATTTTCTTGGCCATTTCCTTCCTTCACTCATTTTACAGATAAGAAACTGAGGCAAACTGGGTTAAGTGTCTTACCCAGGCTCTCAAAATTAGTAAGTGGTTAAGGCTAGTTTGAAGTCAAGATGAATCTTCCTGGTCTCAACCTCAAAGAACTAGGGTTCAAATCCCAATTCTGCCACTTAGCAGCTGTGTGACTTTGGCCAGGTCATTGGATTCATCACCCCTATGCACCGTACCTGATGCCTGGCACATAGCAGGAGCTTATTAAATGTTTTTTGTCTGACTGCCTGGCACTAGAACTGACTGGGAGTAAGGGCAGGACCGTTTCCATATTGCCTTTAGTAAGGAGAATTCAGGCATGGTTATACTGAAAGATTTTACCCTCTCTGTCCATATAGCCAGAGACAGGGAGACACAGTTAATTTATTCTATGGAACTTATTGAAAGATTTTAAAGATAAGGGTTCAAAAGTAGCCTGGAGAGAAGAACTAAGAACCAAGGGAGGAGTTCTTAATCTCATCTATGTCTGGTGAAGCCTATGGATTCTTTCTCAGAGGTGTTCACTCTTTTTCAATTATATTTAACTTTTAGTGACCCTACTTGGGATATTCTTAGCAAAGATCCTGAAATGGTTTGCCATTTATTTCTTCAGCTCATTTTACAGATGAAGAAACGGAGGCAAACATGGTCCAGTGACTTGCCCAGTCTGATTTGGGCTCATAAAGATGAGACTTCCTGATTACAGACCCAATCTTCTATCCATTGAGCCACCTAGATGCCTTTTCTTGCAATAGCATTTTAAAATACATAGGATTAGAAGAAAACCAGTTCTATGGAAATAGTTATCAAAATACTTATATATTGTATATAAATATCAATATATATCAAAATACAAATATATATATATAAATATATATAAGCTTATATGTTCTAAAGTAAGAACCCCTAGGTAAGTAAAACTTTAAGCAGAATAAAAACTGGCACCTCGGTACACTTTAAGAGTCTATAAAAAGCTTTCCATATATTATCTTATTTGTTCCTCAAAAGAACTGGAAGAATTTTCCCTGGTGTCCCAATTTGCCTTGATGAAATGGCCAATTAAAGTCAGGTAAGTATAATCCCACTTAAATGACATGATAGCATTTAGAACTACAGGAGATCTAAGAAGCATACCAACATTCCTTTTAAGTGTTATAAAAAAAAAAAAAAAAACAAACAACAAAAAACGGCCCAAATAAATTAAGGTATTTGACTAAGGTTACCTAGATAATTAGTAGCTGACCTCAGGTTGGAAGCTACTTCCTCTCCTATAGTATACACATCCTGCTTCAACTTCCTAGACGTGGGCAGTGAAGAGAAGGCCACTTAGCAGAGGGTTCATGGTCTCAAAAGATGGCTCTTCACTCTAACATCAAGTTGGGGAACAGAGAAGCTTCTACCACCAGCCCACCCAGCAGCCAACAAGATGCATACAAGAACACATCCCTCAGTGCCCCCCTGGGATTACTCGTGATAAAGACTGGGACAATGTTGTAACCTGGAACCAAGAGGTTCTCTTATCCAAGAGAGACAGCCCCTCCCCAACCAAGCTCCCCTCCATCCTCACTCTAGACAGACACACACAGCCAGGAAAAGGGAGGTTTTAATTTTGTGAAAAGTAGCAGATTGTACAGTGCGTTTCTAGTGCATGAAAGTTAAGATTGTATTGAGAGTGGGTGTTAGCCAAGGATGGGACACATTTGAAGGAATAATGTTGAAGGACAGAGCTGAGGACTGAAGGTTTCGGGGGAGCCACCTGGGAAAGCTATGGGGAAGCAGGGGGAGGGGATTTTGGACTGCCTTCCCCCTGATTCCCCTCCATTTATCCAACATGAAGAGAAACAGGCTCTCTGCCCTTAGAGATAAAGCTGTAATTAGAATAAAGGAAGAGAACTGCTTCCCCTGTCATATTCCTTTCTGGAAAATAGTTTGTGAAAAAGGTTCCCATGGGAGAGGACTTTTGTACAAACATGAGAACATAGATGATCACCTAAGCCATGGCCATTGGACTCAAACTTTGAGTTGGAACTGTTACCCTCTCCTTACCTCAAAAACAAAGCCCTAAAAAGCTCTCTCAGCCCATTTCTTCCTACAAGCTGCTCAGTCTCAGTGGTACATTGGATATGGAATGAATAAGAGGGAAAGGGCATCCCAGCATTCAAACCTCAACTTCCCCAGATAGTGAAGACCCTAATCTAAAATTATCCCTCTGAGACACTCAGGATCCTCTGCATATCTGAAAGACATGGTCAAAGAAGAGAGTGACTATATAAAGGGTGGTGTAGAACCAAGTCTTCCAGGGAGCCAGGGCTATAATACAGGCTTGAAATGGAAGAGATGTAATGATTAGGTAGAAATTTGGCCCTAGGACCCCAAGAGGTATCTATCTTCTTAGCAGAGGAAGCTTCCCCTTCCTTGACTCTACCTTCCCATCTGTGATGTTTTCTGTACCACCAGGCAGGAGAACTTCATAAGCCAGCTGTGGGGAAAGGGCACAGCTAGTTCCCCACATTTCCCTAATTCCTGGACAGAACTCTTGGGGAAGTTAGCCCTTCCCACCTCCCAACCCCTTCCTCAGGTCAAAGTGATAATGAAGCTTGAAATGGCAGTCTGAAGGTGGAGGAATCAGAACCAGGCATGGGGGAAGGGCCGAGGGATCACCCTGGCACTCAACCCTTCCAACCCCTTCCTTCCTCTTCTCTTCTCTTCTGCTTACACCCGCTGGATCTCAAACAGCTTCACATCAGTGTCGTACCAGACTGGTGGGTCCACGTTCCTATGGGGAGGAGAGGTGGGGGCCAAACCCCCAGAGATGTTAGGTGAATTCAAGTGAGGGGAGAATTAGGGCAGGCTGTTCCCCAAATCCTCACCTTCTCCTCTGAGCAAAGCTCACATCCAACTGACTCCCTACACTAAGCACCCTCTAAATCCATCTGACTAGGAACCTTGGGACTCTGGGTCAGAGAAGTCCTGGTTCCTGAAACCTGAGGATGTGGAGATAATGCCCTGTTAGTCTTTCTGGAGGAGAGGTTCTTAATCTTTGTTATGTCACAGGTCCTTTTGGCAGTCTGGTGAAATCTGTGGACCCCTTCTCCAAATAAAAGTTTTTTTTTAATCCATAATTGAAGGAAGAGCTCAATTTTAATTAGAGGTTAATGTAAGTAAAGATGTAATTTTTTTCTCACTTAATTTCACCAGCCCCTTGAAATCATTTACTTGGCAGAGAGACGCCAGATGAAGCATCCCTACAGCTGCACCGATCCTATCTGACATGGCAGCAGCTACGGCTGGGGGAGCCCTGTCCCTTTGGAGACTAAACAGCACGCCGGGTACCTTTCTGTGCCCAGCTCTCCTGCCGCTTTACCTTAGGTAGATGACGCCCCACATGTAAGTACGGAACCACATGGCAGTGCCCGAGTTGGCCTGGTACTTGCGGATGAGGATGGGGTGCGGCACAGGCAGCAGCCCCACCAGGGTGCCGTGCTGCAGGAACTTGAGGATTTCTGATTCATCAGTCAGCCCTCTGCGGGGGAATGGAAAAGAGGGGAGGGCTCTCTGTCTGTCTCTTACGGAAAGATCAAGGGCACCCTAGGCAGAGTTATAGAGGCAATAAGGAGCAGAAGGGAGATCCTAGGCTTGGAATCAGTAGACACATGTCTGAATTCTAGAATGATTCTGTGTGACCCTAACCTCACTTAAACTGGTTTCAGCCACAATTTCCTCACGTGAAATAAGGGAATGATGACTTGCCATATGAGCTTCACAGAGTTACTGTGGAAAGAGTGTCTTTTCACCCTTAGAGAAGCACAGAAATATGAGCCACTACTATTCTCCTAAAAGGGAACACGGGATGCCCAGTGAAGGGCTCATAATCTTCCTCCTGCCATTTTCCAAGCTCAGTGGTCTTTCCACATCCCCTCAAGTCACAGGCCTCCCCCTCAGACTCACTTATCGATGCAGATCTTCTCCACCTGAGGCACCAGCACCTGCAGCAGCCTCATAATGGTCTGTAGCGGTAGCTTGGACTTCCAAGAGAGAACCTACCGGGTGGAGAGAGCCCAACCAGGGTTAAAGGAGAAGGGATCAGGCCCTGGGTGGGGCAGCACATGAGAAACCAATGGTGCTGTGCTCAAGCCCCCATCTCTCGGCTCAGCATCTAACCCCCAACAGGGAAATCAGCCCCTAGGCAAGCACGGAAACAGGATGGCTGGAAACTGACTGAAATCAAACACATGGATGTGAATTTGTTGACTATTTGTTGAAAAAACACTGGAGAACCAAGAAATGTTAACCAGAATGTATTTTATATGGCACTTGAAGAGTTTCAAAGTGCGATACATTCTGTGACATATAATATATTTTTAGAGTGTTATATATGTATGTGTATATGTATACTCATGTATATGTACACAATATTACATATATTTATTGTTATCATTCAGTCATTCAGCTGCATCCAATGCTTCCGACTCTATGGGCCAGAGCACCCCAACACCATCCATGGGTATTCTTGGTAAAGTTATCAGAGTCATATGCCATTTCCTTCTCCAGTGGATTTAGGCAAACAGTCACCTGACTTGCCCAGAACCACACACTAGTAAGTACCTGAGGCCAGATTACTCAGGCCCAACACTCCATCCACTTAACTGTCTAGCTGCCGTGTGTGTGTGTGTGTGTATCTAGTGTGTATGTGTATGTGCACATATACATATATGACTGTGCATGTATGCATTGTGCATATATAAGCATGTATGTGTGCATTTTACATGTACGTGTGTGGGCATGTGGGCATGTGCAATGCATGTTGTGCATGTATGAGTATGTATATTGCTATGATGTGTGTTGTAGTGTCTGTGCACATGCACACATGTATGCACGTGCATGTTTCTGCAGGCACATGTGTGTGTTACATGTGCATGTGTGCGCGCACATGTGTATGCACAGGTGTGTGGTTTGTTTGCACACACACTCATGTGTATACGGTTTTCCTATGCATGTTCATGTGCAGGAGGCTACAAGGCCCACTTGAGATCAAGGTCCCCTGGATAGGGGATAGGGACCCCCACCAAACAGCCTGCCCAGGCCCTCCAGCTCCTCCCCCTGAGCCAGGGCAAGCACTGCCTCACCCAGTCTGGAGTCGGGCTCCACTGCCCGCCCGCTGAAGCAGTGGGCGATTGCTGCTGTTCTCGACAGGCTTGGCCAGGCTCCTGGAGCACAGAAAGGGGAATGGGAGAGAAACATGGGGGGGGGGGGAAGGGAAATGAAGGGAGCAGCTTTCCCAGTCATGGCCTCAGAGTCCAAGCCAATCATCATGCCGGTTTCGGGCAATGGGAACAAGCCCAGGGGAAGTTCGAGCCCGGCACCCTTTGCCCTCAGGTTCATGCCATGGGTGCCCCCGAGCCCCACCCCTCCGGACCAGCCCCTGTGACAGGTTTAGGGCTGGTAAGCCGGGGTAAAGGCCAATCCCTGATAAAGGGCAGGGGTGTGTGGCCCATCACCCTGACAGGAAGGAAGAGAAGCTCCGCAGATGCTGTGGGAACCAACTCTGCTTCTCCCACCGGATCAAGAGACCCAAAACCACAGGGAGAAGTCCAGCCTCACTAGGGCTCACAGCTCCCCAGGGGGGCAGTCACGTGTTCCCCTAGCCAAGGCCCTGCATACTCTCAGAGACACCCACAGCCTTCTCTTGGGCCCCGGCTTTTACCCCGTTCCACTGTTCTCCCTCGCTCTTTCTGGCCGGGGAGCTGCTCTCAGCCGGGCTCCGACTGGCCTCGGGCTCCAGAGATCTCATTGTTCCGTCCTCAGACACCTGGGACTTCTCCGTCAGCTTGTCAATGCCTTGGGGGTGGAGTGGAGTGGGACTGGTGAATGTTTGGGCGACAGGTGCACAGCTCACGTTTCTCCCCTCCCCACTCCCAGCCTAACTGTGAATACCCCAGATCCAAAGCTTCCCTCTCCTGCATTTAGCCTATTCTAAAGTTTCTCCTTTTCTACCCCATCATTAATATTAAATTAATGATTAATTAATATTACCCATGGGTTAATGTAATGAAAAAATATAGCACTAGAAGGATTTAGCCTGTGGGAAATTCCACACAAGTTACATATGATGACTTTTTAGCAGGATCCACTTCTCTCCAGTCTTCTTATAATCATGAAAATAATTACTGATATCAAGATGCAATAGAAGAGACAAACCCAGAAGCCAAGGGAAATGTGCAAATATGAATATGTTGCTTGTGTTGAGGGGAGTGGGAGGTTCACAATATCAGGGTTCCAATTTTTACTAGCTAGCCCAGGAATTCTTAACTTTTTTGTGTCATGGACACCCTTTGAAAATCTAGTGAACCTATAAAACCTTTTTCAAAATATTTTTTTAAAATTCATAACTGAAGAAAGGATTAGATTTCAGTTAGAGGCTAGTGGAAATAAAGATGTACATTTTTTTCCTCATCCAAGTTCATAAACTCTCTAAAACCTACCCATGGAGTTTTTCCCATGAAAAGCAATTTAAGAAATTGCTTTTCTAGCCCTGTTCTAGGGTTTGGGTCAATCTATTTGACATGCAGGGACTGCAGCAGGGAAATCCCTGTTCATTTGGATCCCAGCTTTCAGAACCACTGTGCTAGCCAAGTCCCTTAATTACTCTGGGTTGCTAGCCAGACTGCATTTAATGGCTTTAGCAATCTATAATCCTACCATGACCACTTCCTGGTAACTATTTCCTTGAGAGAAATTAAAGAGAAATGACTGCCTAGGTGATGTTAGCACCTTGGCTATCCAAAGCTAGCAAGAACCAATCCCTGCCACCGCTATGCCAGGGTCAGACCTGGTGTAGCCACAAGGCTGGTCTTGAGGGTACCCGGCTCAGCAGGTGCAGCAGGGCAAGAGCCCTCCATGGAGACACCCTCCTGGGAGTTGGTTCGAGACAAGGTCTCTGGGGTCTTCCTTCGACGCTGCAGGGCTTTGTGGATGGAGGGCATGTCTGTGGGCAGGTTGGCCAGCTGGTGGAAGACACTTCGCTTTCGAATGATGGCATAGACAAGGTTTGAGTTACCTAAGAAATGGTGAGAGAAGTGGGTCAAAGCAGTAGTTACTCCTAGTCTCAGAAAGGTTATTGGGAAGAGAAAATATACTCCTACTCCATTCACATAGATTTGCTAGATATGGTGAATTTGGAGGAACTAGGAACAAAATCCCAGGTGTAAGAGACAGCATAAGAAACCCATGGGGGAGGGTAAAAAGGGACTGGTGAAAGCCATCAAAAAAAGCTGACCCTAAGACAAGCCAGCTGGCCATACCCTAAGGTACCTATAAACCAGATGTAACCTTGGAAGTTGGGAGCCCAGGCAACAACTTCAAAAGAGGCTCTGATCACATTTATTCCTTTATCTGGGAGAAGAGTACAAATAGCCCCCTCCCTAACTAGGTTACAAGAGTGACCCCAGGGATCTAAGAAGCCATAACAATGGAGACAGGGTTAATGGATAGATGGGCCAGGAGAGTTCTCACCATCAAACTGGTACTGAATGATGTTGTTAAAGACCTCAAGGAGAAAGAAGACCAGGTGATGGTTCTGGACAGCAGAAAACAGGAACCAGGTGGTAGAGAAAGCCTCTAGAAGGTGGAGTAGCTTATTGGCTGCAACCATGGACAGGCTCTTGAGATATGGAGACACTGGAAGGGGGAAAGGGTCAGTCACTCTGGGAGGGCCCCCAAAGGACCCAAACCACACAGCCTAGGCAAGGGATGAAAAGCATCATCCACCCCAAGGTCCCCTATCTGCTTTGAAACATAAACCTCTGTGTGTAAAGTCCTAAGCAAGTGCCTCTCCTACCTGCCCCTAGCCCCTACTCTGTCCAAAATTGGGTCTATAATAATAAAAATTTGCTGTGTGGTTTGGTCTTTTTGGCCCCATTTTAGGATTTTCTTAGCAAAAATACTGAAATTGTTGCCATTTCCTTCTCCAACTCATTTTATCTACGAGAAACTGAGGTAAGAGACAAGGTCACACACCTAGTAAATATCTGAAGCTGGACTCAGGGCTTCCTTCCCACTTCCCCCAAATCTCAAGTGAAACTGGGCTCTCTGTCAGAATACCTAGGACCCCCACTAGTGATCTGCTCCCCAAGGAGCCCAGGGACAGGAGGCAGGGAAAGCCGATCCAGCTGCTCTAGACACCACGTCAGCACAAACTTGGTCTTAAGGTGCACTATCAGCCTAATGAGCCAGGGAGGTTGGAAGCCACCATGGCGACTTTCAGGCCTGATGACCTGGTGCTCCCTGGTGGTGAAACCTGGGATAACTGGGCCTCTCACCACCTTTACCATTCACTATGATGGTGAGCAAGCAATCAAAGAGAGGCTGTAGACGCTGATGGCCGCTGGTGATGATCTTGTGGAACACCTAAAGAGCAGGGTCAGGAAGAGGAAAGAGAGGGGGTCAGCACCAGTCTGGACCGTCCACCAGCCCCTGGGTCAGGTAGGAGGCAGCCTCACTGCTCCCTCCCCTCTTCCCCTGGGCTAAGGACGGGGACTGAAGACCCCTGCCTGGTGGGGAGGGGAGGCAGCTGTTCTCACCACAATGAGCAGGTCAGCGTGGGTGCCAGTGAAGACAGGGATGTCCATGGGAACTCGAACAGAATAGGGCTTGTTCAGCCGAACCCCGAAGTTGCGTTCTCCACTCAAGAGCAGCAATATAAAAACTCCGATGTGCATCAGACCCACTCGAGCTGTGACACGTGGGGAAGGAATCGTGTTGGCCACAATGAACAGACAAGGGGAAGGTCAGAAAGGGGAGCGAGAAATGGGGGGAGGTCTGGGGCATGTAAGATGGGGTGGATCATTTGTGGAAGGAGAGAGACTGAATTCCCTGCTCCCCAGGGGCCCTCTCCCCCGTGAACTCACACTGATCAGCTCTAGCATCATTGAGGAAGAAGAGGATGGGGACGAGGATGTCTAACACATCACTGCTCTTCAACACGAAGAAGAGGAATTTCTTAAAGTGGGGAGGCAGATGAAAGCAGAGGAAGAAAGGCCTGGATCAGAATGGGGAGGAGGCCTGGTGCTCCAAACCTAAGCCCCCTTATTTCTGAAAGGTCCCAAGATACCTCAACCCCCCCATACCTATATGAGACCTCAACCACTTTCACTAAGTGAGCACAGGAGATCTCACTCCTTACATTTCTAATTGGGCTCAGAAAACTTACCTTCTTCATCTCTGAGATGACTTTATGAATCAGAAGACCTCATTCCACCATCTTTGAGTAGATAGTAGTAATCCTCACCTCTCTCCCATCTCTGAGTGGATCCAGAAGATCTTTATCATCCCCCATTTCTGAGCTAACTCAAGACAACTCACAACCATCAACCCCCAGCTTCAAGTGGACCCAGAAGATCTCCTATACTATTTCTGAGCGATCTCTTTTGGGAGGGTCCCAGTTCCTTCCCAGAGAGTCCAGTGAAGGCTGCTCACCTTATTGAAGTCACAGAGCTTCCAAAACAGAACTAGTAATTCCTGATGGAACTGGATTTTCTTGGCTGAGTTAGGCAGATATGTCTGAAGCAGTGGGTTGGAGAGTAATCGGGCCACACCCTTAAGGATGAACTGGAAATCCTGTAGTGATACAGGGTTGGGAGCCAGCCTAGGACTAGAGAGCCATGGTGATTCCCACCATCCCCTGCTCTCACACCATTACCTCTTGCATCAAATTTAAACTCAGTCTCAACTTTTAGTTTTTTCCCTACATCTGCCTCTATCATAACCTTTTTAATCTTTCATGTCCATTGACTCTTTAAGAGTAAGAGACCCTCCCCACAATAAGCCAGGTACATTTCCAGGAGGCCAGGACTCCAGCTACTGCTGTTACATCTTAGTCCCCACAAAATATAAACTGTCCCACAATTCTCTATTGTTATTACCTCTAAAGAGAAGCAAACCACTCTATTTGCTGTCCCCACTAAGGACTATGCCCTTTCCCACTTCTTTCTCCTAATAGAGGAGATCTCCTCTCCTCAATCAAAACACTCAATCAAAACTCCATTAAAGTTTCACTCCAATTTTTTCTCTTTCAGAGACATCTTTCCATCCTGATTCCTCCCTAGTTTAGGCCAATTCAACTTTTTCACCATCTTCCAGGCTCCACCTTTTAAAGCATAAAATACTTTCTCAGTTTCTCTCTCTCTCAGTCTCTGTCTCTTTGTGTGCGTCTCTCTCTCTGTTTCTGTCTCTCTCTGACTCTCTCTGTGTCTGTCTCCCTCTTTCTTCCTCCTCCTTTTTCTCCCTCCCTCCCTCTCTCTCCCTTGCACATGTTCTGTACCACTCACATTACTATAACCTTTTATGTGCACTTGTGCACGCGTGTGTATGTACAAGCATGTGCACGGGTCTGTGTCTACTTCCATTCTGATTTTCCTCCTAGGCTGTGGGGTCTTTGAGTACAGGGACCGTGGCTTGATTTTTCTCTGCATCTCCTTCAGGGGTTCCACATGGGGAAAGGGCTTCTGCCCCTGCCTGGTTGAATGGGACCAGTAAAGGACTCACCTCCTCACGGTGAATTCGGGACAAGTAGTTCACAAACAGATTCTCAGGGCCTGGAGGCTGTGAGGAGGGACAGGCACTCTTATTGGTGAGAGCTAATAAAGTCTGGACCCTACCCCACCCCTTCTCCTGGAAGGCTCATTGGCAGGATCTTGACCTGGATATGCTCTGTCAAGTAACTACATCATAAAACTAATCACGTATCCCCCGGCAGCAGTCTCAGTGCCCATCTGCCCATCTTGGGCACAGGAGGAGCGTGCTCCAAGCCCGGGTGCCCAGTTAGGACACTGTGTTCTGGGCTCCTGATATGGGAAAGCTCACAGCTACCCACGCCCTTGGGTCTGGGGGGAAGTGGCAGAAACAGTTCAGGGACAGCCCCCAGGGCCCAAAGGAGAGGAGGTGGGCTCTTACATCCGCGTCATCCATCGCGGTGCCCGTGGTGGTCCCGTCCACAGTGGGGCTGCTGCTGGTGGCGCTGTCGTAGTCCAAGGTCACAATGAGCACCTGGGCGGCTTCCTCCACTAGGGGCTCCCGATAGTCCGAAAACAGCAGGTGGTTGTAAGGAATCCCGTAGCCCACCGGGTCGTAGGCACAGACGATGTTGAGGAGAGAGGTGAACAGTGGAAGAGCATGTCTGCACAGAAAAGAAGGCTGTGGTGGGGGCTGCCCAGGCTCAAGGAGGTTCGGGAAAGGGGCCGGGGCCGGGAGAGGGCCCTTCCTCCCTGGGCCCAAGCCTGGAAGTGAGCAGCTGGGGGGAGAAGGGCTCACCATCAAGAGTGGGGGTAATGACAAAAAACAGCAGGTCCATTTATGGGAGGCTCGCGTTCCTCACCCAGGGTCCCTTTGGGGGCAGTCAGATATGCCCGCCATGGAGACAGAGCCCGTGGAGCTCCTCTTATTCCCCCTCCTCATTCAAAGCCTGAAGAACTTGGATTCCTTGTTTAATGTCACACAGGCAAGAAGTGACAGGTTTAGGGTTCTACTCTAGTCCTCAGGAGTCAGATTATCCAACAATCTTTTAACTAAATGCTACTGGGACATTAAGAACACCATTAGGAGAACTGACGTCAGGATGGGGGCAGGTGTGAGGGGAACAAAAAACTCTGTCATCCAGTCATTTCAGTCACGTCCAGCGATGCTGGAGTAGTTTGCCATTTTCTTCTTCAGCTCGTTTTTGAGATGAGGAAATTGAGGCAAACAGCATTCAGGGACTTGCCCGGGGTCACACAGCTAGGAAGTGTCTGAGGCTGGATTTGAATTCAAGTCTTTCTAACTTGAAGCCCAGTATTCCACCACCTTACTACCCATAGTGCTATCTATTAAATAAAGTATATCTTAATGTACCAGGCACTGTAATTATTATTGTTACTATCACCATATGGCAATTTTTACAGTTTCCAAAGCACCATTGTGTTGGTGAGTTGGAAATATATAAATATATTTTTGTGAATACATATTAACATATTTATACATGGCAAATATATGCATGTATTTCTACATGTTATATTTATTATTATATTATGTATTTCACATTTGATCCTATGAAGTAGGTAGGCAGTTACTTAGTTAAAATAATAATAGTAGTAAGTAAAATAGTAAGAAATTAAAGTGTGGTGATGCTAGTTGTTCTAGGTCAGAGATAATAAATGGAAAAACTAGAATTAGAATTTATGTGCTCTCTCAGTCTTCCACATTACAATGCCTCTCAGAGAAAAGAGGTAGAGTAGAGGTTATTTAAGAAAAATAATGTAAGTAAAATTTCTTTCAAAATTCCTAAGTATATTACAGGGTGAGCAGCTAGGTGCTGCAGTAAATAGAATGCTGGGCCTGGAATCAGGAAACCCCATCTTTCTGAATTCAAATCTGACCTCAGATACAAGATGTAAAAGTCATTTAACCCTCTTTGCCTTAGTTCCTCATCTATAAAAGAAATATCAAAGGAAAGGAGAAAGAAATGGCAAATCACTCTAATATCTTTGCCAAGACAATCCCAAACAGGATCATGAAGAGTTAGACACAACTGAAAATGAACAATGATAACAGCCTAATACAAGGCATCCCAGAAGTCTTACTACAGTTTTTTGGATTTTTGAAGATGTTATATATAAAGGGTGTCTATTCAAATAAATCCATCACATTACACACCCATATAGGTTAGAACAGGAAATCTTATTTCCGTCTTCCTTTTTATAATCCCGGAGGGTTCAGAACAGGACAATGAGTGTTCTGTTCTGTACTATAAAGTAGTGGTCTCCAAAGAGGGATGAATGTACCTTCAAGGAATGTAGAAAGAAAATATTAGAACTTCACTTTAGATTTATTTTTAATCCTAAAAAAGAATTAATTTTTACTAATATTTAAGATACTGATTGAAACTGATAACCTCACTCATGCAGTCTATATGTCAGTCATGTCACCTAGGAAAGTGTCTTGAGAAAAATATGAGAGATATAATAGTGAGGCAGATGATGGCATCCTTATTCTGAATTCTGTATTGTAGCTTATGTGCATGTGATTATTCTGTTATCCAGTTTGAACTCAACTATCCCTCACAAAATGGACAGGAATGCAGAAAAATCCCTGCTTAAAACCATAGATTGAAAATAACACTAATAATGTGATCACAGGCAAAAAAGAAAATGGCGCAGCTAACATGTTTCCTCTTCCTCCTATGATCTCTTTATCAGTCACATTACAAAAAAACAAAAATGATTTATTCAGAATTTTAAGAAATCAACTTTTCCCAATAAAAATTATCAATAAAATTTTTTGATATAAGAAATAATGAAGGGGATAGTTTCAGAGAATCGTGGGAAGAATTAAATAAACTGATACAGAGTGAGGTGAGCAGAACCAAGAGAAAAATTTATACAATTATATCAGCATTGTAAAAACTTTTAAAGACTTAGAATTCTTAACAACACAATAACCAGCCATGACTCCAGAGGACTAATAATAAAACATGCTATTTGTATAAATTTGGACGTATTTGACCAATACAAGAATTTGTTCTGCATGAATATGCATATTTATTACAAGTATTCAATTTTTCTTTTTCCATTTCAGTGATAGTATGGAGAGGAAAAATAAGTTTTTGTTAATTTTTTAAAAATATTTTAAAAATAAAAATATTTGAAATACAGATTTATATCCATTAATATTTAATGGTTAGTCATTAATGATTAATCTTGACTTAAATGTATACTGTGCCTTAGAACATTAGCTAGTAATATCTTCCAGCTAAAATTCCAACTTCTCCAGGAAGTCTTTCCAAATCCCTCTTAATTTTATTGCCTTCCCTTTGTTGTTCCCATTTATCCTATGTTATCCTATCCTTGTTATTTCCCATTTATCCCATAAAGCTTGTTTGTACATTTTTGCTGTTTGGTCTTTTCAATTGTATCCAATTCTTCCAGATGCTCTTTGAGGTTTCCTTGGCAAAGATACTGGAATGATTTGCCATTTCCTTCTCCAGCTCATTTTACAGATGAGGAAACTGAGGCAAACATGGTTATGACGTGCTCAAGGTCATTCAGCTAGTGAGTATCTGATCTGAACATGAAGATGAGTTTTCTTGATTCCAAGGGCACTCTATCCTGCACTACCCAGCTGCCTATTTGTACGTTGTTCTCCCCAATTAGAGTATGAGCTCCATGAGATCATGGATTGTTTTTGTTTTTCTTTGAATTCCCCAAACTTACCCGTTACATAGTAGGTATTTAATGAACATTTACTGACTGACTAATAAAAGCATGAAACCACCAGGAAAAGCAGGACATTTAAAAACTTAAGCTTGTATTGCTGAAAATGTGTCATTTATAAAAACTTTCTGCACACTTTAAAAACACGGACAGAAATTTTCCTAACATTTCAAAAATCTTTCAAACTATGAGATTTGGTAAGTTTTTAATCTATTTGTCAAAAATAGGGAGAATATAACATCATTTTTAGTTTGTAAGAAAGCTGAATTTTAACAATAATATAATACCAATGAATTGCATTAGAAAATGATTTTGGGAATTTTAGTAAGCACAATTAACTAAATATTCCTTACATTTGGATCTATGCATCTGTATCTTTCAGCTACAACATCTATAAAACCAAGTGTAGAAATATTCCAAATTTAGAATGAGATCTTCTAATCACTCTTTAACAGAGTATTAAGCCAAGATTTTAAAAAAATAATAAAGTACATTTAATCATATTGCTCTGACTATATAAATTATTAATAATATTTTAGTTAGAGAAAATGTATTTACATCTTTAATGATCATGTATTCATCATTTTTTTAAATCTCATATTTATCTCATTCTTTTAAAAATTTTATTTTTGCACATATCTAATACATATCAATATAGTGCTATATGTATGTAATTTATCAATAAATAAACATAATATTGGGGTGCGTGTTCAACATTTTCTTTACTGATATACTGCATGATCAAAAACTTTAGAGACCACAATAAAAGAAGTCTTTGGATGATAGTGACATGCAAATTTTCGCCACTTGGGGGAGCAGGTCCCTAGAATCAGCTAATGAAAAGACCCTCGTTACCTCAAAAAGTAGATCCCTAAAACATGTGGTGGCCATAAAAGCACAGGACAAAACTAGGAGAGGACAGCTCTGCATCATCAAGGCTCCAAACTCTCCCTCTGACCATTTACACACACACACACACACACACAGAGCCAAGTCTCACCTGTTCTCTGTAGAGCAGAAGAACTGTACCCAGGGGTTGGCACTATTGCAGTCAGGAGATGGGGACAGGTACATGGCCTCAGAAAAGCAGGTCAGAAGCAACTTCAGCAGTTCAGTCCTAAGAAAGTAGAGGAGGCAGTCAGGACCCAAAGGGCTCCCTGCCTGGCACAGACCCCTGCTTCAAGGGCTCACCAAGAATCATTGAGTTAGAAAATGCCTCAACGGTCTACTTGTATCTGACCAACCATCCCTACATCAAGCCTTCAACTCATGGGGAAATCTATAAGCCAACACATTCTACTTTTTTAAAATTTTTCTTCCAACTGAAATCTGTCTCCCTCTAGATGCTATCCATCACTCCTGGCTAGTTCTGTCCTCTGGAACCAGAGCAAAAAACAAATCTAATCCTTCTTTAATATGACAATACTCCAAATACTTTAAAAAAAAAAAACCTCCCTTTTGTCTCCCCACCAAATAGCTTCTTTCCTAAGCTTAAAAAGGCAAGAGAAGTTTCTTCAACCAAATCCTCCTATGATATTAGACTGTAAGCTCCTCAAGGGCACAGACTGTCTTTTGTCCTTCTTTGCATTCTCGGTGCTTAGCACAGTGCCTGGCACATCACAGGGGCTAAATAAAGGTTTACTGATCTACTGCCTACCATGATCTCGACCTTTCTCCCTATTCATCATCTTTCAAATAATGGGACATTCTATATAGAAAACAATATTCCAGGTGCGGTGCGACCAAGACAAAGTACAGCTGCACAAGTGCTTCTTTTACTCTGGGCATTACAACTATCTGAGTGCATGCCTCCCTCAGCTCAGGCTGGGGAAGTTTATTTTGTTTTTATCCAAGTATAGAGCATCATATTTATGGTGCATATACATATATTGTATATTTATATATACATAAATATATGTATACATTTATATCTATTAAATTTCATGCTTAAGTTCCTCAAGGGCACAGACTGTCTTTTGTCCTTCTTTGCATTCTCGGTGCTTAGCACAGTGCCTGGCACATCACAGGGGCTAAATAAAGGTTTACTGATCTACTGCCTACCATGATCTCGACCTTTCTCCCTATTCATCATCTTTCAAATAATGGGACATTCTATATAGAAAACAATATTCCAGGTGCGGTGCGACCAAGACAAAGTACAGCTGCACAAGTGCTTCTTTTACTCTGGGCATTACAACTATCTGAGTGCATGCCTCCCTCAGCTCAGGCTAGGGAAGTTTATCTTGTTTTTATCCAAGTATAGAGCATCATATTTATGGTGCATATACATATATTGTATATTTATATATACATAAATATATGTATACATTTATATCTATTAAATTTCATGCTTAAGTTCCTCAAGGGCACAGACTGTCTTTTGTCCTTCTTTGCATTCTCGGTGCTTAGCACAGTGCCTGGCACATCACAGGGGCTAAATAAAGGTTTACTGATCTACTGCCTACCATGATCTCGACCTTTCTCCCTATTCATCATCTTTCAAATAATGGGACATTCTATATAGAAAACAATATTCCAGGTGCGGTGAGACCAAGACAAAGTACAGCTGCACAAGTGCTTCTTTTACTCTGGGCATTACAACTATCTGAGTGCATGCCTCCCTCAGCTCAGGCTAGGGAAGTTTATCTTGTTTTTATCCAAGTATAGAGCATCATATTTATGGTGCATATACATATATTGTATATTTATATATACATAAATATATGTATACATTTATATCTATTAAATTTCATGCTTAAGTTCAATGCATCATTCTGCTGTGTCCAAATTCTTTTGGATCCTGTCATCTGATGGATTATATTCTCTCCCAGTTTTGTGATTTCTCTGGAAACACTCCGTTTCAGCATCCGCCAGAGTTCTCTCCGGCACTGAGTCCTGCAAGGCTTTATAACCCCTGTCAGGCTGGTTAGGAGGAGAGGAGAAGAGGAAGAAATTCCTTGTGCCAGACACCAGCAAGAGCATGCATTCACAACCATGCATGGCCTCCAGTGTCTGGACTCCTACTGGGCTCACCGGTTCAGGTCATGGGTATAGTTGGGCTGTGGAGAGTGGGCAAAGCCCACGCCGGCCTCCCAGATGTACTCACAGCTGTCCAGGGAGTGAATGTCTTCTGCCGAGTCCTGGGAAAGACGGCAGGAAAGAGGGATCAGGCTGGGGGAAGGGTTTTGTGGCCTCCCCTCCTTAAAAGCATCACTAGAGATGATTTCCCACTTCTTCCAAAACTCTGGCCCTTTTTATATCAGCCCTGCCCTTCCCCTACCTCACCTCCACCCCAAGCCTACTGCCATATGAAGGAAGAGAGAGTTTTGTGTAGAGAGTTATTTACCCCCTTCACTCTAATATCCATTCACAGAGTGTGAAGTTGGGGGTATGGGCAGTGAGGGAGAAGGGGGCCAGCCTGAGGAGGGGAGTCACAGAATGCCTTTAAGGTCTAAGGGGAAGCACAACTCCCTTCCTGGAACTAATTCTACCCCCACTAGAAACCAACTTGTAAGGGACAATGAACATCTGTGCTGGAACCATTCTCCTGACAAGAGGCTTCCCAGTTTCTCTACCCTAGGGCAGCTGTGGCACAGAAGCCACCCTGACTCTAGCCATTATCCACACTGCCCCTTCATCCCCCGACCATCCAGTCCCGTAGAAACTGAATTTTTTGCCACCCATAGGACAAAGAAGAAAGCCCATGAATATGTCTCCACTCCCCTAACAGACATAGCCTATGGACCCCAACTCACCACGGCACTCTTTCGGTGGCTCTGGACAGTAAAGTCAGGGCAAAAGAGCAGATCAGCAATGGCCAAGAGCAGGGACTCTGCCAGGGGCCGGGCATTCTCGTCCTCCTCACCCTGCCAACAACAGGAGTAGAGATTTCTGAAACCCAGAAGTCAGACACTGCCGGGGCAATGCACCCAGACACAAGATGCAGGAAAGAAGCGTCAGGAGCTCCTCACCTCTTTGTAGGATTCTCTTTAAATGATTTCCTTATCTTGTAAATAGCTTCCTTCTTAGACAATTTGTTTGCCCGATATCTTGCCCATTAAATTGTAAGCTCCTTGAGATCAAGCAATATCTTTTACTTCTTTTTGTATTCCCAGCACTTAGCACAGCCTTAGCACAGTACTTAATAAATGTTTCTTGAATTGAAAGGCAAAAGGGGTGGGATATCTCACTATAGGGACATCTGCTTTGAAGGACAGTAAATGTCAGGAAACAGTGGGGTCAATTGGCTAAGCAGAAAGCCAGGTGACCGTGAGAAGACTTCTGGAGTCTGAATCCTGCTTAGACAACTGAGCTGTGTGACTGACCAACAGTCTGCTTCCTTCATCTCTAAAAAAGGAATGACGATAGGGCTTATCTCACAGGGTCTTTGTGAGGATCAAAAGAAATAACACATGTAAGGTGCTTTGGCTATGTTAAAGTGCTATTTAAATGCCAGTTACTGGTGGTGGTGGTGGTAATGGCTCCCAGGAAAGAAGTTGGGTATAAGTCATTCAGAGAGATTCAAAGGTCCTCATGTGTGTCCTCTCTCCAATGTCCTCAGTTAGCAGCTTTCCTTCCTTCCACTTTCCAAGTTTCTTCCTCTTTCCTCCAGGCCATTTTCCTGGGATATGACTCAAGAGACTGTGGAAAGGGGAAGATATCCTAGACTTAAGTGACATATGGCCCAACAGTTCCTTCCAAGTGGAAAACATCCAGGCTTTGGGGTGCCTGGAACCCAAGGCACCCCCCCTGGTGTTCTCCATCATCCTACCCCTGGGCACTATCCTAATCTCCCCTTCTCTGCCCAGTCTTCCTCTCCAACTCTGCCTTTGTCCCACCCCAAGTAGACCTAATACCCTGGTGGGAGAATATAAAGACCCAAGAGGGCAGAGCTGGGGTAAATGGGGGCAGGGGAGAGAGAGGGAAGCAAACAGGTCCACAACAGGCAGAGGAGACCCAGAGTCTTGCATCCTCTTTTCTACCCATCAGCCCAAGTTCTCACTTCTTCACTACCACTTCCCAGGCAGGGATCCAAAAAAATAACATTAGGGTATAATGAAGGTAAATCATCACTTTAGTGTAGGAAAACTAAACTCCAGTCCCTTCTGCCACTAACTGGGCAAATCACACCTTCCCCACCCTCCCCCAAAGGTCTTACTTTCTCCATCTCTAAAATGGGAAGATTGAACTAGATCAGGAGTTCTTAACTGGGTATCTACAGACTCCCTTATTTCAGGAGATTCATGAAATTACATAACATCTTCATTTTGATGTAAATGATACTTCATAAAATTAATATGAATAATATAAACAAAGAGTAAAAACAGCAGTTAGCATTTATATAACACTTTAAGGCTTGCAAAAAGGGTAGGTAGCTAAGTGGCCCTGGGTCTGGAATCAGGAATACTTGAGTTCAAATCTTATCTCAGATACTCAATAGCTATATGACCCTGAGCAAGTCACTTAATCCTCCTAGTCTTAGTTTCCTTATTTGAAAAATGGGCTGGAAAAGGTAATGGCAAACCACCCCAGTATCTTTGCCAAGAAAACTCCAGAAAAAGGGATCACTGAACTCAACAACAACAAAAGGTTTACAAAGCACTTTACACCTGTTAACTCATTTGATCCTTTTAACAATCCTGTGAAATAAGTGTTATATATATGAGGAAGCTGATGAGATGCAGAGAAAGGAAATGATTAGCCCAGGATCACAGAACTAGTGCCTGAGACAAACCTCAATATGCCCCCAAACAGACTGCCAATTTCCTACAAATCCCTTCCCTTTCCCCCGACATACTAACTCTTATTCTTCTCCTCCCCTCTTTCCTGGCATATAGACATGAATTCTCTCTCTCCTCCAGCCACCCTCGGTCTCTGTCTCTATCTCTGTCTCTCTGTGTCTCTGTTTCTCTGTCTCGGTGTCTCTCTCTCTATCTCTCCTCACACCCCCCGCCCCAATCTCTCTCTCTCTGTCTCTGTCTCTAATTCTCTCCCTCCCTCTCTTCTTCCCTTTCTTCCTCCTTCTCTGTCTTTGTCTCTCTTTCTCTCTGTCTCTCTCCTTCCCTCTGTCCTTTTCTCTGTCTCTCTGTGTGTCTGTCTCTATCTCTGTCTCTGTCTCTATCTCTCTCTTTCTGTCTGTCTCTCTCCCTGTCTCTGTTTCTCTCTGTCTCTGTCTCTCTGTCTCTCTCCCTCCCTCCCTCCTTTCCTCTCTCCCTCCTTCTCTGTCTCTGTCTCTGTCTCTCTCTCTCTCTGTCTTTATCTCTCTCTATCTCTTACACACACACACACACACACACACACACACACACACACACACACGAACCCCTTCTTGGCCAGCTCCCGGCACCGTAGACCAAAAGAAGCCCCTCCAGTCAGGATCCTCAAAGATGTAGGGCAGCACCCGGGTGAGGAGCCGGCAGCAGTTGAGGACAATCTGCTTCTCTTTTTCTGAGTGACAGCCACTCTCCGACCCTTGCACCAGCTTCTCTACTGCCTGTCATTAAGGAAAGAAGGTGGAAAGACAAGAAACTCATCTTAAATTAGGTTCACTGGGATCACATTATTCCAATTAAAGCTAGAAGGAACCATTTGGAATGTAAGTTCCTTGAAGGCAGGATCAGTCTCACGTCTGTATTTGTATTCTCAGCATCCAGCATAATAAAGGTTTAAGAAGTATTGATAATTCTTTTTCTTCTTCTTCTTCTTCTTTTTTTTTTTTTTTTTGCGAGGTAATTGGGGTTAAGAGTTGCCTAGGGTAACACAGCTAGTGTTGAGTATCTGAAACCCGATTTGAATTCAGGTCCCCCTAATTTTGAGGTAACCAGCTAGCTGTCTGCTATTTTCTGCTAGCTGGAGTATCCCCTTCTCATTATCCTAGTACTGTCAAGAGAGAGGAGTATGTCTTCTGTAGTTAAAGCTTAGAGTCCCCCTTTTTTCTTCTTTTTGTTTCTTTGTTAAAGCTTTTTATCTTTCAAAACATATTGTGGAGAGTCCCCTTTTCTATAGCTTAGAACTTTAAGAGAAAGCAAAATGTCTGTGCCAATTTGGTACCGGCCTCAAAAGAAGGGAGGCCCTAATAGTGCTAGGCCGGGGAATGGGTCACAGCCCAACCTTACTCTATATTCCCAATTCCGTCAAATTCCTGGGAGATACCCTGTTTTCCAGAGCTAAGGTCCGGCAAGCAAGCTGTGTCCCGAGCTTGACATACCAACAATCCTTTGTACCCATCCTCTGGATGACCTCACCCTCTGGCAAATCACTGCTATTGTGTTGTTTTGACCAGCATCGTGTTCTCTGAGCCCAAACAAGTTCTGGTCAGAAGCCCTGTTAGGAACCAAACTTGTTACATTGTTGCTGTTCCTGCTTATTGTCAGGGCCACAGCTCGCTGCACAACCACTGAGAGAAGCCCAAGGTCTCCCTCCCACGAGGGATGGGGCCCCAGAACACGTGCCTAGGTCCCCTCCTTGCTTGCAAGTCACTTTTGCTCACTGTGAAATTAAACTTCTGTTTGGTTCCCGATTCTCCTGTCTCTGCTCCCTGTGGTTCTGACCATCCAGAGGGCAGAGGCCCATTGGGTCCAGGCGGCAGCTCTGAGGTACAGAAATCTATACAGTCTATAGAAAAGAGGACTCTAAGCTCTAACTCCAGAAGAC
Source organism: Sarcophilus harrisii (assembly GCF_902635505.1). Lineage (NCBI taxonomy): Eukaryota > Metazoa > Chordata > Mammalia > Dasyuromorphia > Dasyuridae > Sarcophilus > Sarcophilus harrisii. Next base: position 320,275,999 of record NC_045429.1, read on the forward strand.
ATACTCCTCTCCCCTGACAATACTGGGGAAATGAGGAGGGGATACCCCAGCTAGCAGGAAATAAGCATTCAGAGATGGATGGTAGGAGGTACATGGAAGAGACAGACAGACAGACAGACAGAGGGAAAGGGAGAGGGAGAGACGGAGAGACAGACAGACAGACAGACACAGAGACAAAGAGAGAGAGACAGACAGACAGACAGACAGAGAAGGGAGAAGAAGAAGAGGAGGAGGAAGAAGAGGAGGAGGAAAGAAAGAAAGGGAGAGGGAGGGAAGGGAAGGGAAGAAGAGGGAGGGAGACAAAGACAGAGAGATCAGGGGAAAGAGGGAAGAAGGGAAGAGGGAAGACAGAGACGGAGATCAGACAGAAAGACAGACAAAAACAGATAAAGAAAGGCAGTGACAGAGACACACATAGAAATAGAGAGATCAAGACAGATAGAGAGAGGGGAAGGAGAAAGGGAAGTAGAGTCAGAGACATCTAGGCTCCCCACCTCAAACACCAATTTAGGAATAAAAACCCAAACTCATCATTTGCTCAATCTGGAACCCTGAAGTCAAACAGGTAAGTGGAAGAGACAAAAATCTGAGGTATATAGGGAAAAGGTTTAGTCACTGATGTTACTGAGTCATGTCCAACTCTTCATGACCCCATCTGCCATTTCCTTCTCCAGCTCATTTTACAGATTAAGATACCAGCTAGGAAGTCTGAGGCTGGATTTGAATCATAAAGTCTTCCGGACTCCAGGCCCAGCATTCCATCTCCTGCACTACCTAGCTATGCCATCAGGTACAGTGAATTAGGAATCAAAATGTCTTGTCTTTGGTTAGATATGGCCTCAGACACTTAGTAGCTTGTAACCTTGGGCAAATCACTTTAACCTCACTAGTCTCAGTTTCCTCATGAGTTAGAGAAGGAAATGGCAAACCACTCCAGAATCTTTGCCAAGAAATACTCCCCAGCCTCCCTGCCCCCATCAAGGAACTTTAACCCCCCAAGGCAGCCCTTCACCTTATAGCATAAGGTGGCCAGGTTGGAAGGTGACTCTTCCCGAACAGCTCTGATCTCTGCTGCTGGAACTAGTGCAAAAACGTCCTGTACTGAGGTGGCTGAGTCTGCCCAGAACTGGTCCCAGAAAGCATCATCAGTGGCTTCCACAGGCTGAAAGGGAGATGAAGGGTTGGGAAATGTCATTACACTCATCTACCTTCCCTCCCTCAATCCTGAGGACTAGGCAAGAGACAAAGGGCTCACCCACAGTTGCCTCTTGGCCAAAAGTGATCTCAAAATACAAAGGAAGGGACTATCAATGTTTTCCTCAACAGTCCCAGACAAACCCCATGATCAAATGGATTTTGGGGAGAATCCCACAAAAGTCTTTGAGTTCCTTACTGGGAGGCAGTGGAGACTGCAATAAGGAATCTGATTACTGTGTTGACAGGAAAACAAAAGAACTTATTGAGGAATGGAGTCCAGCCAATACAACAGAGTCTCCAGGAAGGACTGGATACTGCGGTCAGAAGAGTCAAAATCATGACATTTTATTCTGAGCAATAATGGATGCCCATTAATTGGGAAATAGTTGAACAAGTTGTGTATCTGAATGTAATGGAATATTATCGTACTATAAGAAATGATGAGCAGCATTTCTAAAATATAGAGAGAGCTGAGTCAATTTTATAAGAATACAAGTCATTCCCCAATTGATAAATGGTCAAAGGATATGAACAATTTTCAGATGAGGAAATAAAAGACATCTGTAGTCAAATTTTTAAAAAAATCACTATTGATTAGAGAACTGCAAATTACTACCTCATGCCTATCAAATTGGCAAAAATGACAGGCAAAGATAATGATAAATGTTGGAGGGGATGTGGGAAACCTATGACCCAATGCATTGTTGGTGGAGTTATGAACTGATTCAACCATTTTGAGGAGCAATTTGGAACTATGACCAAAGAGCTATGAAACTGTGTATCCCCTTTGATCCAGCAGTGCTACTACTGGGTCTGTATCCTAAAGAAATCATAAAAGAGGGGGAAAGACACATATGTGCAAAAATATTTGTATCAAATCTTTTCGTGATGGCAAAGAATTGGAAAATGAGTAGATGTCCATTGGTAGGGAAATGGCTAAATAAGTTATGGCAAATGCAGGTGAAGAATATTAATATAAAAAATGATGAACAGGCTGATTTTAGAAAAACTTGGAAAGATTTACATGGACTGATGCTGAATGAAACAAGCAGAATCAGGAAAACAATGTACATAGCAACAAGATTGTAGGATGATCAACTACCATAGACTTGGTTCTTCTCAGCAATTCAATGATCCAAAATAATCCTAATAAACTTTGGATGGAAAAGGAGGAGGAGGAGGAGGAGGAGGAGGAGGAGGAGGAGGAGAAGGAAAGAAATTATGAGCAGGCTGATTTCAGAAAAGCCTGGAATGTCATATGAGTGAAGTGAACAGAACCAGGAGAACACTGCATACAGTAATAGCAAGATTGTGTGATGATCAATTATGATAGATTTAACTCTTCTCAGCAATATAATAATCCAAGACAGTTCCAATAGACTTGGGATGGAAAATGCCATTCGCATCGAGAGAGAGAGAGAGAGAGAGAGAGAGAGAGAGAGAGAGAGAGAGAGAGAGAGAATGAGAACTATGGAGGTTAAATGTGACCTGAAATATACTATTTTCACCTTTTAAAAATTGCTTTTTCTTTTTTGTGTTTTTTCCTTTTTGTTCTGATTTTTCTTTCACAACATGACTAATTTGGAAATATGTTTAAAATGATTGTCTTTCTAGTACAGTGCTTAGCACATAGCAGGTGCTTAATAAATGCTTGTTTCCTTTCTTCCTTCCTACCTAGAACCTCTATCCTACAAAGTTTGGTTCAAGTAATTACTCCCACATGAAGCCTTTCCTGAACACCCCATCCCCAAAACACTCATACACACAAACCTGCTAGTCTCTCCCCTCCCAAAATATTGTATCTATTTAGAATTAAACATAATTCGATCCTTAAGAACTGGGACCACTTTGTCTCATTGGTTTGGGATCTCTAATGCTTAGCACTATGACTGGCATATAGTAAGTGCTTAATAAACAGATATAAATATGTAAATATGCACATACATATAAACAAAGATAAATAGAATGTAAGCACTTTGAAGGCAAAGATTATCCACTTAAGTTTTTGTATCCCCAGCACTTTGGACAGTGTCCGGCACACAGTAGGTCCTTTAAAAAGAAAAAACTGTTGGTTGATGTATTAATTCCATTAATCATCTCTGCTCTTTCCTGTATTTTCTTTCTTTTTCTTCTTCAGTCAGGCAATCAAGATTAAGTGATTTGATAAGGATCACACAGCTAGTAAATGTCAAGTGTTTGAGATCTGATTTGAAGTCAGAACCAGTGTTCTATCCACTGTACCATCTAGCTGCACTTTTCATGTATTTTCAATCTTTTCCTTCCTGCTGGATCCTTCCTCTTCATTTATAAATATGCCTGTCTTCCTAATCCTTTTAAAAAAATAAGTATTTAATCTTTCTAAGTAGTACTTTTAACACTTAAAAAATGTTTCTTGAATTGAATTCTACCCTGGCTAACTGTCATCCCATCTCTCTCCTCTCTTTTCCTGCTAAACTTATTGGGAAAATTTGTCAATGGTCAATGCGACCTTACTATACTCACCATCCTCAGCTTTTTCCAATCAAACTTCTTTTCCCACCATTCCACTGAGTGTTCTCTCAAAAGTCAACCTGGAGGAAAGTACCTCTAGAATGCCAAGGAAACTGAGGCAAACAGGGTTAAGGGATTTTTCCAGACCCTAGTAAGCTTCAGAGGCTAGATTTAAACTCGGGAAGATGAGTCTTCCTGATTCCAGATCCAGCCCTCTATCCACTACACCACCTAGTCCATGCCTTTATTTATGCTCTATGCCTGCAATAACTTCTCTCTGCCTCCCCCAACAATTGTGGCTTAAATTCTCAATCTTCTATAAAGCCCTAGTTGAATGCTATCTCTTCTAGAAAATATCACAAATGCCTGCCGTTGGGAGCGACTGTCCAATGCCCTGCTGATGCCCTTCCTCTTCAGATTTCATTAGATGGAATTGCTACCCCAGGCTGAAAAGACAGGACCAGGTGGCTAATAGGGATGGTGGCGTCTTCCTGGGACTGCCCAGTTTAGACCACAGAGCTGATGGAAAGGAATAAAATAAGAAAAAGTCAGAGAGGGTGGCGCTGCGTTGTACAGGTCTTTGAATGTCAGACAGAAGAGTTAGAATTTTATCCAGCTGAGATGCTCAAAACGATTTCAAAACAACCACCACTACACTCTCTCCCTAACTTTCCCATCAGGACTCCACCCATTTAGGGAAAGGGACAGGAAATAGAAAGCCATTGAGAACTAACTACAAGGCACTCTGATGGCGGGTCAGCTCCACTGCTAGGGGCAGGACTATGGGGGTAGGAAGAAAACAGGATGCACCACAGGAAAGTCAGAGAGGCGCCTCCAGGCTCAGTCACAGGAAAAGGCTGTTGGATTCTTCTCACCTCCTAACCAGAGCCATCAAATCAAATCCCGCGGTCCCAAAGAGACTGAGGCCTGGAGCTCCCTCAGCCAGGTCCCTGTTCCTCCCTTCCTCATCCAGAGAGAAGGTACAAAAGCAGACCTTAGCAGGGAAACCTAGGCTCACTTTCCTCATTTTCATAACAAAAGTAACCCCTTCCATGGCCCTCTCTCAGAGCTGGGATTGCTATCAGGGATAAAGGGTATGAAGTAGGGCTTTGTAGGGAAGAGCACTGGAAAGAAAAAACTCTCAGATGCCCTTTTCTCAACTCGGCTTCTAAACCAAACTAGATCCCTTTGGGGACCAAGCACCTACTAGGCTCTTAAAAAGTTCATCAACATCCGCTGAACCAGAGCCACAGGTCACATTTCTCAGCCCGGGGCGTATGGCTCTTGTAGACAAGTAAGAGAGCTTCCCCCCTTCAATGTAGCACCCCACATATGGGAACTTGTCTTTGGCCCCTCCTCTGCTCTGCCCCCAGTTTTGGCTTTCCCACCCACAAAGCCACGGATTTGGCCATCTGTGCCAGCTAGAACTGAGCCTGGGGTCAAGGGGGTAGCTGGAAACGGATAGGGCTAGTTCAGCTGGGAAGCCTCTGCTCCAAAGCAGCAATGAGGCATTGGCCCGGGAGTCCGGGGAAAGCAGGAGCTGGCGAGCGGAGGAGGCCCGGCGGCTTTGCGGGGAAGGGGCCTCAGTGTTCCGCCCGGAGCCCAATGCCAGCAGTGAAAAATAAATGGCCTCATGCCGGGGAGTATGAAGCCACAAAGGGCCAGAACAAGAGAAATCAAAGACGACCGTCTCTAATACCTGTTGCTAAATTCAAAAGGCCCTAGTTCTGGAGCTGGAGAGGGCTCAGGCCGCCCAGACCAGCACCCTTCTTTCACGGGAAAAAAGAGCCCAAGGCCCAGAGGCCAGAAGACCCGGATGCTAGAGAGCCAGAGCCAGGTTTGAGACTCAGTTCCCGTGACTCAGGTCGGGGCTGTTCCCTGCCTCGTGGGGTATAAAACCAGACCAACAGGGCTCTAATAAGCATCCCGGGCTTTTCGATTCGGGCGTCTCTGCATCTGACTGGAACAAGCCCGGGGTCAGGTCCCGGGCGGCCGAGGTGGGAAGGAAGGATAATGGAGCGGCCGCGAGGGCGAGGGGCAAGGAGAGGCTCCCGGCGGGGGGAGGGTGCGAGCAGCGGCCCCCGGACGCTTCCAGGTGTCGCTCTCCGGGGCCCCGGGGGTCAGAGGCTGGGATGCAGCTGCGGCTCCGCGGCAGCCCGCCAGCTGGTGGGGGACACCTGCGCCCCCGCGCTACCCGTCCGCCCCGAGGCTCTGTGACTGAGAAGCGGCAACAAGGGGCGCCCCCGCAGCCCCTCACCCCGCGCTCACAGGCACGCACGCAGTCGGGTCGGGCTCTGGGGCACGGGACCGCCGCCCCCTCCCCGCTGGGCCCCGACAGGAGGCCCCGGCCACAGCCGCCGCTCGCCAGCTGTTCCCCCCGGCCCCGGCTTTGTTTGCACTGAGTCACCGAAGGCTGGGCGTCCGGGCCGACTGGCACCCGGGCGGGGGAGCCGGAACCCGGGAGGGAATCGTGCCCGGGGGGGCGGGCTGCCGGCCGGCTGCTCCCAGGCGGAGGCACACGTCAGCCTAGGCAACCACCGGCCGGGCCGGGGGCCTGGGGGCTCCCGGGGGCCCCTCCCCCGCCCGCACGCTCCCCATCACGCCCCACCCCCTCCCCGGCCGTCCCCCCGAGGCGGCCGTGGCCCTGAACGCGGCCGGCTCCCCCAGGCTGCCAGAGCCCGCGGTGCAGACGGGCTCGGCCCCCGAGGATGGGGAGGGGCAGGAGCGGGGAGGGGACGCCCGGGCCCGGCCCGCACCTGAGTCTTGGTGGTGAGCTGGATGACCGCCTTCCGGAAGTTCAGCTTGGAGTCGGCCGTCCCCATGTCTCCCCCCGGTCCCGGCCCCACCGCCGCGGGCTACTCTCCCGGTGGCCGAGACGGGCTCCCCGAGCCCCGCGCGTCCCCGCCTCGCTCCACCTCCGCCTCCGCCTCCAGGCCCGGCCCTCCGCCGGCACCTGCCGCTCCAGCCCAGGCGCCCGGCGGCCCTCCCCACCGCCGCCCCGCCCCCTTCCCCATCACTGGCCAGCTCGGCCCCCGCCGCGGTCCTGCTCGCTCCGCTTTCCGTCCCTCCCCATCCCTCCGATGTGTCTCGCTGCCTCCTTCTCCGCATCTCGCTCACCATCGCTCTTTGTCTCTCCCGCCCACCTCTCTCCCTCCTCGCAGTCCCTGTTTTGGTTCCTTCCACTTCATCGCTTCAGCAACGTTTGTTAAATGCGTATTGTGTGAAATCCCTCTTCTCTGCCCCTCTCCGTCGCCTTCTCCGCCATCCCTTCTCTTCTTCTTTTCGTTTCTTTTCTTCCCGTCTGGCCCTGTCCTTTTCTTCCCTACGTTTCCCTCCATAATTCCATTTCTGTCTCTAGTTATCCTTTACCTATCCCATCCCCTACCCCTATTTCTTCTTTACCACTCCTGTCCCCCATTCTTTTCCTCATATCCTTTTTTCCTTATTTCTCCTAGCCTTTTCCAAATGAGGATATCTAATTCCTCTCTCCTCTCCTCTCCTCTCCTCTCCTCTCCTCTCCTCTCCTCTCCTCTCCTCTCCTCTCCTCTTCTCTTCTCTTCTCTCTCTCTTCTTCCCTCCTTCCCCTCTCCTCTCCTCTGCTCCTTTCCAATTCCCATCTTCCCCTTTTCTAAGCTATTCACAATCACACCTCCTTTCCCATTCCCTCTTTCTTTTTACTCTCTTCCTTATTTTTTCTCACCTGACTCAAGTCCTCACAGTTCAATAAAGAAAATTTGTAACTTGCATTTCTTTTTATGGATTAGATGATTCTGCTCCTAAATAAACAGTTTCTTAGACAGGCAATGCCAGCGAGGCTAATTTGCTGTTTCTATTTTCTAACCATGGCCCTTCCCAGGGAATTTTTTTTTAAATTAAATTGAAATTAGTAAAAATCAAGTACACAACAAGTTAAGAGTGCCATTAAAAGTGATGAGTGTTTCCTTAATACTTGCTAAAATGCAAGGATGAAATATATCCTGTGTCCCATATTCAATTCAATTAAGTAAAATTTAATAAACACCTCTATTTGCAAGGCACTGTGCTGGGTGTCAGGGATACAGTGACAAAAAATAAAATAGTTTCTGACTTCTACTGGAGAAAGCAACATGCACATGGATAAGTGTAACAATCGATGACCCAGGGACGTAGAGGGAGGACTGGCACATTCTCACTAAGGGGCTCAAGGAAGCTTACTTCCAAAAAAGGGGGTGGTCAGTATATTCTCAAACTCCCCCAAAAACTTTACCCAAAGCTTTGTTTTGAGTCTCAATCAGGATCTCCCCAAAGGAATTAAAAGGGTCTCTTCTAGAAAGAAATTTATTTTAAAAATAGATCCTAAGAACTGGATAGCTATTTGTTTCCTGCACCACTGAAAAAAATGCTTAAATAAGAGAGTGACCCTTTAAGAAAGCGATATTTCATATTTATAGGGTATGTCTGATTCTAGATAATCATTTGATAAGTCTGCCTTAAATTACTTATCTGGGGTCATAGATCTGCCTAGATTTCTAAGAGAAACTAACTCTGACTTTAAGTTCTGACACAACATTTGCTGTTGTTTTTTTAATGTAACAACCTGTAGTACACAGGAGTGAAATGCATGCCAGAACTGTTTTATAGTTATAGAAGGAATATGATTTATCTGCTTATAGCTGGCAGATCAGAATGTGTTTCTTAACTAAGCAAAGTGGGGTAGTCATTCACAGAGAGGATCTAGAATCTGACCATGGAAATATAGGAGAGGGAAAAGGGTAGAGAAGTAGTGGGGTAAAAAAGAAAAAGGACGGATTTCAGAACTGCATCTTTAAAGATTGAAGCTTGGAAACAGAAAATATAAGAAGCAATTCTATGGTTAGATCTACAATTTTCATATTGGTAAATATGATATTGTAATGATTAAACTAATGATTTAGATTTGTTGGTGTTTCCCTACTTTCCAGGAGTGATCTTTCAGATTCCCTGATGTGCTAACAATATAGACACACACACACACACACACACACACACACACACACACACACACACTGCTTCATTTCTAGGAAACTATTCACATCCGACCCCAGAATGTCTATGGTTTTCACACTGAAAACCCCTACCCCTGCTCTAAATGAGTGAGCCCCACTTCTTAGGAAGGTAGACTTCTCTTGAAAGCTTTTTCCCTCACTTTGAAATGAAATTTCTGTTTGATTCCTGATTCTGGCCTGCTCTGTGTGACTCTAGCCATCCACAGATTAGAGACCTGTTCAGTTCAGCTGACACTACATAAACGGATTTACCTAAAATTGTGTGTCCTTCTGGATATTAGTCAAGCACAGCCAAGCAGAGGGAGCATCTGTTCAATACAAAAGCTTCATTCATTAAAGAGCTTTATGGACAGTTGCTGAGACAGAAAGAAGACATTGAACTTTAGAATTCCAGAGTTGAGAGTTACCTAGAGCACACTGGTCTTCCTCGTTTGTGTGCCTTCTTGGCAGGTTGATATAGGAGTGCATGCTTTTCTCCACAGATACTGAATTCTTTAGTAGGGGAGTATGACCCAGATTTATATGTGGGTTGTGTTGTATTGTTCTTGAATATAATATATAAGTATCTCTTTTGGCTTATTAAATAATTAGTTGTGTTTAAGACCAAAAAGTGTCATTACTGAGTAATCGTTTTTGTATAAATGGAAGCAACATTGATCAAACTACATTGCAAATATTCAAAGCATGGTACAATAACCTATCCTGTTATATTTTTCTGAGATTGTTAATAGGCATTTGGCCTTTATTTGGATTCTGCATTATCTTGAGTGATTCGCTCTGAATCAAGTATGGATCAAGTGACAGAATCTATTTTGACACATCAGACATTCATGGCTCATCCATGGTCATCTTTTCCTCCAGGAAGCACTATAATAGCTGAAAAAAAACATCTCCCACACTGCAAGCTAGAGCCAAACGAGGAAGCCAGAAACCCCTAAACTCCACAAGTAGCCACTAGGCTTAAGAACAATGTTCAGTGGTCACCTCTGATCTGAGAAACACAAAACTGAAAAATCAGCTAGAACTTGAACATCTAGTCTCAGATTTATCTAGATAAACACATATTTTTGCTGCTATTTGTGAGAGGCTTTGGATAAAAGAAATCTCTTTTATACTACCCCCTTCTCCTGGAAAATCCAAGGGATAGAGGCTTAACACACTGGGCATCTGGGAAGAAAGAGTGAAAGTTATTCCTACTTCTAAAGTCTACTAAGTGAACAGCTCTTGATTCACAATGGTCACTTTTCTTTGAGGAGGCCCCTCATAACAAGGACAAAAAGATGTTTCACATGGACACCAACCCGAAGCCTCTGTGAAAACAAATCTTGCTAGAAATACCCCAGCTTAGAGTCAATACTCTCACATGTGTGTCACCAGAAATGGCCAGGGCAGAAGCCTCTCCCTACTCACATTTCATGGGATAGACACTGTTAACCAAAGTACTGTATACAAAATAAATACAAAGCAATTTGAGGAGAAAGTAATGGGATAGGGATAGACCTTGCCTAGGAAATGGCTCTTCAGGCCCTTGAATAAAGCTAAATTCTGAGAGAGAGATGAGAAGTGAGAGCATGGGACATTGTCCGTGCAAAATTATGGAGGTGGAAATGGAATGTCGTGTAACTGGAACGGCAAATGGTCTTGTTTGATTGAAACACAGAAGAACATGACCCTGCTCCATCCTCATGCTGCCTTAGAATGTTAACTACCCAGTGGCAGGAAATGTGTTTACAAGGTGCTCTATATCACACTTAAAAGTATGGTGAGCATTTCAACCATATGCAACTATAGTGACAACCTTTAGGGTCCAAAATAGACTATTAAAATCCTTATTGATAAGTGTCTCCCAATTCTTACATCAAAGATTCCTTGAAAATTATAACAACAGAGATTTTTATTTTTAGTCATGTCAAACTTTCCATGATCCCTTTTGGGATTTTCTTCTCAAAGATCCTGGAGTAGTTAATTCCTTCTCTAGCTCATTGTACAGATAAGGAAACTGAGGCAAACAGGGTTAAGTGACTTGCCCAGGGTCACACAGCGACTAAGTGTCTGAAGCTGGATTTGAATCCAGGTCTTCCTGACTTCAAGCCTGACAGTCTATTCACTGTCCCAACAGAGATATCATGGTTTAATGACCATCTGGTAACACAGGGGAATTGTGACAAAGTTTCACTGTTCCTACCTGAAGTTCCTCCACCATAATCCTCCAGTAGTATACATCTAAACTAACATCTAGGTTTCTCAGCTAGGTACAAGGAGTCCCCAGCTCAAGTACAAAAAGAAGAGACCATAGATTCCCATTAAAAAGCTACAAAAATATAGAAAACACTCAAATAGTCCATTACTTTCTGCCCTGTTGATCTTGATTTTGCAGTACCCTGACAATCCAGGGAATTCCTGCTCTCCCACACAGGCATACAATTCATTCCAGACTCATGGTCCCACCCATGGTTCACAGTCCCCCTCCCCCCAAAGACAAACATCTTTTTAAAAAGTCATCTCCTTTTTGTCTGGCCTGTGCTATTTGAGTACTGAAAGAACAGATTCTAAAGTCAACCCCTAGAGCAAAAATAGAATACAGTTAATATTCCCCTCTCTCCACAACTCTCCAAGATGAACAGCCTTTGGCATGTTGGCAAAGGGGAAGTTGGCAAATCAGATCCCTAACATTGGGATTAGGACTGACTGCAAGGACTAGCCACTCCTAAGTGGTTAGGGAAACTGGATTGGAACTGGCACAGCAGCTGGATGAGAACCAGACCCTCCCCCAACCTGAGCTAATGGTACATTTCCCCCAAATTCTCCCCTGACCTCTTCTTCCCTCTCCCCCAAACCATGAGGAGTCAAGGATCTCCAGGAGGAGGTAGGGCCTTATGGAGAGGACTCAAGTAAAGGGGAGGGGTGGGTCAGAAAATTTATATTTCCCATCTCACAGTCAGGGACACAAACTTATTAAGTAGAATGTCAGGTAGAATCACAAGCACTATTTAAATTGTTCCATCTTTTACCCAGAATATAGGTGAATTTTCATTAAGTTAAATGCATCAATGATGCAACTCAATCAATCAACCAACAAATATTTATTGATCACCTACTATGTGCCAGAAATTACCTGCCAGAAAAAGCAAAATTTTCTGGCATCAAAAATACATGCAATTATGAAAATTAATACCTAACATTATCCCATATTATACCCTCCCCTCTCTACTCATATCCTCTGTAGCTATCCATCTTGCCTAACTTAGTTTCACCTCTTTCTCTCAAAGGAATGGGGAGGTTTCTGTAGTTGTTATTGTTGAATTCTTTCAATAAAGTCCAACTCTTCATGACACCATTTGGGGTCTTGGCAAAGACATTGGAATGGTTTGCCATTTTCTTCTCCAGTCCTTTTTATAGATAAGGAACCTGAAGCAAGCAGAGTTAAGTGACTTGCCAGGAGTCACACAGTTAGAAGTATCTCAGGCTGGATTTGAACTCAGGAAGATGATTAAACTGTGACTTTGAGAATAACTAATTAGAGGCTGCTTGATGGCACAATAGATAGAGGTCAAATCTGGCCTCAGACACTTAATACTTAGCTGTGTGACTCTAAGCAAGTCACTTTACTCCAACTGCCTCCAAAGAAAAAAAGAAAAGAGAGAATAATTAAATTATATTGACCTGAGAACCAAGATCTAGCATATACTATCATTAAGACTTCAACCAAAGATTATTTTCTATTCTTCTGAAATTAAAATCTCCTTCAATCCCATAGTGACCCCTTTCTATTTTAAATCACTTTTCTTGGCTAGGTTTTTGTTCTCTGTATTTTCAGAACCCTGGAAAGGTGAAGGTGAAATGCCTGGATTGCTTCACATAAAAGCTGTTGCCTATAGTCATTCTATAAAAAATTTTGAATAGCAACTTTTTAGAAATTTTTTGTCATTATATCATAATCATTTCAGATTCCCTTGCAACAACAAAAAAGCAATTAAAATGTTTAATAGTTTGATTATATCTAACAATGCAATATTTTGTCTTATTAATCCCCATCTCTATATTGTGAGCAGGTTAACTGCATAAGATCAATCTTAATGTTGCATAATGATGAGGATTTTTGAACAGAGAGACACTATGGTCATGGAGGACACCTGGGTGGCACAGTGGATAGGGTGCTGGGCCTGAAATCAGAAAGATTCATCTTCTTGAGTTCAATTGTTGTTTCTCAAACAAGATACTCTGTCTTTAGACCCCAAGCATTTTCACTGGCTGATGTCTATACCTAGAATACCTTCCCTCCTCATCTCTTAAATCTATCTTCCTGGCTTTCTTCGAGTCCTAGCTAAAATCTCATCTTCTACAAAAAAACATTGGCAAAGAAGCCGAAGTTATTGGATTGCATAGAATGTTGAAGTGAAGTAAGGTACAGGAAAATGAAAAGATAGGAAAGGGCTAGGTAGAGAAGTGCTTTAAATGTCGGAGGGTTTTATGTTTCATCTAGAAGTGGTAAAGAGCCACTGACATCTATTAATTAGTGGGGGGGTCACAAGATCAGATCTGTGCTTTAGGAAGATGAATTTTACAGCTGAGTAGAGCAAGGAGATAATTGAGATGTAGAGATCAACCAGCAGACTATTTCAATAATCCAGATATGAAGTAATATGGGCATTTGCTAGGGTGATGGCAGATTCAAAGGAGAGAATATGAGACATGTTTTGAAGGTAATATCTGTAGACAATTCAACATGTTGGATATGAGGGACAGCGAAAATAAGAAGTCAAGGATGAAATCTAGGTTTTGAGCCTGGGTAGATGGCAATGTTTTTTCTGGCAGCAAAAGAGAAGTTTATGAGAGGAGAAGCTTTTAGGAGAAAGATAAGTTCAGTTTGGAAATGTTGATGTCTGTGATACACGTAGTTTGAGATATGTAATGGGCAATTTGGTGATGGGAGTCTGGAAATCAGGAAAGAGGTTAGAGTGTGATAAGTAAATCTGAGAAGCGTCAACATAGGGATGATATTTGAAACCATGATGCTGATGAGATAACCAAGTGAATAATATAGAGGGAGAAGAAAAGAGGGCCCAGAACAGAGCCCTTGGGGATATTCACCTAAAGTGGTCATAACCCAGATAAAGATCCGGCAAAGAAGACTGGCTAAACAGTTAGAAGGAGGACCAGATGTTATGAAAATCTAGAAAGAAGAACATATCAAAGAGAAGAAGGTGATTGACAGAGTTAATGACTATGGAGAGGTCAAAAAGGATGAGGATTGAGGGAGGGAAAGGCCATTAGACTTGGCAATTAAAAGATCATTGGTAACACCAGAGAAAGCTGTTTTGGTTGAATTGTGAGATCTGAAAGTTAGAAAAGAGAATTAGAAAGAGAATGAGGGGAAAGGAAGTAGTTATGCTTATTGTAGACAACCTTCTCAAAAAAGTTAGGCGTGTAAAATAATGATGAATGTTGAAAGGGATGTGGGAAAACTGGCACACTGACACATTGTTGGTAGAGTTGTGAAATGATCCAACCATTCTACAGAGCAATTTGAAACTGCCCAAAGGGCTATAAAACTGTGCATACCCTTTGATCCATCAGTGTCTCTACTGGATCTATATTCCAAAGAGATCATAAAAAATGGAAAAGGAGCCACATGTGCAAAAATGCTTGTAGCAACCCTCTTTGTAGTGACAAGGAACTGAAAATTGAGTGGATACCCATCAATTGGAGAATGCTGAATAATTATTGCATATGATTATAATGAAGTGATTCAAGGCAATTCCAATAGATTTTGGATAGAAAATGCTATCCACATTCAGAGAGAGAACTGTGAAACCTGAATGCAGATCAAAGCATAGTATTTTGACCTTTTTATTGTTGTTGTTTGTTTACTTGCTTGGTTTTTTCCCTTGTGATCTGATTTTTTGGTGCAACATGACAAACATAGAAATATGTTTAGTAGAACTGCACATGTTTAACCTATATCAGATTGCTTACTGTCTTGGGGGAAGGGGGAGAAGAGGGAGAAAAATTTGGAACACAAGGTTTTGCAAAGGTGAATATTGAAAATTATCTTAGCACGTATTTGGAAAATAAAATATGATTAAAATTTAAAAAATTTTAAAGGTTAGACATGGAGCACCAGCTCTGAAAGTCAGGAGGACCTGAGTTCAAATCTGATCTGAGACACTTAACACTTCCTAGCTTTGTGACCCGGGACAAGTCAACTTAACCCCAATTGCCTCAGCAAAAAAAAAAAAAAAAAAAAAAAAAAAAAGTTAGACATAAAAGGGAGAAATGATTTGGAATAATAGTAGGGATGGATCAAGTGAGGATTTTTTAATAATGGGGCATGTTCATAACACTAAGGAAATAGCTAGTAGATAATAAGAGATTAAAGATAAATAAGAAGGTGAGCGTGTTAGAGGGGATATTTTGTTGGAGAAAATGGTATTGAATGGCATTGTTCATTTAATTTTCCCTGCAATTTCCCTGCGTAATCTACAGTCACAAGAGCAATTCTGTCATATGATGCAAAGAAGGGAAAGAAATTGGAAGACTGAAGGAAAGCTAGTTATGAATTATAGTGGAATTAAATCATGCCCTTAAATTTAAACGATCAGACAGTAATGTGAGAAAAGCAATCACTGAAATACTTTGGTCTAAGCAAATCCAGCTGATAGCAAGTAGATTGCTCAAGATTGAAAGCAAGGAATTTTTCAGAATGTACAATGGAAATGAGCTAGAGCAGCCTGAGCTTGAAGCACCACCTGGTGGCTTTCACAGATAATGCTTTCTGAGTGCAATCCCAGCCTTGCCCACTAGGAGTCACATCAACATGAACCCCGGTTTTGAAATTACATGGACTAGTTCTTCTTTGGCCAATTTTTTTATTTCTTTAAAGAACATGGTAGAATAATCATGTATGATTTTGTTCTTTCAGAAACCATATTTTCTCTGTGTGAGTTGGGCAAGTCACTTGACCTCTCTATGCCTCAGTTTCCTTATCTTTAAAATGGAAATAATAATAGTACCTGCCTCTGGGGTTTGTAGTGAACATTAAATAAGATAATTCTTGTAAAATGCTTTGCAAACTTCAGTATCATCATCTCCATCACCCCAACCAACCTCTACCCTGTTTCTATTTAATTTTATTGTTTCTACTCTTTATTAACAATTCCATCATTTTCCCCAATATAGTTGTGAGAACCACAAGTCTCCAATCATTATAGCCCTCTCTACCAACCCTTTTTAAAATGGAGAATCACATTGGCAATTTCTTTGTGCTTTGGCATTGTAATCATGGTCAATAATTCCAAAATTTCATCCCTGAATTTCCCCACAACTCTTAGGTCATTTAAGCAAAAACTAGTAAATGGCTGAATCCCCAAGTGAAGCATGAGTAGATTTTCCCCACAGAAACTTAGTTTTGTCAATAATTGTAGCTGGGATTAAGGGCAGAGAAGGAAAAGCTAAGGAGTTTGAGGATTTAGATCAGATATAGCCACAATTCAGAGAGGATTCAGAAGTTAGTCTGAGCCTAAATTGAAGAGCTCATTAAATTTGTGCCAGGCCTTGAGCAAAGTGCTGCAAATACAAAGAAAGGCTAAAGACAGTCTTTGCCATCAAATTGCAGTCAGGATTAGAATATAGGGTCAGGATTAGGAAAGGAGTGATAAACAATTTAATATAACAAGTGTATCTCCCTCACCTTCCTATCTTAAGTCTCCACATCAATCAAGCACAGTGCCTCATTGCTCAGTCCTGAATTTTGTATTTAAAGCCTTTCATGATCTGGTTCAAATATATCTTTCCAATTTTTTTCCACATCATGTTTTTCCATATAACCTCCCAGTCAAACTGGCCTGTTGCCTATTGTCCATATTTAACATTCCATCTCCTGCCTTCTCATCTTTGTAGAAGTGGCCCTTTCCAGAATAATTCTTTTCATTCTTTCCTTCTTGAAATTACTTTGTACTTCATCCAAGAAAATGACAATAATGAGACATCATACCAAAAGGTGTGGGATGCAGCCAAAGCAGTAATAAGGGGAAATTTCATATCTCTAGAGGCCTACTTGCATAAAATAGAGAAAGAGAAGGTCAATGAATTGGGCTTGCAACTAAAAATGCTAGAAAAGGAACAAATTAAAACCCCCCAGTCAAACACTAAACTTGAAATTCTAAAAATAAAAGGAGGGATCAATAAAATTGAAAGTAAAAAAACTATTAAATTAATTAACAAAACTAACAGTTGGTTCTATGAAAAAACCAACAAAATAGACAAACCCTTAGTAAATCTGATTAAAAAAAGGAAAGAGGAAAATCAAATTGTTAGTCTTAAAAATGAAAAGGGAGAATTTGCCACTAACGAAGAGGAAATTAGAGCAATAATTAGGAGTTACTTTGCCCAACTTTATGCCAATAAATTCAACAACTTAAATGAAATGGAAGAATACCTTCAAAAATATAGCTTTCCCAGATTAACAGAGGAAGAAGTAAATATCCTAAACAGTCCCATTTTAGAAAAAGAAATAGAACAAGCTATTAACCAATTCCCTAAGAAAAAAAACCCAGGACCAGATGGATTTACATGTGAATTCTACCAAACATTTAGAGAACAATTAACTCCAATGATATATAAACTATTTGAAAAAATAGGGATTGAAGGAGTCCTACCAAACTCCTTTTACAACACAGACATGGTACTGATACCTAAACCAGGTAGGTTGAAAACAGAGAAAGAAAATTATAGACCAATCTCCCTAATGAATATTGATGCTAAAATCTTAAATAAAATATTAGCAAAAAGATTACAGAAAATCATCCCCAGGATAATACACTATGACCAAATAGGATTTATACCAGGAATGCAGGGCTGGTTCAATATTAGGAAAACTATTAGCATAATTGACTATATCAATAACCAAACTAACAAAAACCATATGATCATCTCAATAGATGCAGAAAAAACATTTGATAAAATCCAACATCCATTCCTAATAAAAACACTTGAAAGTATAGGAATAAATGGACTTCTCCTTAAAATAGTCAGGAGCATATATTAAAAACCATCAGTAAGCATCATATGCAATGGGGAAAAACTGGAACCTTTTCCAGTAAGATCTGGAGTGAAGCAAGGTTGTCCACTATCACGATTACTATTCAATATTGTATTAGAAACACTAGCCTCAGCAATAAGAGTTGAGAAAGAGATTAAAGGAATTAGAGTAGGCAACAAGGAAACCAAACTATCACTCTTTGCAGATGATACGATGGTATACTTAGAGAACCCCAGAGATGCTACTAAAAAGCTATTAGAAATAATTCATAACTTTAGCAAAGTTGCAAGATACAAAATAAATCCCCCATAAATCCTCATCATTTTTATACATCACCAACAAAATCCAACAGCAAGAGATACAAAGAGAAATTCCATTCAAAATAACTGTCGACAGCATAAAATATCTGGGAATCCATCTACCAAAGGAAAGTCAGGAATTATAAGAGCAAAATTACAAAAAACTTTCCACACAAATAAAGTCAGACTTAAATAATTGGAAAAATATTAAGTGCTCTTGGATAGGCCAAGCGAATATACTAAAGATGACAATACTCCCTAAACTAATCTATTTATTTAGTGCTATACCAATCAGACTTCCAAGAAAATATTTTAATGATCTAGAAAAAATAACAACAAAATTCATATGGAAGAACAAATGATCAAGAATCTCAAGGTCTTTAATGAAAAAAAATCAAATGAAGGTAGACTAGCTGTACCTGAGCTAAAACTATATTATAAAGCAGCAGTCGGCAAAACCATTTGGTATTGGCTAAGAAATAGATTAGTTGATCAGTGGAATAGGTTAGGTTCACAAGACAAAATAGTCAACTATAACAATCTAGTGTTTGACAAACCCAAAGATCCCAACTTTTGGGATAAGAATTCACTATTTGACAAAAACTGTTGGGAAAACTGGAAATTAGTATGGCAGAAATTAGGCATGGACCCACACTTAACACTGTATACCAAGATAAGATCAAAATGGGTCCATGATTTAGGCATAAAGAACGAGATTATAAATAAATTAGAGGAACATAGGATAGTTTATCTCTCAGACTTGTGGAGGAGGAAGAAATTTGTGACCAAAGATGAACTAGAGACCATTATTGATCACAAAATAGAAAATTTTGATTACATCAAATTAAAAAGCCTTTGTACAAACAAAACTAATGCAAACTTAGAAGGGAAGCAACAAACTGGGAAAACATCTTCACAGTTAAAGGTTCTGATAAAGGCCTCATTTCCAAAATATATAGAGAATTGACTCTAATTTATAAGAAATCAAGCCATTCTCCAATTGATAAATGGTCAAAGGATATGAACAGACAATTTTCAGATGATGAAATTGAAACTATTTTCACTCATATGAAAGAGTGTTCCAAATCACTATTGATCAGAGAAATGCAAATTAAGACAACTCTGAGATACCACTACACACCTGTCAGATTGGCTAAGATGACAGGAAAAGATAATGCAGAATGTTAGAGGGGATGCAGGAAAACTGGGACACTGATGCATTGTTGGTGGAGTTGTGAATGAATCCAACCATTCTAGAGAGCAATCTGGAATTATGCCCAAAAAGTTATCAAACTGTGCATACCCTTTGATCCAGCAACTACTGGGCTTATATCCCAAAGAGATACTAAAGAAGGGAAAGGGACCTGTATGTGCACGAATGTTTGTGGCAGCCCTGTTTGTAGTGGCCAGAAACTGGAAAATGAATGGATGCCCATCAATTGGAGAATGGTTGGGTAAATTGTGGTATGTGAATGTTATGGAATATTATTGTTCTGTAAGAAATGACCAGCAGGATGAATACAGAGAGGATTGGCGAGACTTACATGAACTGATGATAAGTGAAATGAGCAGAACCAGGAGATCATTATATACGTCAACAACGATACTGTATGAGGATGTATTCTGATGGGAGTGGATTTCTTTGACAAAGAGACCTAATTCAGTTTCAATTGATCAAGGATGGACAGAAGCAGCTACACCCAAAGAAAGAACACTGGGAAATGAATGTAAACTGTTTGCACTTTTGTTTTTCTTCCTGGGTTATTTCTACCTTCTGAATCCAATTCTTCCTGTGCAACAAGAGAACTGTTCGGTTCTGCTCACATATATTGTAACTAGGATATACTGTGACATATTTAACATGTATAAGACTGCTTGCCATCTGGGAGAGGGAGTGGAGGGAGGGAGGGGAAAAATCAGAACAGAAGTGAGTACAAGGGATAATTTTGTAAAAAATTACCCTGGCATGGGTTCTGTCAATAAAAAGTTATTAAAAAAAAAAAGAAATTACTTTGTACTTACTTATTTGTGGGTATATGTGTGTGTGTGTATGTGTGTGTGTGTTGTATTCTCTTCCCTCTCCACCCTATTGTATAATAGAAGTTCCTCTGAAACAAGGACAATTTTGCATTGTGGTCTTTTTATCCCTAGTATATGATACAGAGTAGGTACTTCCTCAATTTGAGTTAATAAGTGTTTGTTGACTTGGATATAACTGAACTGAATTTAGGATAGCCTGGAAGTAGGGGGTTGGACTAGGTGACTTCTTCAGAACCTTTATATGTTCTAGAAATCTGTGTAAATGATGATTCAAAATTCTCGGAAACCACAACTGGTGCCCGTTTCATCAGTAATCAAAGGGCTCAGAGACATGGGCAAGCATTGTCTTCAGAAACTAATATGATTTTGTCAGAGGAAATGTTATTAAAGAAAAGGCGTTGCCATCTGCTGTGCTGCTGCCCCCTAAAGATCGAAGGACCTTTCCATTTGACTTGCAGCTGAAACCTTCCCTGTATATTCTCTATTTGAATGGAGACTAGTCACTAATTAGTCCAGAAACCTGGCAATAGGTTCAGTCAGATTAGTCACATGAATCCTCAATTCTCTGTCATTTGGAGGGATGGCACAGGAGGAAGGGGCAGTGGAGGCCTAGAAAAATGAGTAGGAGAAGAGAGATGAGGTTGGAGAGTCAGATGCTGGATGAACCAGAAATGGGAAAAACAATTTGGGCTTAGGAGGAGACAGCCTCTTCAGACTTAATAGAAGGGGTGGGGGTGATGTCTGGTAGGTGTGTGTTTCATGATTTCTATTCATGTGATTGGTTCCTCTAAATCAGCCTCAGTGTTCATCTGGATATTAATTTTTTTAAATAAATTTATTATTAAACAAATAAAAATATTTATTTCTAGTCCTTTAAATATCTGAGTTTGTACTTTTAGAGAATACAAGATAGGGATGGAAAAGAGCTCTTTTTAACTGTTGGTTTCAAACTTACCCAGAAGAAATTTATCTTCCCTGAGGCCTGAGAGATAAAATGGGCTTTTAAAGTTAGGTTGAAGTGGACTTTTGGTCATGTGATCTGGGTTCCATTTAGCACTTTAAGTAGATGCAAGCAGCTTAATCTCTTAGGGCCTCAGTTTTCCTTTATATAAAATGGGTATAATAATACTTTCATTGCATCCTAGGGCTGTGGTGAGAAAAACACTATGCAAACCTCCTATATAAATGTAAGTTACTGTTGGAATTGTCTCTTAAAAAAAAAAAAAAAAGTGTGGAGTTTCCTTCTTTCAAAACAATTTTCATCTGCCTGGAATGTTTCAGACTAGATGTATCCGGGCCAAGGGCAGGGTGTAGAATCACTGATTCAGAATTAGAAGGGACCCAACACCCTCACTTATAGATAAGGAAACTGACCCCAAAAACTTGAGTGATTTACCAAAAGCAGTAAAGATTAGAACCTAAAATCCAAGTCCACGTCTTCCGGCCTCAAACCCAACACTGTCTCTGCGGTATTGATTTGCCTTCTCAAACACTGGTGTGACCCTGGACATGCCCAACCGAAAGCCACAAGAAAGCAATTGTTAAGCGCTTGTTGCGCGCAAAGCAAAGTGCTGAGAATGAATACGCATGGAAAAGGAAGACAGCTCCAGTTCTCAGGGACTTCACCTTCTCACAGGGGAGAGAAGGCAGGGAAGGTCTCGGCTGTGAGTCAGATGTTAAAGGCCCACAATCCTTAGGGTGCCGCGGCAACTCAAAGGGTGAAGCCCTTTCTCAACGCCATTTACACGGATAAAATAAGGCCGATGTCCGACTCCCAACCACG
This sequence comes from Sarcophilus harrisii, assembly GCF_902635505.1. Lineage (NCBI taxonomy): Eukaryota > Metazoa > Chordata > Mammalia > Dasyuromorphia > Dasyuridae > Sarcophilus > Sarcophilus harrisii. The sequence continues at coordinate 320,297,872 of NC_045429.1, forward strand.
CAACCGTTCCGGGCATTTCTGGTGGCCGGAACTTTCTTTTCGGGGCCCACACAAGATAAGCGGCTGCCAGTCCGCGCGTGCGCAGGGTGCCCCCGGATAACTGAGGGTCTGGGCGGGAAGCATCGCTGTCCCTGGAGCTCTTGGGGTCGGGGCGCTGGGCTTTCTCCGCAGGCGTCCGAGGGGAAACAGTGGGCGCTCTGACCCAGCTGGCACGTGCACCAGAGCAGCTTTCCGGTCAGAAGTCGTCCCTCCCGATGCTGCCGCAGCCGGAGCCCCCCCGGGGGAGGAAGAGAGCGAGTCAAGGAGATGGGGGAGTCGCGGCAGGCTGGGGCGCTGGCCGTGTGAAAAGAGAAAGGGATGGGGAAGAAGCAGAGCGATCCGCGCAGGGAGAGGTAGGAAGGAAGGAGTTGCTCTCAGTAAATGCCATCCACCTTCTTACTTACAGCTGGAGCCTTCAGCCTCCCGGCTCCGCCCCCTGTTTTGCATGCAGCCTCCTGATAGGCCGCGCGACGTGCCTCGGCTCCTCCTCACCCCCGCCACCGAACCCGGGCAGCGAAGAGAAGCCGCCGGCTGGGCTGCCCGGCGGGCGGGAGGGATCTGCGGCGCCCGCCACGGGGCTGACGCCGGACTGAGCCGGTGGCTGCGCGCGGACCGGGCGCGAGTGGCGCTGGCAACGGCCGTGGGGCTCCGGGAGGCCCTCGGAGCTGCGCCGCGCACGGACTCCGCGCCTCTCGTTCTCCCGCTCTCCCCCCGCCCTGCATCCTCCCTCCCTCCTCCTCCCGCCGTCCCCGCCCCCCAGCCCCTTTGTGCCGCCGCGGCTGCAGAAGACTCCGGAGCCGCCCGGGAGCTCCCTGGCCCGGCCCAGTCCGATCGGGCCGGGGGAGACGGAGGCAGCGCCTGAGAGCCTGGCGCGTCCGCCCCGTCCGGGGGGCCGATGGCAAGGGGCCGCGGCGCTGGCTGGGGCGCCGCCGCCCGTCCCTCTGGAGGCCCCGCCCGCCTGCGCCGCATTGTCCCGGGCCCGGAGCCCCGGGCCCTGAGCTAGGAGGTACGCCGCAGCCCCCGTCCGCCCCGGACGGGCCCATGAGGAGGGCCGGAGGCATGGAGGACTACTCCGGGGAGGACGAGGAGTCCTGGTACGACCAGCAGGACCTGGAGCACGGTAAGGGGGCGGAGAGCCCTGCCCGGCAGATCGCGGCGGCTGGGGGCGGGAGTGATGGGACGGGGCGCGCTGCGCTCCCGGGGCCATGCTTGTGGCCGGGCCGCCTGGGGTTCGCTGCCGGTGGGTACCTTGATCTGACAGCCAGCTGGGGACCGGTGGGAGTCCTGGCTTCCTCCTCCTTCGCCCCCTCCTTCTCTCCCCCTTCTTCCTCCTCTTTCCCTCCCTCCCTTACCCCCCCCCCCCGGAGAAGTGGTGTCCGGGACTGGAGCATCCCCTTGTCCAGCTACCACCAGCAGCACCTACATAAACGCACCCCAACCTCAGGGAGGACCGACCTGCCAAAGTACCTCTTTAGTACTTGAGAGAGTCAGAAAACAAAGAGGGGGTGGCCCAGAAAACTTGAGGGAGGGGAGCACCTTTTGTAACATTTTGTGGAAGGGGAGGGTGATGCTTAGCTGCCCCTAGCGGAACCTGCAGCCCTCCCTGTCAGTCCGCTTGGGAAAACCTCGCTCAGGAAAGTTCCCCCCAACTTAAGGGGGATGGAACAGACCCCCTTTCAGGACTCTGGGCTAGTCAGCAGTGTGTAGTGAGGAGGCGTTCAACTTGAAAAATGGGTAGAGGGTGAAGGGGGCTGTCTGGGGCTGCGAAAATAGAGCAGGAACTTGGAGAGACAAGTGGGACCCCAGAGGAACAGCCGAAGAAAGTGGGAGGCAGGCTTTTCTGTACGGAGGGGAGCAAGGATGGGTCAGCCTCCGTGGCTGGGTGAAGGGGGATGGTGGTGAGGTGGCTGAAGTGACATCACTGCTGATTCAGGAGGAGGGAGGGGGTGTTTCCAGCAGGAAAGGAAAAAAGCTAAGAGAGGGCCAGCGCTTGGTCTGTGCAGCTGGAGTCAGTCTTGGGCCCACAATGCTAGTCTCTTGGTCAGAGTCTGGATGCACGGGTGTGATTCACGATCTTGCTCCTCGGATATGGATTCTACACAGATCTTGCCTCTGAGCGGTTTCCTCCTCCCCAGCATCTCATCTCACACTCATTTTCTCTAGCTGATCATAGACTCATAAGGTTACCTCCTTGTTCTCAGAAAGACCCCAGTTAACAAAGTTCAGACCTGGAAGCAAGGACTGCTGAGATGTGGTCCTCCAGGTGTCAGTCTCCCTCCCCATTGGCAAAGGGTATGATAAGAGGCTCTATTACTTTTGATCTCTGCTGGTAAGAGGTCAGAGAACTACAAAAACGTCTAGGGTCAGGTTTTTTCCCCCTCTTCCACCAAATTTCAAATATAAGGCATCTGGGGAGGAAAAAAAAACAACTGATGATATTACTGCTGCCTTCATTTTCACTCATATACCCTTAATGAAAGCTTTGGCACCCTGCCTCTTCCAGATGAGGGAGGGAGCTGGAGAAATGGAATGAGATTTAATACTCTGGAAAACTGGCAAAAGTGGGACTGCTTGTACTCTCAGCCCAGCTGTGCCGGATGTTTCTAACGTGTTCCAGGAACATGAGTGGGAGGTGGATCTAAAGAGACTATATGTAAAACCATAGAAATGTAGAGGTCACTTAGTCTAGATCCTCTATTTTACAGGTAAAAAAACTGAGTTCAAAAAAAGATTAAGTCTTTTGCTGAAGGTCCCAGAGAACTCTTATTTTGTTAGGGCTGGGAAGGTTAGACCTGTTAAATTACTTAAAAGAAAATAATCCCTGTACCCCCATCCTTACGCACATCCAGATAAAGACCAAGTAATCCAATGTTCTTTACTGAATTATAGGGTTGGAACAAGAAAGGATCATCTAAGGTTAATCCACTTATTTTATAGAAGAGGAAATTGAGGCCATAGAGGTGATGGGAATTATCCATGGTGACAATAAATGGCAGAACTAGCACTCAAACCTGGCCAGGGATTTATTGAGGGATTTGAGGGAGATTGACTTTCCGTTTTATATACCAACGGTATTTTGATTCTCCTTTGTTGCTTCCTTTATTTAATCTAGTTAGGTGGTCCAGTAGAGAAAGTACTATACCTGGAGTCAGGTATTCAAATCTGGCTTCAGACACCAGCTATGTGATCCTGGCCAAGTCTCTTAACCCCATTTGCTTTAGTTTCCTCAACTAATGTTAATATCAGTGAGAATGAAATGAGATAATATTCCCAAAATGCTTAGCAACAGTGTCTGGCACATAATAGATCTATATATATTTATTCCCTCAATAACTCAGAGAGTTTTTTAAGAGCATTAAATGATATAATACATGCAAAGTAGTTTTAACCTCAAAGTGCTATAAAAGGTCTCCCAAAAGTCTTGGTGCTATTTCAATTTATTTAAGCTTCTGGGACACCTGTGTAATTGTAAGTTATTATTATCATGTGCTATTTATTGCCATGTTGTATTATAGTCATTTCATTTGAGTCCAACCCTTTGTGACCCAGTTTGGGATTTTCTTAGCAGAGATACTAGAGTGATTTGCCATTTTCTTCTCCCAGCTCATTTTATAGAGAAGGAAACTGAAGGAAACCGGGTTAAGTGACCTATCCAGGGTCACATCTAGAAAATGACAGAGGTTAGATATGAACTCAAATCTTATTGATTCCAAGCCAGTGCCCTTCCACTGAGCCATCTTGCTGTCCATTTGTTACTTTAGCTACTGCCAAATTGTCTTGTATTTTATTTAAATTTTGTATATATTTTACATTTTTATTTCTCATGAAGTATAATAATAATATAGCCCTTTAAAAGTTCATTAAGCTTTTCACATATGTTATCTCATTTGAACCCTCAAAACAGCTCCTTGGGTAAGGTACTATTATCCTTTTTACATTTTACAGATGAGGAAACTGAGGCTGACAGAGTCACACAACATCTGAGTTGGGATATCTAACTCAGACCTTCCCAACTCTAACATTCTATCCATTGAACTACTGCAGGGACTTTTGTTTCTTTCTATGTCCAGTGCCTAGCATATGATGGGCATTTAATAAATGTTTATTCATTGCTGCAAACTCAAGATGACTGCAAAAGAAAACACAATGGGGGAAAAAACAATAAGAAAAATAAAGTTAAAAAAAAAAAGTATGCTTCGACCTACATTCAGACTCCATCAGTTTCTCTGGAGGTGCATAGCATTCTTTATCATAAATCCAGGGCATTTTAAAAAAAGGAAATCAACCAATTTAGATCTTATTTTTCCTTTAAAAAATTTTTTTATTGATGCCTTTTTTCCACTCCTATTCATGTTGAACCCTGTAACAAAGAACAACAGTTAAGTAAAATTTAACAAAAAGACATCTGATTTCATATGCAGCTTTCTAATACCTGTGCTCCTCTACCTCTGTACCAACGGGAGAGAAGCACATTTTGTTATCACTTCCCATAGACCAAAATTGATTATTATGTTCATCAGAGCCCAACAGTCTTTTTGTACTGTTTTCATTTATACTATTTTAATCATGACATGAAAGTAAAATACTTATTTTATTTTTAAACAGTATTTTATTTTTTTCCAATTACATATAAAGACAATTTTGAGTTTCACATTTTCTTCCCTTCCTTCCCTAAGATTAGCAAATTGATATAGATTATGCATATATGTGCAATCATGTAAAGCATAATTCCATATTAATCAAAATTTTTGTTTTTTAAAAGGCATTTAAAAAATTAAACCCTAACCCTAAATGCCTAAGATCCAAATAAACTCTAAGGACTTTCCAACTCTAAAAGTCTATATATGACTCTGAAATTCCTTGCACTGTTTATGCAGCGCATAAGTGCACTTTTATATTACCCCTTTATATTACTCTTTATATTACCCCTGTTACTTCCATCTCTAATCCCAAATGGATCCAAATCAGCTATCTAACACTAAGCAATAATACAGACGATATCCTTTTAGCAGCCAAAGAATCGAAGAGATAAAGGAAATTCAAACTGGATGATAGTATCCAGTGAATGGTCCATGATCATGGAATACTAGTCCTCAGGATCCAGATCTCTTTTACTAATGATAATAACAGGTCTATTGATTGGTAATTCTTAGCCCCTTAGAGCAGAAGATAGAAAAAGTGAAGAATGGAAAGAGTCCTTTCCATTTTATTATTTTTCCATTCCTTTATGGGAAAAGTCCCATAAATCAGACTATTGGAAATGGAATTATTTCTACCCTAAATGTTGTATTGTCGAAAATTACTTATCTAAGGAAAAAAATTCGAATGCTGCCTGATTATAATGGCCAAGCTTGGCCATGGAAGAAATTAGAGGAAATATACCTCCCACTCTTCATTTCAGAGATGGAAGGGGATATCGAGGTAAATTATATTTATTAGTTGATATCTTTGTTGGTTTTACTAAATCTGTGTTTTTTACAGATCTGTTACAGCAGCATGGCCCACTGAGTAGGGAAAGACAGTTAGAAATGAATGGTGTAAAAACATTTTTTTAAATCAACAAAACTTTTTGATGACCTTTTCACCTCCTCCCCATCCACAGTTTTGCTGTCACCCCATTGTTTATTGTCCTGACCAAATAGATTATTAAGCTAAATTCTATCACCTATATGACTTTGAGGCAGGTCCCTGTTCTTATTGGTGAGGGTGAAGGGGGAATGATCCATGCTGTGTCCCCTCTGCTGCCTCAAGCACCTGTAAAAATAGAAAAAGCTATTAATTATTAAACATCAGACACTCTTTACCCTTCCTCCTGACCAAGCATGGAAAGAGCTGTAGGGACCACTTTCATTCTCAGTAAAAGGTGGCTGCTGAGTCATGAAATGACAAGGACTTGTACCAGTGCCATGACTCTTCTCTTCCAGCCTTTGACTTTGAGGTTATAGAGGCAAAGGATAAATTAACCTTAATATAAAAAAGGGATCTTAGTGTTCTGCCCCTCTTAGTATCTCAGAGGTGACCCTGGCTCAACCCAAGTGGGTGGTCATTTTTCAGGTCCTTAGGTGAGACTTCTAATCCCCTTACATGAGCAGTATCCCATGCTTCCTTATGTTTGAGTCTCCCTGGTTCTCGGCCTCCTTCATTTTTTTCCTTTCTGATTCTTTTTTGGAGGTAGATCAACTTTCTAGGAGACAATATGGTACAGTCCAAAGAACTCTGGCAGTGGAAAAGACCTTGATTCTAATTTTGTTTCAGGTATTCACTAGATGTATGACACTCAGCAAATCATTTAACCAGAGTTTCAATCAGTCAATCATCATTTATTAAGAGCCTATTAGGTGTCAGGAACTGTGCTGGAGACAAAGAAAGACGAAAAATTTTAAGTCCTGCTCTTAAGGAACTTACACTATAATTATTTACAATATGTAAATATTGTACAAAATATGAATAAATATATTTAGAATATGTAAATAATTAGAGACATGCAAGGTATATACAGAGAATATGAAGATAATCAGAAAGCCTGTTTATTGTTCAGTCAAGACTCCATTTGCAGTTTTCTTGGCCAAGATACCCTAGCAGTTTGCTATTTTCTTTTCTAGATCATTTTACAGATGAGGAAAAAGAGGCAAAGAGGTTGTGAGATGCCCAGTATCACACAGCTAGCAAATATCTGAGGCCAGATTTGAATTCAGGAAAATGTGTCTTCCTGATTCCAAGTGTAAGAGTTCTATCCACTATGTCACCTCACTGCCCTGAAAACCTGTTTCCTCACCTATAAAAAGGAGATGATATAACCTCATAGCTCAAACTAGATTAGGGATGGTAAGCATTTTGCAAACCTTTAGAGCACTATATAAATGTGAGCTAATATTATTTCTCTCTGCTCTTGTCAGCCCTGGGATAAAGTCTGTCTCTTCAGGTTCAAGCTTTCTATTCTTAGCCTGTCAGGGTCATCATGTTAATGAGGTGTCTCCTCCGAGGACCACTTCCTGGGCTCCATGGACACACATTTCTTCTGCTGACTCTCTTCTGAACATGATCAGCCGGAAAAGAGTAGAATTATATTGCTTGATAATATATGCCCTTAGCTCAGTCACACAGTAAGTAGTTCATGAAATATCACTACATGGACTCATGGCTTAAATTAGCTTGACACAGTTTAATTCGTTAATCAGGTTCTTAAGAGACTACTTTTTTTTTCTTTTGTTTTGTTTTGCTTTCCTCCAGATTAGCCTCAGCTCTTGGGTTTCTCTGCCCTTTCTACTGAGTCCATCTCAGAATCACATATTGTATTCCCTCTGCAACTCCCTTACCCTAATTCAGTGATTTTTTTGGTCCCCAAGAGTGTTTTCAGAAAGCTTAAGTAAATTTCTTCTTGATCTGAAACCTTTTACTCAATTTGTTGCTAGGCAGTCTACTATCACTTTCTCGGTCTCTCTCTCCTCTCTCTCTCTCTCTCTCTCTCTCTCTCTCTTTCTCTCTCTCTCTCTCTCTTTTTGCTAAGGCAGTTGTAGTTAAGTGACTTGCCTAGGGTCACACAGCCTGTCTGAGGCCAGATTTGAACTCTGGTGCTCCATCCACTGCACCACCTAGCTGCCCCCATCACTTTCTTTAAGCTAGTATTCTTCCTCTCTAGCTTTCAAACATTTTCTTTAATAACAATGATAAAAAAAGGTTTATGGATGCTTTTTGTTTTTATATCAATTTAGTGTCTACATATCCAGACCAAGCTCAACAGGCAACTGAACAATTGAACCCTCTCCTGTAATAAGGGAAAAACAATTAAAAGGAAACAACCTAGTCAATCCATCCCCTAACAAAAATAAATGGCTACTGCTTCAGTATTATATTAATGCTAGTAATAATAGTAGTAGCAGCAGCAATAGAATTAGTAGTAATAGTGGCAATAGCCATACTAATAGTATTGGAAAGGATCCTATTTACAGCTCTTTACCTGTAAAACAGAAATGTAAAAGAATCCCTAATTGATAGACAATTAAAGGATATGAACAGGCAATTTTCAGATATAGAAGAAATTAAAGATATCTATAGTCATATGAAAAAATGCTCTAAACAACTATTTATGAGAGAAATTCAAATTAGAGAAACAACTCTGGGAATAACCTCACCCTTATCAGATTGGCTAAGATGGCAAGAAAAGAAAATAATAAATATTGAAGGGGATGTGGGGAAACTGGAACACTAATGCAGTGTTAGTAGAGTTAAGAACTGATCCAACTCTTCTAGAGATTTGGAACTATGCCCAAAGGGCTATAAAACTGACTACCCCTTGATCCAGCAATATCACTACTGGCTCTATATCCCAAAGAGATCATAAAAAGGGGAAATGGACCCATATGTACAAAAATATTTGTAGTAGCTCTTTTTGTGGTGGCAAGGTTTGGAAATTGAGGGGAATGGCTGAACAAGTTGTGATACGTGGATGCAATGGAATACTATTGTTCTATAAGAAAAGATGATCAGGCTCATTTCAGAAAAGCCTGGAAAGACATGAACTGATGCTGGGTGACACATAGAAGATTCAAGATTCACAATATATATACAGAAAGACCCAGTATTTAAAAGAGCCCATCACACTCATCATCCTCCCCTTTGTAGGACAACTGGACGTATCTTTCAGGTTCTGTACTTTCTGAGCAGCTCACCAGGTTCGTATCTTCTGGCCAGCTGGAGCATTGCTTGGGCCAGCTATCAGCCAATCAACAGGCATTTATTGTTGTTTGTTCTTCATGAGGAGGACCATGACATCAGAGAGGTGACGCCGTGACATGCAAGTGAATTGGATTTAAGTGAGGGAGGGCCGTGCAAAGGCCTGCCTCACTTTTCCCTCCAGAGCCATCTGGGTCCATTGGCCTGATCTCTAGATCAGGAAGACTAGAAATGGCCCTAGATGCAATGGGAGACCTTGGCTTTTTTAAGTTAAGGTCAAAACAACAAATGAAACAATTCCTGCTCCCAAGGAAGGCAACAGGAACATAACTATAGCCAGGATAAATTTGGCTAGTCAAATTTGAACTAACTAGGTGGTTCAATGATTAAAGCGCTGGGCCTAGAATCAGGAAGATCTAAATTCAAATCCAGCTTCAGACACTTACTAGTTGTATGATTCCTAGGCAAATCATTTAACCTTTGTTTATCCACTGGAGAAGAAAATGATAGCCCACTCCAGTCTCTTTGCTAAGAAAATTCAATGTGGAATTATGAAGAGTTGGACACAGCTAAACAATTACACAATTTAAATACAAGATAATGAGAGGGAGAGAGAATCAAATCAGAAAAGTCTTCATATAAAAGATGGTGCTTGGGTTGTGTCAAAGGAAAAAAAGTATTTGTGAAGGGAGTACATATCAAGGCAATCTGTGGGACAACTTGTGTGGAGATGAGAGATGGAATATTGTATGAGAAAAAGAGGGATCAATTTGGTGAGAGTAGAGTTTAGGTGGGAAAGTTATATACAACAAAGCTGAAAAGATTGATTGGCGCTAAGCTGAGAAAGGAGCTTTAAAAACTAAACAAAGGAGTTTTTATTTTATTCTAGAAGCTATTAATAGAATGCTACTTGAGCTCATTGAGTAGGGGAGTGGCCTGGTCAGATCATGTTTAAGGAAAACAGCTTTATAGCTGCTACAGGATAATCTAGTAGTGGTGATTTCTTCAAGAAGTTCTCCCAATGGTTGGCTATTGATAGCCAGCCATGAAATTCTAGAACTCTTAATCCACAAGGTTATTGCCAAGGTATTGAAGTAGAGAGGGTGTCAGGCCTGGAGTCAGGAAGACTTATTTTTCTGAGTTCAAATCTGGCCTCAGATACTAGCTGTGTGACCCTGGGCACATCATTTAATCCTCTTTGCCTCAGTTTCCTCATCTGTAAAATGAGCTGGAATACCTCTGTCACAAAAGGGGTCATGAAGACTCAGACATGACTGAAAAGATTGATTTCTCAAGATCATTAGTGATGGCCTCTGCACAGGGAAGAAAACAGCAAGGCAGGAAAAACTTGCTAGGGACTCCTTTCTGAGAGGATTTACTAAGAAAAAACCTGCACCAGCTCCTGTGCTTGTAGTCATCATTGCCTCAGATTACAGAGGGGAAGAAGGAGAGAAGTCCATTCTTCCCTTTGATGAAAAAAAAAAGTCCAAATTAAGATCCAAATTTTTTTTTTAAATGACTGAGCCATATCAGATATCAAGGGGGTTGAAGTGGCTTCTGAGACCAGATAGCCAATAATCTTCAGGAGCAAGGTTTTAGTTTTAACCACACTCATAACCTACATAGGATGACCATCCCCCTGCCTGCAATTTAACTTATTCATATTCATATTCATTATCACCATCCCAAGTTCTAAAAGTAGTCCAGGAGCATAGTTGTATGTGACTTAAAGATGAAGAAGGAATGCATTCCAAGCAAGGGGAGCAGCCAGGGCAAGGGAATGGAGATGAGAAAAATAATATTGTGTGTGGAAGCTGATTTGACTGAATGGCAGAGTACAAAAGGTTGAATAATACTCAATAAGACTGGAAAAGTTGAGTAGGTTAAAGTTCTGAAAACTAAGCCAGGGTAGTTTATATTTGATTCTAGAAACAATAGGAAACCACTGAAATTTTATCAATCAAAGGAAAATAATATGGTCAGATTTGTGCTTAAGGAAAATCACTTTGTAGTTTCTAGTAGTTAATAATCCTTATTAATTACTGGAATTGTAAATCTTTTTGCTATTAGGTAGCTCTCAGCAGCTATCCAAGTTTATTAGTTACTATTTATTTAATAAATTGGGCAAAACCTCTTTTTCCCATTATATTTATCAAAACTCTCCATCTCGGGGGCAGCTAAATGGTGCAGTAGATAGAGGAACTGGCCCTGGAGTCAGGAGAAACTGAGTTCAACTGTGGCCTCAGAAATTTGACACTAGCTGCATGACCCCCAGGCAAGTCACTTAGCCCTGATTACCTTGCTAAAAAGAAAAAATAAAATAATATTCCATCTTCTAGGTTTAAGTATATATAAATATTATATTTTGTATATTATATATTATATTTGATATTATATAATTACATTTTATAAATATGTTATAGATGTACAGCTTACTTACAAAGTAACAAATAATAGCACAGTTATATATAATTATTTATATTTTTAACAATGAGAAAAATCCCAGCCAGTCATCTTTAACCATCAGTTCTACCCTTGTCTTCTCACTTTTGAAACACAGTCCTACTATTCAGCTTCTCAAGATACCAATTAAAGTCTCTCCTCAAGAATTCTCTTTATTTATAATGCTGAATGTCCCAAAAAGTCTTAGTATAGTTTTAGGCTTTAATAGCTTGGGATACCCTGTATGAATGTTTCACATGTTCCTCTCAGGAAATAAATTCTTTCTTTCTATACTGTTTCTGGCCATGACAAGAAAATGGTATCTTCATAGCATTTCTTTACAATTTCTTTACAAATTATTAAAACTTGATCCCCACTGACTTCTCAGGAAATAGTAGTTAAATTCTCATTGCTCCATGTTCCAAAGCCTCTAAGTTTTTTATAGCATCTGAAGAAGAGGCTGATATTAAAACTGATTTTATACTTAGATGCAGCTTCCCAGCTGCACATGTCTTAGCAGCACGGAAGCAGGGTGACTATCCAGCTCCATGAGAAGTGACTCTTTCTGATAAAGTTCCTTGTTCTATAATATCAAGTGAATGACTGGTACTTCATTGATCTGGAATAGCCCAGACTGATCTCCTCACTAGTTAACCCGACACATTCACGTTTATAATCAGTTCTGTGTGCCATATTTTGAGTAGGATTTAGATTAAACTAGAGGATAACCAAAGGGTGGTAAGGGACTTCAGAGTTATACTGTGTGAGAATTAGTTGAAGTTGGGAATGTTTGGAGATGGTAACTGTCATGAATTTGTGGGATTAGATCTATATAAATCATGTAGAAGAGGAATTAGGCTTATTCTCTTTGACCCCAAAGGATAGAACTGAGAAAAAATAGATACTATTCCCCTCCACCCCAATTTGAGCTTAATATATGGGGGAAACTTCTAAATCATTGGAGTTGCCCACAGTTAAAATGGGCTTCCCCTTAAGGTAGGGACTACCATTGTCAAAGTATGTTGAAGTGTTTATTTGGGATATGAATTATACTGAATGGCCTTTGAAGTCCCCAACTCTGTGATTCTCTAAGTATTTGTCCAATAACATTGAGGACTCCCTCTGGTTCTTTTAATATTTCATTGTACTTTGTTTCTTGTTCTTGGCTACTATGGAAAGTTCTACTACAACACATTCTGTATTTCCCTTTCTTTTTATAACATTGACCTCCTTGAGATATATGCCAGACAAATGAATCTCTGGCACATTGGGTATGGTTATTCTAATCACTTGTCTTCTAGTTCTCTTCACTCCTTCACTCTTATCTATGTGAGCAGCCCCTCTCCTGATGCTCACACAGATCCTTCATATTTTCTTGTCCCCACTTGTCATATACAGGTAATCTATAATAGCCTATACTCTACTTATACCTACCAAAAATATTCCCTTTGCCTTTGGCCCTTTGGCCATCTGCAGTTTTGACTCTCAAGAAATTGTCATGTGACATTATTTCTAGCTATGGAGCATCACTAATAAATGATGGTAGATATCATAATTAAAGAGATGAAATATGGCAATACCAAGCAGTTTGGGATCATTGAAGGCATTAACCAGTTTCCAAAGTATGATCCAACTCAATTACCCGCTATTCAGTGCTGTTTGTGCTCTTTCACAAGTTATGTGACTTGTCACAGAGCTAGTAAATTGTCAGAAGTCAGATTTGAACTCAAGGTCTTGGGCCCACTCCTCTCTCCACTGTCAGAACCTTAATATTAGACAACATCTTAAGTGTCTCCATTTCTCATGACTCACTTGATTTTGGTACATAATAGACTCCCTAGTTAAAATTATGTCTATAGATGCATCTGTCTTGTATTAAATCATGTATCATATAAACATGTGAATGGATGACATGTTGGTTGAGGAGAGCCTTTAAGATTGGTTTATTCTGTGTGTATAAAAATCAATATGTTTTTCATCAAATATGCACCAAAGAATTCTTTGTACTACTCTCAGATATGTGACTGAGCATGCAATCTGCTATAGAAAAATCTTGAAACCCCGCCCTATTCCCTTCCCATATCTTAATAAATGATTTAATAGACACATAAATCATTCCTATAAAGATTTTCTAAAGAAGAGGAAGTAGACTGTAGATTGGTGCTTGTGAATTCTCTGGCACCTCTGCAAAGAGGACATGTACTTTGTTTCTTGTTCTTGGCTACTATGGAAAGTTCTACTACAATACATTCTGTATTTGCCTTTCTTTTTATAACATTGACCTCCTTGAGATACATGCCAGACAATTGAATCTCTGGCACAATGGGTATGGTTATTCTAATCACTTGTCTTCAAGTTCTCTTTGAAAATAACAATCAGGATATAGAAGTGCAAAAGGTTTCTGAGTACTCTGCAAATCTTTGTCATTCCTTTATTCTCTACTTTCTTCTCTCCTTTCCTTTCCCCTCAAGCAGATGCTACCCCTGGGCCCACATCACACCACTAATTGGCAAGAGAGCTTTGACTTCCATTTCTGACTATTCCTTAAACAATCTATTAACCCTTACCCCAGTCCCAGGTAATCAACATATTAAAGACAAATTTAGTTCAAGCAGTTGATTGACTTAGCCCACGGGGGCTCAGAACTCCTGAACTCAAACAATCTATTAGCCTTAAAGGGGGAGGGAAGATGAGATGGGACATCAACCCCTTCAGTAACTTATGGTGTATACCATCATATGCACTACTCTTATTTTCTAATGTTAGCTTTCTCCATCCTCACCTATGTCTGCATTTCCATAAAAGTCACCAAGTGTCGAGGTATATTTTGTCTTAGTTTGGAGAATCTTAGTAAACCCAAAGAATTTCTCTTTTGCAACGATGTTGATATATAAGGTAGAGTTATGTTCATGATAGTCTGCTTGCTTATGCTCATCCTGAGTGCTGCAAGGCAAGATGGTCATGTCCCAAGAGGTGACTTGGTGCCTCTGAGCTCATAATGGAATTCATTTCTCCAACTCTTTAACTTTTAATTTCACTTATACTGAAAATGCTAAGATGGATATGCTTTAGCTTCCTACATGGGATATTAGCTTTCTTGATATAACAGTCATATGTTACAATACTAACAGTTAAGGCTTGTAGTTAAAAAAGAACTCTGATTCTTAGTACCTTCTGTTCACTTTTTCACAATTCCACCACAATTTATTATGAAAGCATGGTGCAGAAAGCGGTTTTGTATTTTTAAATGGTTCTGTGAGTCTCCATAGATAAAGATGAAATCCAACAATAGCCATCATTCTCTTATGTACCCAAGGGAGATTAACTAGGCATCTGTGAGAAGAATGGTTTGGAAGGGAAAGAGATAGGAGGTGGAATGAGAAGGTTATGGCAATAGTCTAAATAGTTATAGTAATGAAGACCTGTGCTAGGTTAATAATAGCAAAAATAGAGAAGAAGAAATAGAAATGGGAACCATTGCAGAAATTGAGTTGGCAGATCTCAATTCAATGACAGGGAAAGGAATGGAGAAAGATCATTCCAAGGTTACAAACATGAATTCTGTTTTCACCCTCCTCAGACCTACACTTGGCAGCAGAGCTGGGAAAGACACTGTTAGAGCGGAACAAAGAGCTGGAGGAGTCCTTGCAGCAGATGTACTCCACCAATGAGGAACAAGTGCAGGAGATTGAAGTAAGGAGGCTGGGAGACTGGGGCTATGGGTGGTGGTAAGAAGAAAGTTTTGCCTCCTCTCTTCCATTTCTAAGGCTTCACTGACACAACCACAAAGAATCTAGACTTTTTTATCTTTTTTTCTTTCTTTCTTTCTTTTTTTTTTTGGCCAGGAGTCTGTATATCCCTCCATTCTCTCAGTATTCAGAGGGTAATTTAGAACTTATATGTCTTCATTGGAGTTTTACATCCTCCTCCTAATGTTTTCAAATCATATTCCAAAACCAAGTTTGAGAAACCATGACAAAAATTTCTTGCCTCCTTAGTCTTTCCCCCTGCTTTTTAATAGAATCACTCAGTTCTTCCCCAAAGAATCAGAAAAGACCTGAATTTAAATCCTAATTCAGCCATTTACTCATTGTATTAGTATGAACAAGTCTCTTATGAATTACTTGAGTCTTAGTATTCCCATCTGTAAAACTGGATTGAAAGTGTTCATTGTAGTACCCAGGCTCACAGGATTCTTTTGGAAAGTAAATGGGTTGATCTGTGTTACAAAGCATTTTGCAATCTTTAATAAGGCTATAAATATATAGCTTTAAATTTTATAGCTTTAAGGCTATAAAATGTGTTATTATTCCTTTATCACCACCAACCAGTACCTGACAAAGCAACTGGACACATTGCGACAAGTGAATGAGCAACACGCCAAGGTGTATGAGCAGCTGGATGTGACCGCTCAAGACCTGGAGCTGTCCAACCAGAAGCTGGTACTAGAGAGTAAGGCTGCCCAGCAGAAGATCCAGAGGTGAGGGTACCCATGGGGGAGGGAGGAAAGGATCCTGCAGCTGGAGGGGAGATGATACTTCTCATGGGGAACTATATGTGTATGATACGTGTTTATATAGAAGCCTGTGCATGTGGGTATTGGGGAGTGAACTCTTCCTCTGGATTTTGGCATCCTGGGCAGATATTGAAAGGGTGGTTTTAGAAGAATTTCCTTCTTATGACTAGATCTGGGACAATGATAAACTACTGGACCTGGAGGTCAGGAATTTGTGTTCACAGATTCTGACTCAGATACTTTCTATGTAATGCTAGACATGTCACTTAACTTGTTTTTGCCTCAAGTTTCCTCCTTCATAAAATTGAGATAATAATGGCAACTATCCCTTAGGGTTGTTGTGAAGATCAAATGAGAGTACATCTGTAAAATGTTTTGTAGCCCTGAGAGTGCTACATAAATTTTTATGTGAGGTATCCCAAAAGTCTTAGTGCAGTTTTAGGCGCTTTCTCTCTACACACACACGTGTGTGTGTATTAACATATATACACGAAAACTTTTTTAATACCCTGAACATATTTATGCAAGTAGCTGTATATATACATAGGTATATATAATACTTGGGTAAGTAGACATAATATACACATATCCATTTCAGGCCTGACCTACTGTTCCCCCCCTAACTCAGAGACAGCTGCCAACATTTACATTCCACCCTTGGTCTCTCCATCTGTAGGGAGATGTCTGGATGAGGGCCAGGGACAGAGCTGACCTCCTTCTCCACCCCCCCCTACTGTTCTTAAATAACCAGAAGTAAAAAAAAAAGACATTAAGTAGGGTACACAACTTGTTTGATTTTTTTTCTCCTCAATCTTTTAGCCTGACAGAAACCATAGAGAGTCTTCAGACCCAGGTAGAAGAGCTTCAGGGACAGGTGGAAGAGCTTAGGAGCTTGGAGCAGTTACGGGTCCGAAGAGAGAAGCGAGAGAGACGAAGGACCATCCACACCTTCCCTTGCCTTAAGGAATTATGTTCCAGCCCTCGGTATGTTGGAGGCAAAATGAGGAAGGGAGAATGGGGACAGGAACAGAATTGGGATCTGGGGAGCAGAGGGAATATCTTGGCCACTGATATCGTAAGGGTGTTAGGAACCAGAAGGATTCTCAGTATCTCAATGCAGACAGGGAAGGAATGATTTAAACCCAGACCTGGTCTGCTACAAAGAGAAAGTACAAGGTTTTAGCACTTTAACTGGGACAGTTGGTTTCCTGACAAGCCATTCCCACTGAGATAGTTAGCCCTAAGCACGTCTTCTTCCTGGCCATCTTTCCCTCCATCTTCTCCATTTTCTGTTCCTGCAACTGCCAGCTGTCCCCAGGCAATGACACTGCCCCTTCATGTACTCTGCCACATTCTAGTTAATACAATGCATTCCTTTTGCACAGTGCCTGCTTCTCTGATGGAAGGGGGAGGGAGTCACCTTCTCAGTTTCTCCTCCATTCCCAGAAATATACCATTCTTAGGGCTCTCCCTTCCCCAAGACATTACTTAATGCTTGATTGTATGTAAGGGTGATTTTCAAATAGTAATTTTCAGCTTCTCTCTCCCCTCACATCTGACTGGTCTGTCTATCCATAGACTGAAAGACCTTCTCATCTGAATAGGGAAGTATTGTATAGTTAGAAGGATCTATATTCAGAGGGTACCATGTAATATAATTGTACACAAAAGACTATCTTGGGATTCTTTATTTATTAGAGTTAGAAGGGCCTTAGAGATCACCCTGATTCACTAAACTCAATGAGTTTTTCTGTGTGCCAAAACAGATATTTAACAAGCATCTTAAATGATGTTTAATGCCTTTATTAAATGACTGTGCAAAAGTGTTGAGAATACAGAATTGAGGGGCTTACAATCTACTAGAGGTTGGAAGGGGGAAATACACAAATAAGTGTTATCTGAAGTAGATTGTGGTTGGGCCAAAGGAGAGACGCAGGTAAAATGCTTTAAGAATATTTGAAGAAGAAAAGAATACTTTGATTTGGATGGATCAGAAAAAGGCTTCATGGAGGAGGGTGACCTTTGAACTTGGCTTGAAGATTGAAGTACATCAGATTTAATACAAATTTGGTTAAATTGATACAGTCCTTGGCTTCTGGCAATTTCCAATCTAAGACAGACAGCATAGATATATAAGGAAAAAGATGTAAGATATATTAAACACAAATTACTTTGATCATCTGCATTTATTGAGATAGAAGTAAGATGCTTTTCACACAGGCTAGAAACTGGAGAGTCTATAGCCACTTACATTCTTTGCAGAATAAAGTTTTCTCTGGATGCTTTTTTAGGGGGAGAGGATTAATAACCATGATCCCAGTGACCTAGTTCCTACCTTCCCAGGTATGAGGATGCCTTCCGCTTGCATAGTTCCTCGATGGATCTGAGCCCAAAGCCCTTGGAACGGGAGAACGAACAGCTGCAGGCCATTGTGAGTTCCCTGCGTTCCCAGGTGAACCAGGAGAAGCAACGGAAGGAACGGGCGGAGCGGGAGTACACTTCTGTGATCCAGGAGTACTCGGAGCTGGAGCGGCGAGTGTGTGAGATGGAGGGCTGCAAACTCCGGGTGCAGGAGCTGGAGGCGGAGGTGCTGGAGCTGCAGCAGATGAAGCAGGTAAAGACCTATCTGCTGAGCCGGGAGGACAACCTGTCAGAGGCCTTGCTGGAACCTCTCAACAACGCCCCTGAGGCAGACGATCCTGAGCTCGGGGGGGATGGGACCGTAGGTAAGGATGGGGTCCCATCCCCAGCAGCTTCCCCGGGCCACTCGGTGCGCAAGAGCTGCAGCGACACAGCCCTCAATGCCATCATGGCCAAAGACCTGGCCAGCCGCCACATGGGCAACTACATCCTCCATGCCAACAGCGTGCGCAAGCGGGGCATGTCCATCCTGAGGGAGGTGGACGAACAGTACCACGCCCTGCTGGAGAAGTACGAGGAGCTGCTGAGCAAGTGCCGGCAGCACAAAGACGGGGTGCGACACACCGGGGTGCAGACCTCCCGCCCCATCTCCCGAGACAGCTCCTGCCGCGACTTCCGGGCCGGGGACGAGAGTCTGGGGGAAGACTGGGGAGGGGGGAAGCAGGGCGAGAAGAGCCTCATTCATCACGTGGAGGCCGTGGACAAGCGGCTGGAGCAGAGCCAGCCTGAATACAAGGCCCTCTTCAAGGAGATTTTTTCCCGGATCCAGAAGACCAAGGCAGACATAAATGCCACCAAGGTCAAGACCCACAGTAGCAAATGAGCCCTGCCTGCTTCCCCAACCCCCCATTCTTGCCCCAATCCTCCTCTTCTCCCCTCCCCCCGGGAAACAAGGTACTCCCACCTCCTTTCTCTAGCTTTCTGTAAATGGGAGCCCTTCCTGATGGGAGTTGGGTGTGATGCTGTCACCCCAAGTTGGAAGGGCTCTCAACAAGGGTTGGGAGGGGGGAGGGAGAAACCTCAAGAGGACACAGTAGTTGATGATGATTCGAGACAGCTAAGGAATAGCCCTCCCTCATCCCTGGGGTGGGGAAGGGGGAGTATGGGTACCCCTGGGAAACAAGAGGTAGGAAGACAAACTGATCCCCTTTCCCAGGAGCTCCCAGTCACACAAAGGTGGTAGCCTGATGAAGCATCCCAGAGTTTATAAGCCAGACATCCCTCTTCTCTCCCCAACCCTCTGGCTTCCAGGTCATATGGCTAGTTCTCAGACATATGGCCAACTTTCTTTTCAAAGCCATTCTGGATCTGGGAATTTTTTTTCTTCTTATGCTAGCTTCTCCCCTCAAGACTGGATGCACTTGAAGTGAGACCACCCAGAGCTGCCTTCTGCAGTCCTGGCTGGTTTCCTGGACCCATACCCAGCACCCCAGCTGGGAGTGCCACCCCCAACCCAGGTTTTTCATCACTCCATTTTAGCAGCAGCCATTTAGCCCAGGACATCTGACAGGTTGGGGACAGACAGCCCCGCTCTAGGCAGAAAAAAGCCCCCTCTGAGAGAAGAGAGGGCCTCTGCTGTCAGCCCAGACTTGGGAGCCAGGTGTCTGTGTCCCCTGGAATGTCCTGGCTACCCCTCAGGAGCCAGCCCAGCACCATGTCTGTAGCAAGTGAACTCTGGGGAGGAGGAGGAGAGACCCTCACCCAGCTGTGAAGGAGCTTAAACTCCTGTTCTTACTGTTCTCCAGCCTTCCCAGAAAATGCCTCTGACTGTGTTTGTTCTTTCAGGGGCTAGGGTTGAGGGGACTCTCACCTTGAGGGGACACCCCTCATGGCATTTGGGATCCCCTGACTAGCATTGTAGCAGAACCACTCCTTTCTCACTCATGCTTGTGGTTTCTTACCTTCCCAACCCCAGAATTCACTATCTCTGCCCCTATCTCAGGGACCACGATATCTCATTCACATACTCCATCCAGTGCCCATTCCTGGGTATATACAACCAGCATGTTACTCGAGCTTCAGCTTCTAGCCTGTCACTCCTGGGGCCAGCCTGACAGACTGCCCCCCCCCCACCCCACCCCTATACAGTATTCTCCAACCAGTGAGAAAGAGAACATAGCTTGCCTCCTGAAAAATTCCTAATTTTCATCAAGATGGCTCAGCCTCCTCTCTTATCTTCCTCTGCCACTTGATTTGGGAGTGTGGGGGGGGAAGGCTTCAACTCTTCTGGGGTTAATTCTTCCTGACTTTATAGTTCAGTCTAAATAAGGTCCAGGAATTCACAGCCCTGCTTCCAAGACACCAAATTCCGATTCTCAATCCTGTCTGCAGCCCCATAAACGTTAGCAGTCATGGAGCCTATTGGAGGAAGAGAGTTGCCTGGCTGCAATCCTGGGAGCCCCCATGCCTTATTTATTTATAAGCAGAAAAGCAATTTTCTTATGCATTCCTGAAGGCACCCAATCTATTCATGAGGCATCACTGTGATGGAAGCTCTGGTCTTTTTTATTCCCTTGGTTTTGAATCTTCATCCTGTGGGGCAGGAGAAACTCTCCGGTCATTTGTGCGTCTCTTCTGGCGGGGTAAGGGTAAAAGTGGGAAGGAAGAACTCCATCCTGTCCAGACTCCAGCACACTAGCATCCTACCAGCTTCACCTTTGAAGTGTACATGAGAGAAATATATTTACAAATGCTTTATTCTCTTCTTAAATTAAAAAAATGCATCAGTATTCTGAAAGCAGAAGTTGCCTTCAAAGATATGGATCCTGTCTGATTCTGTACCATTCACACACACATACATACAACCTTCTGTTTTATTAAAGAACTTTATAGCTCAGGGGTTCTTAATCTTTTTTGGGTCATGGTCCCCTTTGGCAGTGTGGCGAAGCCTGGACCCTTTCTTAGAATCATTATAAATATATAAAATACCAATTATATTGAAATAGATTTATCACAATTGCAAAAAAAGTTGACCAACTCTTAAGAGTTTCTGTAATATAGTTGGAAAGGGAAGGAGACAATACTAATTTCCCTGGTGGGCTGCTTCTATGTAATTCCATCCTCCAATGGAATTTCTCGTTTGCTATTTAAAAAAAGAAAAATGTTTTATTGATGCTCTGTGTTTTATGCTACAGTCACTTTCCATTAAATCTAACCATCCACTACAGACAGACTATAACCCTGCCTTATAACAAAGATAAACAGAATTAAACAAAACCAACCTTGTTTGACACTATATGTAATGTTTCACATCTATAGACTTGTGCCTTCCTCCTGAATGAAGGAAGCGTTTCATCAATCCTCTAGAACCAAGATTCAAAACATTTTTGAGAATAAGATTTCCTAATCCCTTTCATTTCTACTGGACTGGCTGATAGGCAAAAATTAAGAGGCCGATTGTATGAAGGTGCTAGTTAGAATGAACAGGAAAGCAATGAGAAGAGGGCCTGGCCTTCAAGGAACTGATTGTCAGTTGGAATTCTAAATCATCCAATGACAGTGAGGCAAGGAGAAAGCCTAAGAAGTTTGCCCAAGAGTCCAGGTGCTCCCTTGTAGCTGCTCATAATGAGCTCTCCTGACCGGTCTCAGGAAAGCCCAGGGGGCTGTTTATATATCTGAAAGGCTCAACTCAAAGTATGAGTCTCAGATCACTTAGGACATTCACAGGTAATTATGAGTTGAACAAATGAAAATGGTAACTCCATATCTTTATAGTGCCTTAAGAATCACAAAGATGCTTTCCTCATACTATGATCAACGATATAAGTTTAGGAAATTGAGTTTTCGGGAGATCATTTCAATTTTTTTTAATTGCATATTTACTGTGCTAAGTACATGATAGGGCCTGGACCTGTGACTACAGTTTATATTGGAACTTTCAGGTGAGAAAAAACTACTGAAGTAGGTCCCATACCTTTTCTGCAATATTAGTTTCCTAAAGAGCAATGTCACACTCAAACTGAGGCCACTGTATTATATATAAGCATTCTCAAAAGGCTTTACTGACTTCACAAATTATGGTGTGAGATGGGGAGAAGGGAACACTCAAGAGACACCTCTGACCTTGAGCAGGTACTTTCCCAATGTGGTCATGTAGCCAGCTCCATTCATTTGCTGCAGCTAGGTGGTACAGTGGATAGAGTGCTGAGCAGAGAGTATAACACCTTTCCGAGTTCAAATTAATCTTAGACATGAGCTATTTGACCTTGAGCATGTTTGCCTCAGTTTCCTTATCTGTAAAATGAGCTGGAGAAGGAAATGGCAAACCACTCCAATGTCTTGACCAAGAAAATCCCAAATGAGGTCACAAAAAGTCAAGACACAATTGAAATGATTAAACTCTCCAGTAACCCAGCTGCCTCTGGAGATTCAAATATAAATTACTTCAAATGCTGCACTTACATTCTGTTGAGTAAAGCGACATTGAGTCTCCTTGATGGAATTGAAACATGTCTTCTGACCCAAGTTCTTTCTACCATAGCAGATTCCTGGGAGTGAAAATAAGGGCAGAATCTGCCTCCCCTCTGTGTTGAGATAGGGACATTACAAGAAACGTGTTGTTAAAGACGTTGAGAATTAGTCTTATGATGGAGACCTGAGACAGAAGTCTGTTTTTTAGATCCTTGTCTAGTATAAAGTTGAAATATTCCCCAAAGGTACATCTATGATCCTAAAAATTTTCAGTTTGAAACTGGAACTAAAACATCTCTTTCCAGATCTGAAAAGTTGCTTTTTCCATTGTCTCTGTGACCAGATTATTTTTAATTCAATTTTATTTTTATTTTCAGTTCCAAATACTCTTCCTCCACCCAAGGAGAAGACAAGATATGCACTACCCATTATGCATATGAAGTGATATAAAACATTTCTATGTTAAGAAGGGTTAGGTGAACAAAGAGGAAAAAATATGCTTCAATCTGCAGTTCTCTATCGAGTTGGTTAACATTTTTCATCATGAATTCTTTGGAATTATGGTGGATCGCTGTATTGAACAGTTACTGTCTCTCTAGCAGTTGATTATGATAGTTTTTTACTGTTTAAATTGTACTAGTTCTGCTCACGTTGCATCAGTTCATAAAATCTTCCAAGGAGTTTCTGAAATTATCCCTTTCATTTCATACAGCACAATAGTATTCCATCACATTAATATATTATAACTTGTTCAGCCATTCCCCAATTAATGGGCAGCCCCTTGGTTTCTAATTTTTTGCTGTCACAAAAAAAAAGCTATAAATATTTTTGTTCAAATGGATCCTTTTTCTTTTTCTTGGATCTCTTTGGAGTATAGATTCTGCCTAAGAGAGTAATTCAATCAGCCAACTTTAAGTGACTTTCAGGAAAAATTACTATAGTGATACAAAACATTTCCTGCAGAAATCTGTGACATTATCTTACCAATACATACAGAATTCAGTGAAGTGGCTTAAACTGAGAAAGCACAGAGAGAATGGAGTAACGTAGCTTGTGGTTGCTAAAAGTCCTTTTCATTTCCCGTGGGATGCTGAGGCAAATGATAGAGCCTCTTTGCTAGGCTCCTTGTGGAACCATGAATCTATGGTCCAATCCATCTTTGGCTCCCAATGCAAATACTCCATCAGTTGAAGTAGGGACAATGATATAGTAGGGACAACTTATGGGTAAGTCCAAGATCCTCTAGACCTTTTTAAAACTTTCAAGAGCCTCCTCTGGTCTAAAAGGTGAGGGAGAAGCTAAGGAGGAAAGGGAAGTGAAGAGAAAGATATTTACACTGATCAAAGTTTTATTTCCTCTAATGAAGCCATTCTTTAGGGGGATTAGCGGAAATTATTTTCATTTGAATCCCTCAGATAACTTGCCACCTTTGGAAAAGAGACTAACAGCAAACCTTGAGAGCTGGAATACGATACTAAAACCCACTCAGAACATCAGAATCTTAGGCATCTAGTTCAAAATGTTTTACTGATGAAACAACCTTTTGGTTATCACTCAGAGAAGGTGACATATACAATTACCTATCAGGATAGTAACAGAACCCTATTTTGGGGGTCTGGGAAGGCAGTTGGACTTGTCCAGGGTCATACAGCTAGTACGTATCTGAGGTTGGATTTGAACTCAGGGCCTCCTGACTCTATCTTGTTATTTAGCTTCCCCTATTCTTTTTAACTTTTTTATTAATATATTTTGTTTTTCTATCACCATTTCCAAATATATCTCTCATTCTTCTCCCATCTGGCAAGTCATCCCTTCAGCAAAGGGAAAAAATACAATTCAGCAAAAGTAGCTAACATACAATGTTCCATTGGCATAGTCCCCAACTTCTGCAAAGACAGCATATAGGTACATTTTTCCCCTCTTCAGCTACATATCCTAGATGTCACAGAGTGCTAGGCCTTGAATCAGGAAAACCAGAGTTCAAATACATAATCTACCTCAGTTTCCTCATCTGTAAAATGAGAATAATGATAGCATCTCCCTCCCAGGGTGGTTGTGAAGATCAAATGAGATAAAATTTGTACAGTGCCTGGCAGATAGCTAGGTGTGAAGTAACCATTTATTCCCTTCTTCCATTCCCCCTGCTCCATGGCCAAGCTTGGTCCTAATTATGCAGGGGTCAGTTTGGTAGCAACATATTCCAGAGTGGAATGCTTCCTCAAAGAAATCACGGAAATTCCCAGAAGGACAAGCCCACAGGCCACATTTCAGGGGCATACAATACTACCTCTTTCTTTTCCTACTCACTAACTCCTCTCCCAAATACATTGCATCCTACCTATCACAGCTGGAGTCCTCAGTTTAGCTTCTCCAAGAAACTCCATATATATCCATTCAAAATGGTAGCTCACGAATCCCCAGTGGTATATCCACTTTTTCTCTAGACAGCCAAAAGATAAATTCAAAGCAAAGATATTTAATGAAGTAGCATAGTGATAGATTTTACAATAAAACATTCACTCCCACCCCTGTAAGAACATACTGTCCCACATGTATTCACCCCACCAATGTGGAGAGACATTGTGAAGTCCAGCATGAAGGGCTAGTGATGGAGAACATATGTGTCGTGGCACGGGTGTCACTCTCATGCTAAAGGACCCCCTGAAGTCTTCCTCTGATGTCATTTTGCTGATCTTTCCTGGGTCCGGCATCTCCGCTGGACCCATTGGGCCTACTCAGGATGCAGAGCACTATTTCTTAAAACCAGATTGGCCACCTCAACCTCAGTCTACTAGAATTTAGTGGCTAAAATTTCTCCCTGATCAGGTCAGGCTGATAGCTCTAAGTCACAGCCATCATCAACTACCAAAAGCCAATGGGAGCATCCCCAGGCTTTGAGTGGGTCTTTCCTTTTCAATCCCTGTATCAGCAGGGACATTAAAATCTTCAGTTACAGATAACTATCTAGTTCAGGTTTCAAATAATTTGACACACTCCTAAGGTCCACTGTTGCTTAGCCTTGAAAGAATTTGAGCCAACTAAAGGAAACAAGGTTGAAGTTTTCCATCCACAAAAATAAAATCCCTGCTTTTATTATGCCTGGGTGCTTTGGTGCTATATTTTGTCCAGAAAAAAACCTGTCTCCCTACAAATACATACTATATAAGTATATATGTGTCTGTGTGCATATGTAATGGAACACAGGGTGTCCCAAAAGTTTTGTATCTGTGTGTGTATGAGAGAGTGAGAGGGGAAGAGAGAGAAGGAATTCACTTCAGAAGGAATAAATGCTCCTCCCTGCTATCCAGAGAAGTAGATGCAATCTGTTTGATGAACAGCCCTGTTTACTCAGGCCAGAAGGCTACACCTCTGAGGAGTTCCAGACTGCTAATATCACCTAAACTCTGTATTGTTGAAAAGCCTCCAAGTCACTGCCCCATGAAGCAGAGTCAAGAACTGGTTTGAGCCATTGCCAGTGGAAGGATAAATCTTAATTTAATACTGAAGGGAACTTTAATGAAATCTGGCCTGGATGGAATAGTTTTTTTTGTTGTTTGGTTGTTTTTTTTTTTTTGTTTTGTTTTTTTTTTTGTTTGTTTTTTTGCATTTTACATCAAGGGAGTAACAAGCAACCATCTATTATCTGAAGACTGATCCTCTTCCCCAAAGATTCCAGGAGACATAACTGATAAGAAAATTTAAACAATTTTTTTTCTGCTGCATAAAAACTCAAAAGACAGAACAGACTTATTTAGTGAGTCAGAGAAAAAGGGAATATTCCAGTACAATCTTAGACTTCCATTTCCTTTCTGTTTTCTGTCCTCCAAAATGTTCCTCACTGACTCATTCTATGCCATAGTGGGATTTCACTAATTTCCTCTTCCCTTTTTTCCCCTTTCTTTATTACAAAAGTCATAATATTAATAGGCCACATTTCTTTAGTGCTTTAAGATTTGCAAAATCCTGTATTCATAATAACCTTATAAAGTAGGTATTACAGGAATTTTTATACTCAAGTATGTAAAGTATAAAATAGCTGATATGGTCCCTAGGACCTTCTAATGTAGCCCCCTGCTGCCTATTTCCAGTTGTTCCATGATACTCAAGGGAGTAATTGTCTCTCCAAATACAAAGCTTATGAGACCCCATTTCCACTAAATTTTCCTGACCATGGCAGAAAAAAAAAAAAAGAACCCATGATATTATGATAGAACAAAGGATATGTACTTGTATATTTAGAACTGATAGGAATGAGGTCTGTGATTTCATTGCTCTGTTCTTTATCAGAGGACCAAATGTCAAAATGACAGTGTGTCAGACTGTGGCCGATCAGATCAATATAACCTTGAAAGACTCTGCCATAGGTCAGGCATTTGAACGTTTGGGCTGCTAAGGAAATAGTAAAATGGTATGGGTGATATCTTTTGACTCAAGAGAAGTGGTTTCAGTTTGGGAAGGCTTCAGCCTCATGCTCTCTTACAGTCATCAGTGTCCAGTAGCTAAGTAAAAAGGCAAGACAACTGGTGATAATTCAGGATGCATTAGGTGACCTCGGTGTCTTTGATGCTGACCAATCTCTCCCATCTTCCACAATGACTGCTTCAACTGCCTTCATGGCCTTTGAAAAAATAGTTCACATCTATCGATTGCACTGGAGAAGTCTTCACATGCTTGGAACCAACACCCCTTTAACTAATCCACAAGTCTGAAGGCAGTCAGTTACCATCAAAGTGTGAGGGTAAATTCCCGTGACCAATGACCCTTCTAGTCTTAATCTTGTCACGTGGTATATGTCAGAGAGAGGATTTGAACTCAGGCCCAAGGCCAGCTCGATTTCTACTACTCCATGTGGCTTCTCAGCAAAAAAAGAATTTGAGAAAAATAATGAGAAGTCACATCAAATAGCAAACTCTATTACTCCCCATTTCCCAAGATTACAGCCTCCCATGAATCCAGACTGAAGGTTGCAATGGCACTCCTAATCCACTCCCCCTGAATCTCCAGCTTAACAAAAGGCCATTTTACTCGCACAGAACTAACATATCCCTAAACAGCTGATTTTCTCTTTTTTTCCATCTCCTTTCCTAGTCCTGGCTTCCTACATGTCATTAAAAGTCATTAAAGACATGCCAGTTAAACAAAAGTTAATTTGATTTTATAAGTGGATTTACTTCAAAAATATGTTCAAAATAAAAGCAAAATATTTTTTCCCAGGGTCTCAAGAGCACATTCTTTCCTGTATCACCTGGATCTCTGGCAACAGTTTTCTTAAACTTAATTTGGTTTCTACATAGCATTGGTCCCACTAAATTTATGTCCAAATGCAATACCACAGCTGAATCAGTCTTATTCTTACTTACTACTGGGCTGAGTCCCAAAAGTCTCCCCAAGGCATCAGTCCTATGTCAGCTGAAAAATTCAGCATGGACTTGACTTTCAGATTTTTAGACATCGGATGACTTTGCTGATCTTTCAAAATACAAGATCATATATTCTGAACTCTTTCGCCTAAAATAAAAGAATAAACACTGTATCAAAAGAATCAAGGCTGAATTCACAGGGCTACATGTCAGCCTTAGATGGAAAGACTTATAAAATCAACTCTCACCAGGTGCCATCAAGCAAGAAGCTGTCAGCCAAAGAGAAATAAAATGAAAAGAGGTCCAAAGCAAGAGAGAAGATGAGGTCAACTGAATCCTTTTGAAGGCACATTCAGGTCCATTTTTACCACGTTTAACATATAAATCAACAAGCCTGCCATCCATTCAGAAGTTGGCACATGTAAACCAGTTATACATCCTCCAAAGTCTCTCCAAAGCACTTCCATTTCATGTCATCATGACACATTAGTGGCATCATCCCATAGATGCTGGTAGGAATTAGACTCCTTAGCCAATTCCTCCATTACATCTAAAAGACCTGGCTTCTTGGTTTGGGAATGATAAAGACTTAGTTGTCTTAAAATCACTTAAATTAAGCCTAGCAAAAATCTTCTGCCATTGCTTCTCATGGGAAATTCTAGCACTAGCAGATAATTTAGACACAGATGCCATTTTCCCCACTCTTTTTCTGGTTCTGCTACCACAGACTCCTACTTATGTCTCATTCCCTCCATGACACTTTGACTGAATTTTTTAAACTAGAATGCTAAAAATGCTTCTCTCCAATCAAAATCCAAGCTTAGATAACATCATTATCTGTTGGGCCCATACACAGGGTGCTGGAAGTTGTAGTTTCCAAATAAAACATGACATCTTGTGCCCAGAGAGAGGACTATGGGAACTTAATGTGGACCACAGCATAGCATTTTCACTCTTTTTGTTGTTTGCATGCACTTTATTTTCTTTCTCATTTTTTTCTTTTTTGATCTGATTTTTCTTGTGCAGCAAGATAATTGTATAAATATGTATGCCTATATTGTATTTAACATATATTTTTACCATGTTTAACATATATTGGATTACTTGCCATCTAGGGGAGGGGATGGGGAGGAGAGGGGAATTGAAATAAGGTTTTGCAAGGGTCAATGTTGAGAAATTATCCTTGCATATATTTTGAAAATAAAAAGCTTCAATAAAATAAAAAGAACACATACACACACACACAAGAACCCAGAAGCTATTCAGATGCAAAGAGTCTGAGAAAAACGTCTTAAAATGGTAAAGTCTATTCCCCTCCATCCATTTGACGGATGGTCAGTGAGGATGGTCAGTGCTGGAGTAACTGGACCCAGTCTATCATAAGCCCCATGATGTGTGAAGAGCTCCAATTCTACCCACTTTAGAAAATGGTAGATGATTCCATAAATCTGGTCACCTCAATCCCCTTATTAAACATCTCCAGTGGCTCCCTAATGCTTACTGAGTCAAGTTCAGACTCTTCTGCCAGTATTCAAGACCTTCCACAATTTGAAGCTGCCCTGTATTTTCTGCTCTTATTTAATATTACTAACCTTCACAAGCCTCAATATTCCAGCCAAATTGGGTGTCTGTTCCTTGAATACAATCTATTTTTTTCTTGTCTCCATGCTTTTGCTCATAATGATCCCCATGCATGGAATCATGGAATACCCTCCCTCTATGTGTGTATATGAAACTATATACTCTTTTTTGTGTGTGAATAAATAATATATATACATATATATATTAGATTATACACATACATTCTTTCTCCCCCTGAGGCAATTGAGGTTGTGACTTGCCCAAAATCACACAGCTAGGAAGTATTAAGTGTCTGTGGCCAGATTTGAACTCATTTCCTCCTGACTTCAGGTCCAATACTCTATTCACTCTATCCTTTTAAGGATTTTATAATATGCTATTGGTCATTATAATTATATTCATGTTTTATCTTATTACTATACTATAAGCTCCTTGAGGGTCAGGACAAGACCTCATCTAAATTCTACATATCCCTCAGAACTTAATACAATGCTTTGTACTAGTAAATAATCAATATATGCATTATTATTATTATATTAATTTGGGGTGCTATGATGGGATTTATTTCCTTATAATCATTTAGATAGTCTTTAATAACTGCAAAGTTCTTTACTCATTTCACCTTGACCCCCCAAAAAAAAACTTTGCTTTCTTTCCCTCTACCCTGTTATCAACACAAGATACAGAAAGGTAAGATTAGCCAATGTCTTTGGCTCTGTCACTTTTCAGGGAACAGCCTGTCTCTTATCTATCTCAAATCTATTTCTTCCTAGAGGGCCATCTTACTGGATAAGTTCAGAGTAGCAGGTAAAAGGGGCTTGCCAGCTGCTCTTTCCTCTCCCCGGAGTCAACCCATTTCATTCATTCCCATCTTCCTTTCTCCTCCTGGAATCCAGGTCACCAGATGGCATGAACAAGCTGTTACTTTAGCATCACAAAAACCTTCAGCTTTATTTTCTTTTTCCCCTCTCTTAAGAGGCCCAGCCTCAAAATGATCGCCACAAAAATATGAACAATGGCTAATTTTTTATTATTATTTGATTGTAAGCATGGGTCCTAATACTTGCTTGGGTCCTACTCTTTGCTCTCTTGACAAACTAATTTGGGTCATCATGAAGATGTCTTCTCTCTCCTTGAGGTTGTCCTCCACTAGCTAAAAGAGAAAAAAAGACTCAAGAGGCAATCCTTTCTAGTCCATGACTCATGAAGACTATGACATTTCCTATCAATTTGTAGGCTTAGATATTTAAAAGATGGACATACAAAATACTGTTTTCTCCCAAGTACTTTTCAGGTATCTTGGACAAAGACAAAGATATTCTATCAATACACTCTAAGAGATTCTCTGAATGCATGGTTAGTTGAAGAATAATTTACCACACATTTCCTCTTGATGGGATGAATGGATGCCAACAAAATACTAGGTCTCTGACTATAACCCAGTGGGTCCCAATGGAAAGCAAGCTGATTCTGCAGAATTGTCTTGTGTTGACATTCTCATGAACAGTCCAGATAGAGCTATTCTATACTGAAATCCATTGTTATCCTATACAATTTGGATGTAAGCTATAGTTGTCAAATCCCGAGGCTATTTTGTATAAACAGAATGACCACCACCACTGCCAGTTGATTTACTGGTGTAAATAATTAGCATAGTTAGCATACCTTGCTCTTCATACTTTCCCAGTAAAAGGTGCCTCTTGTTCATTTCAAGTTCATTAGAAATTTTGCTTGCTTGTTAAAGTGTCATAATAAAGCTTTGGCCCTCGACTTGGAAGATGTTTTAAGCCTGTAAATTCATTCTGGATAACTCTCCCCTTTATGACTTGTACTTCATCATGACTTGTTTGGACTTTATCACTCTCATTCTACTCTTTTTTTTGACATAGCATTTAAATTTTTTTTTATGAAATCTTTTTTATTTTCCAAAACATATGAGTGGATAATTCCTCAACATTAATCCTTGCAAAACCTTGTGCACCAATTTTCCCTCCCTTCACACCCTCTTGTAGGTGGTAAGTAGTCCAATATATGTTAAACATGGTAGAAATATATGTTAAATCCAATATATTGCATACATATTTATACAATTACTTTTCAGCACAAGAAAAATCAAATCAAAGCAGGAAAAAATTGTTATGCCACAGTTCTCTTTAACTGTTCTGACTCGGTTTCCCTGAACTAGTTTCCTTTGTCTCAGTTTCCTTAACTGTTCTGTCAAATCCCCTTAGTCGTAAAAACCCACTCTAGTCCATTAAGACTGGGAACCGTTTACTCTAAGGTTATAAATTGCTAGCAAGATAAACAAGAGAGCAGAACTCCTGACCTTCCCCTGTCCTCAAGAATTTACAAGATCCCTCTAAAATATTCCAAGATACCTCACTGACATCTTTATCTCTGGGTATTCAGACATTCTGTCTCTGGGCTTTTAGGAGTTATGGTCTCCCCCCAATCTGACAGAAGCCTTCCCGCTTTTTTTGGGGGGGGGGTCTTTGTCTCTAGGGTTATTTAAAGGAGGGGGCCGCTCTTATTCGGGGCTGCTTCATTCTTTGAGATGACAGCCCTGGGACCAACATGGTTTCCTTGGTCCCAGTATATCTTTATCTCT
Source organism: Sarcophilus harrisii (assembly GCF_902635505.1). Classification (NCBI taxonomy): domain Eukaryota; kingdom Metazoa; phylum Chordata; class Mammalia; order Dasyuromorphia; family Dasyuridae; genus Sarcophilus; species Sarcophilus harrisii. Next base: position 320,329,922 of record NC_045429.1, read on the forward strand.
ATCTGGCTGGATAATTTGAGACGAGAGTCCTGTCCAATCAATTATACTCTCCAATTAATAAACTATTGAAAACTCTTTAATCTCTCTCATGCCTCAGTTTCTCTGGCATTACAAAATGAGAAACAAAATAAAATGCAAGCAAACAACAACAAAAATGGTGAAAATGCTATGTTGTGAACCACACTCAGTTTCCACAGTTCTCTCTCTGCTGTAGATGGCTCTCTTCATGACTCAACAATTGGAACTGGTTTGAATCATTTCATTGTTGAAGAAAGCCCCGTCCATCAGAATTGATCATCATATAATCTTGTTGTTGCCACGTATAATGATCTCCTGGTTCTACTCATTTCACTTAGCATTAGTTCATGTAGCTCTCTGCAGGCCTATCTGAAATCATCCTGCTGGTCCTTTCTTACAGAACAATAATATTCCATAACATTCATATACCACAATTTATTCAGCCATTCTCCAATTAATGGGCATCTATTTAGTTTCCAGTTTCTTACTATTCATTTTACTCTTTTTGAAAAAGAAAAATAAACCAATAGAAAAATAAAAACACTCTTATTAAAGTTGCTAAACACAACTATTTTCTAATTTTATTATTATGCTTAAATGGCTGATAAATAATATATAACAAAGAATTATCCAATTTATTCTACTTCTGATTTCCATGTGGGAGAAAAGAGAAAAATATGAACCAAATAAAGAAAAAGAAATTAGAGAGGTTTGAACTAGTGAAGTAAGGGGCTGAATTTGGGGAGGATAAATTTGGCAAAATTTGGCAGAAATGAAGAAAATTTGAAAAACAATTCAGGCTTAAATAATAGGTCTAGATTCTATTTAAGAACTGTCAGATAAGAAAGATCAAAGGGCAATTAAGGAAGATTAAAGCTGATAAAAGAGGATTAGAGGGTTCAACAGGATGTAGATTCAAGAGAATGTAGTTGGCAAAGCAATGTAGTAATTAAAGGTAAATGGAACAAATAGAGAATCAAATAAATTAATAGAGTAAATTACTAAGTAGGGCATATTGTTTCTAAAATTTTTTAACTTTTTAAATTAATAATTTTGTGCTTAGAATTGAGGTATAAACATAAGCAGTTTCAAGAAGGCAAGTACACTACAGCGAATAGAGCGCCAGACCTGGAATCAAGGAGATTTGAGTTCAAATATGGTCACAGATAATAAATAGCTGTGTGACTTTGGGCAAATCACTTAATCTTGTTTACCTCAGTTTCCTCATTTGTAAAATGAGCTGCAGAAAGAAATGGCAAACCATTCCAGTACCTCTGCCAAGAAAATGGCATGCAAAGAGCCTGACATGACAGAAAGAACAACAATAATTATTTCAAGAAACTAGACTGAATAATCTTATCCATTAACAACTGTATGCAGAGTTGCACTGAGTGTTTGATATTTTATTTCTGTGACAATTGAGTGACTTATTTGTCTTCCAAGTGTAGGCAGTTTTTTGTCCTAGAAGGAATGGAAGAACATATCTGTTTCGGATTGTTAGGGAGAATCAAAGATTCTTTTTCTTTTGTTTTGTTTTTTAAATTTGTAAAATATTTTACATATATTATCTTGTTGAATCTTTTGCATTTGTTCTTCTTTTTTTAGTAGTATTTTATTTTTCCAAATACATGTAAAGATACTTTTCAATGTTCATTTTTGTAAGACTTTGTGTTCCAAATTTTTTTCCTCCCTTCCTTACCTCCCACTTCCCCAAGGCAGCAAACAATTTAATATAGGTTAAATATGTGCAGTTCTTTTAAATATATTTTCATAGTCATCATGTTATATAAGAAAAATCAGACCAAAAGAGAAAAAACAATGAGAAAGAAAGAAAAAAAAAAAAACAAGAAAAAGGTGAAAGTACTATACTTCAATCCACATTCAGTTTTTATAGGTCTTTCTCTGGATGCAGATGGCATTTTCCACCCCAAGTCTGTTGGAACTGTTGAAAAGAGTCAAGCCTATCACAATTGAGCATTACATAATCCTGTTGTCACTGTGTACAATATTCTCTTGGTTCTGCTCATTTCACTCAGTATCAATTCATGTAAGTCTTTCCAGGCTTTTCTGAAATCACCCTGCTCATTATTTTTTTAGAAAATGATAATGCTGCATTACATTCATATACCATAATTTATTTAGCCATTTCCCAACTGATGGGTATCCACTTGGTTTCCAGGTCCTTTCTACTAAAAGAACTGCTACAAATATTTGGGTCCTTTCCCCTCTTTTATGATCTCTTTGGGATACAGACTCTGTAGTGAGACTTCTGGATCAAAGGTTTTTTTAGCCCTTGGGTAATAGTTCCAAATTGCTCTCCAAAATGGTTAGATCACTTCCCAACTCTATCGACAATGCATTAACAGTTTCCCTTACATCCCCTCCAGCCTTTATCATTATTATCCTTTCCTGTCATCATAGCCAATCTGAGAGATGTGAAGTGGTACCTCAGAGGTATCTTAATTTACATTTCTCTAATCAATAGTTATTTAGAGCATTCTTTTATATGATTAGAAATGGCTTTAATTTCTTCATCTGAAAATTGTCTTTTTATATCCTTTGACATCTCTCAATTGATAGATGACTTATATTCTTTTTTTTTTAATAAAGCTTTTTTTCCCCTGAGACAATTGGGGTTAAGTGACTTGCCCAGGGTCATACAACTAGTAAGCATTAAGTATCTGAAGTCAGATTTGAACTCAGGTCCTCTTGACTTGAGGACTGGTGTTCTATCCACTGTACCACCTAGCTGCCCCTAAACCCTTTTATTTTTAAAATATATCCACAGATAATTTTTCAACATTGATCCTTGCATAGCCTTGTGTTGCAAATTTTCCCCTCCTTCCCTCCATCCCCTCTCCTAGATGGCAAGCAATCCAATATGTTATACATGTTAAAATGTTAAATCCAATATATGTATACATATTTATACAATTATCTTGTTGCATAAGAAAAATCAGATCAAAAAGGAAAGAAAATGAATAAGAAAACTAAATGCAAGCGAACAACAAAAAGATGTTGTGATCCACACTCAGTTCCCACAATTCTCTCTCTGGATGTAGATGGTTCTCTTCATCACAAGATCATTGGAACTGACCTGAATCATCTCATTGTTATAAAGAGCCAAGTCCACCACAATTGATCATCATATAATCTTATTGTTGCAGTGTACAAAGATCTCCTGGTTCTGCTCATTTCACTCAGCATCAATTCATGTAAGTCTCTCCAGACCTCTCTGAAATCATCCTTTGTCATTTCTTACAGAACAATAATATCCCATAACATCCATACACCATAACTTATTCATTCATTCTCCAATTGATAGGCACCCACTCAGTTTCCAGTTTCTTGCCACACAAAAAGGGCTGCCACAAACACTTTTTCAAATGTGGGTCCCTTTCCCTTCTTTAAGCTCTCTTTAGTATATAAGCCCAGTAGAAACACTGCTAGGTCAAAGAGTATGCACAGTTTGATAACTTTCTAAACATAGTTCTAAATTGCTCTCCAGAATGGCAGGATCTGTTCACAGTTCCACCAACAATGAATATATCAGTGTCCCAGTTTTCCCACTTTCCCTCCAACATTCAGATGACTTGTATTCTTATAAAATCAAGTTAGTTCTCTATAAATTTTAGAAATGAGGGCTTTATCAGAAAGACTTGATGTAAAAATGTTTGATGTTTCCTTGCTTTCTGCTTCTCTTTTAATCTTGGCTACATTGCTTTTGTTTGTGCAAAAACTTTTTAATTTAATAAAATCAAAATTATCCATTTTGCATTTTATAATGTTTTCTATTCTTCTTCAGCCCTTCCCTTCTCCAAAGATCTGACAGGTAGATTATTCCTTGCTCTATTAATTTGCTTATAATATCACCTTTATGTCTAAATCATGACTCCATTTCAACTTTTTCTTGGTATAGGGTATTAGCTGTTGGTCAATGCCTAGTTACTGCCATACTATTTTCTAATTTTCCCAGCAATTTTTGTAATGTATTTGTTCTTATCCCAGAAGCTGTAGTCTTTGCGTTTATCAAACACTAGATTGCTATAGTCTTTGGGTTTATGAAACACTAGATTACTATAATCATTGACTATCATGTCTTGTGTACCTAACATATTCCACAAGCTCAAGGGTTCTGAAAAGAAACAGAAGCAAGACTTCAATAAGGAAATAAGATATGAGGTGGAGGAGGTAGACTTAATTTAGATCAGGACAATAGAAAATATAAAAGTGTTATACTCAGGAGAAAAGGATAGAAAAGGGCACCTATACAATTAGAGCTAAAAACAGATCTGAGATTCCTCCTCTGTCCTCTTTGGACATAGCCTGTTACTTTGAGGAGATAACAGGAAATCTTATCCTACGGAGAATGATAAAGTGATTATCAGGTGAGTAGTAATCCAATAAAAGGCAGAGAAAGAAAAGAATATAGTAATAGTTAAGCACTGAGCAAGAACTCAGTGACACTGAGGTGCCTCAAAAGAATTTCCAGGCTCAAACTCATCTCCAAGTCAAGGGACAAAGTTTATTATAATTGTAACCCCATTAAAGCAGGCTAAATTCCAAAAGAAGTTAGCAAGGACCAGGAGCAAGATCAATTTATAAGAAGTTAGAGAGACCAGGTGCTTTATGTCACTGCTATGCTAATTTTATGGTTTAGAGGTGAAGTTAGGAAGTGGTCTGCTATGCACTTCATTATGAATTTTATGGGTTAGAAACTTTGTTATCACTGATCAACAGATTGTTATCTGACAGCCAGCAATGTTTATGGAACTACAGCATTCCCAAGACCAGGTGGTCTTAGGCTTAAAGCCTGGTAACTTTAAGGTTACTGCTACCTCCTTTCTAGGAGCTACACCACATCATTCCCCCCTCAAGCAGTTGGGACCCAAATTCATTTGAAGCAAAGGGACAAAGGTCTCATCTTCTGAAGATGCTTCAGGCTGATAAGGGATGTAGAGCTGGCTCCCCCTAGGAGTCTAGACTGAAAAGGGGCGATGACTTGAAAATGGTAGTAGCATCTTCCAGAGACTGCTGAGTCTTAGAATCAGGCAGCAGGTGATATTCAGGTTGAACAAGTCATTGAAAACACATAGCTTAAAGCCTAGAAGAGAAAGCTCACAAAAAAGTTGAATAACAATTGGCATGAAAATATGAGTAATAACACTCTTGCAAATAGAGGCAGAAACTTCTACAGTAAAAGACTTGAAAGGGTACTCAGTTCCAGAACAATATATATCAAATAAGGCATTTACAAGAAAACATGTCTGTACCAGAGGACATATAGTACAAACAGATGTTATTTCCACAATAGAATAAACTTGAATAAAATTAACTTTTTCATTGATGTAACACAAACTATATCATTACGTTACATTCCTCTAAGAAAACTGATTGCACTAAAATTCTCTTCTTCAATCATACTGAAGATATTTCAAATTTTGTTTCAATAATCAATGGAATATTGAACTCAAGCAAAGTGAAATGTACAGTAGTATATAAAGTAACAGCCATGCTCTGGAATGACCAACCATGAAATGACTTTGCTCTTCTCAGTAGTACAATCATCCACGACTGTTTTGAAGGACTTGTGATGAAAAATCCTATCCATATCCAGAAAATAAACTGATTGTGTCTGAATACATTCTCTCTCTCTCTCTCTCTCTCTCTTCTCTCTCTCTCTCTCTCTCTCTCTCTCTCTCTCTCTCTCTCTCTCTAATTTAATTTTTCTTGAAGGTTTTTATTTTTATTAGGATAGGAGACCTATTATTTGTTTTTCCCAACTTGACTTTTCTGGAAACGTTTTGCATAACTTCACAAATGGTTTCCTAATTGTGGATGGGGATAAAGAAGAGAATCTAGAATTCAAAAATTTAAAAACAAATGTAAATTTTATTTTAAAGAACTAAGAAAAATATTAAGTAAAAAATAATTTATTCTTCTCAAACACACACACACACACACACACACACACACACACACACACACATCAAATAATTAGGGCCCTAAATTGATCACTGCCTATGGGACCAAATGGAGAAACCTAATTGCATACAGGTATATATATCTAGTAACAAGCAGATGCCTAGGCCAAATACTCATTTACCTAATTATTTAGGATATACGGACTACATATTTTTCAGATTAAAAATAGCAACATATTTGTATTGTGCTCATGCCTTCTATTGACCACTTGCTCTGATTATAGAAATTTGCCATAAGAGAAAAAAGCAAGGACACGATTATAATAGCATCAAAACAGGCTTCAACCTGAGAACACATACATGACATGACAAAGCATTCTTAACTCTAATACTTTAGGTAACAGTCACAGTTGACAACCAATCATGCAATAACAATTCTACCTCATAGCCAGACTCAGGAATAATCAGGTGGGAAACAAAAAGAAAAAAACACAGATGCGGAACCGAGTAAAAGGGATCTGACCTTAATCAGAGACCAAGGTTGTCCTCCCAGCTCTTGCTCAGATAAGACATCCACCTGCAACAATTCAAGATGGCATCTCTTTGAATAACTTATGGTATTTCCTTCAAATGGTGAGTTACTGACTTAATGATAGATCAGACAATTTTACCCAAATTCAAAACTCAAAAGTATCAGTTAGTCCCAAGAGATTTTATTTCAAATAGCAAATTCTACTAATCACAGCTTAGATGTAGATACATAATTTTTACTTTCATAAAGTTGCAATAAGCAATAAAAGTTTACCCAGACTCTCACACAGAGAAGATTTTGTTTAACATCTTTTACATGTTTTTCTTTTCTTCTTCTTGAGTTTAAATTTATCCTGGTGCCAATCATTTCTATATAATAACCAAGCTTATAAATTCTTAATAAACACCTTCCTTGTCTGGGAACTATGCATCCCAAACAAGTTCATTTCTCAGGGCTGATGATCTTGCTTACACTGATATTTCAAGAAAACTGGCAAGCTTACAAAATAAGTGGAGTTGGTAGAGACCCCAGAGAAGAGGCTGAGATTGTTATTCCTACCTGCCCACCCAAATATTCTTAGTGCTTTCGTAGGCTGTGCTGTTTGATTCCTCCCCTGAAGGGGCAAATGGTGTTGCACACCCTCATACTTGAAGGTAAACTGATAAGGCTTTCACCTCATACCTCTTGTTCCACACACAATAATGATCAATTTTAGATGTTAAGACAATGACAATAACTCCAAATAATTAGTTAACAATCTTAGAATTTTCATAAATAATAGTTGAATAATTTTAGCTGTAATCTCTTAATTTTCTAGCAAAGGTGGAAATACCTAATTCCCTGAATTACATTTACAAAACATTATAAAATAAGGTTAGCCAGACTGATGAAAGGCCCAGTTCAGGCAGTATCACTTTCATTAAGCTTTCCCTGATTCCACCTCCCCCCTTATCCCCAGATAAAAGTTATATTTCCCTCTTCAAGTTTTCCTAGTGTTAAAAAGGGGATTCTGTCCTCCAAGCATGTGCATGATGTAGCTACTACCGAATCATGTGAGGAGGCTTGACCAATATGTCATTTATGTCATATTTGTCCTATTTGGCTAGAACATGGAGTTTATAAAGGAGAGCAGAATGAAATAACTGGCAAGGCAAATTGCAGTCAGATTAAAAACTGAGGTATGGCTGGATGGGACCTCAATGGTTATCTTTCAAAGCCAGAAGAGTTTGTATTTTGTCCTAGAAGCCAAAGATACCCACAGGGCAATGGAGTAATTGGGTCAGGCTTACACTTTAGGAAGATTGCTTTGGTGATTGTGTGGATGATTGGAATAAGAAAGAAGCTGGAGAAAATGATACCAATTGGGATGCTATTACAACTGTCCTGGCAAGAAGGTCTGGACCATGCTAGGGAAGAGCAATGTCATGGGAAAATAGTTAATGAACAAGAGAAATGTTGTGGGGTAGAAGCCACAAAGTTGAAATACTGATTGGATATGAAAAATGAGCAAGTGAGTCAAGGTTAATCTGAATTTGTGATCTTGGATGTCAAAAGGAATAGTGGTATCCTTAATAGAAATAGAAAAGTCAGACAAAGGGAAGAATTTAGGAGGAAAAATATTGAGTTCTGTTTTGAACATAGATTATAAATTTAAACTTTTACCAGAGCTTCAGAGGTCATACAGTTTCATTCTGTTGACAAAATAAGTGAGGCCCTTGGAAGTTCAGTGACTTATCCAAGACTTATCCACATTGGCAATGTCACAGATAGAATACCTTGGTATTCTCAGCACCCTGTATCAAGACAGCACCTCAAAATATGTTGAGTTTGAAACCTGTAAAAAACACCTAGTTAGAAATTCCAGAAAGTGGATGATGCAGAATTGAAGTTCAAGAAGAGATCTGAGCTGGATATATAGATCTGGAAATTATTTGCATAGATTTGATAATTGAATCAGATGATGATGAGATAATATAAGTACTGAGAGATAATATAAGTACAGAAGTGGGGAGGGCTCAAGATAGAGCCCTAGTGAAACATGGATGATACGGATGATCCAGCAAAGGAGAATGAGAAGTAGCCAGAAAGGTAGGATTAGAAAATTCCAACAGAAAATCCTGTCATAAATGCTCAGGAAAAAAAAACACTAGCCAATAGTATTAAATTCTGCAGAAAGATTTTTAAAAGAGGAGGAATAAGAAAATGCCATCTAGAAAGAAGAGAGACATTTTTATTCAGTAACACTGGAAACCACACTAGGATGGAGGTAGGATTACTAATTAGATTATGACTCATAAATCTAAGGAGTTCCCCTAAGGATGAAAATAAAAAGTACTTATTGCAGAATATGAATCAGGATATTCCTTCCTGTACACACACACATATCCTAAAAATAAAAAGATATCAGAAATTTTTAAAAAGTTACTAAAATTTAGTAACAAGTTGTAACTAATGTTAAGATCTACTAGAAAGTTAATATTTAAACCTCATCAGTACATAAAGCAGTTTTTTTTTAAAGATTTTAAAGCATTTTTCATTTCATCTTAGCACTGCATTGTCCAATGATTCCTGGTACTTATCCATTAGGGCAGCTAGGTGGTACAGTGGATTGAGCGCTGGGTCTGAAGTAAGGAAGACAGGATTTAAATCCAGTCTTAGACTCTTACTTGCTGTGTGTCCCTGGGCAAGTCACTTTACTCTATTTGCCTCAGTTTCCTCATCTGTGAAATCAGCTGAAGAAAGAAAGGGAAAACCACTCCAGTATCTTGGCCAAGAAAATCCCAAATGGAGTAATGAAGAATCTAACATGACTGTCAACATTTGTAAATTGGGCCAATCCTTTTGTCAATGGCCATCACCTTAGATGCAGAAGTTCTCTCAATTACTCCAGGGAGACATGAGTCTATGGTAGAAAAGGGGAGAAGGGGAGAAGACAGCAAGATTGTCCTTGCTTACTTTGTAATGCCAGAGAAACTGAGGCAGAAGAGAGATTAGAGAGTTTTTAATATTTTATTAATTGGAGAGCATAATTGACTGGACAGGACTCTTGTCTTAAATTATCCAGTCAGACAGAGATTAGGATGGAGAGATATATTGGGACCAAGGGATCCATGTTGGTCCCAGGGCTGGAGGATACTGTCATCTCAAACAATCCAGCGTCCAGCATCTAGCATTGAATGGGAGAACCCCAACTTCTTAAATACCTTTTCTCTAAACAAAGGAAGGGGAAAGAAGCGCGGGAAAACTTCTGTCAAAATGGGGGGAGGCCATAAATTCTTACTAAAAGCCAGAGACAGGATGTCTGAATAAACAGAGGTCTGAATTCCTCCTTATCTTGCTTACATTAACAATTTACAACCCCAGAGCAAATGGTCCCCAGTCTTAATGAATCAGAGGGGGAGTTTTCTAAAAAAGCTTAGGGGATTGAAACAGAACAGTTAAGGCAACTGAGACAAGGGAAACTAGTGCAGGGAAACTGAGTCAGGACAGTTAAAGAGAACTGTAGCATAACAACTTCTCATTGGAGTTCTATAGAGTATCAGAAGAGAGGAGTCCATCCTTTTCTAATCATCAACTCCTCTGGACCAGCTGTTGTAAATCCTTTATTCTTTAAAAAAAAAAAAAAAAAAAATTAATTGGTCCTTAAAGAGGACCAATGACATGAGGATGCTTAAGCACGAATTGCATTTGAGGAAGAGCTGCACAAAGCCTTCAGCCTCACTTCCCCAGAGGTATCAGAGATGAAGTGGGTGACCTTGGCCTTTCCAAATTAAGGTCTATCCCACATCTCAGCTACACCCATGCAATGATTAAGGGATAGGTAAGAACTGAGAGGAAAGATGGCCTGGTTTTCCATTGCAGTCTGGGAAGGGAAGACCCTCCGATCACAAGAAAACAATTGCTATTTACACAGCCACTTTAAGCCAGAAGAACTTAAACAATGAGCCACAGAAGCTTGGGCTGAAGCTTTGATTGTCTATTCAGTGAAAGCCAGAATGATTAAAGTTTAAAGGAATGGTGAGTAGCTCCATTTTAAAACACAATGGACTTTTTTAAAGCCTATTTTTTTAGAGCTACATTTCAAAAAAATCAAAAAAGAAACATTAAGCATGTGTTAACAGATCACAAGGAGATATGATGTTATTTCATATTGATAACCATTATTGTATTTCCTGAATGGGGATCTGTTTTACAGTGTTTACATTTAGAGTTTTCTAGGTGACCTTAACGATATATATATCGTTATATATCGACCTATAACGATATATATATAACGATATAACGAAATTTCCCCTCTCAAATTAGTATATGATGAGTCTTCCAAGTGGTTTACTCTGTAATTTGACTTAGTTTATGTATAGTGCCTATTTAACAAGGTTTGTCTCCTTAAGGGATATATGAGGATATTATCCTACTTTTAAAAGTTTGCTTAACTTTTGTAACATTGAAAGAAACATGGGATTATGACTTTTGTAATACTCATGGCTGGACCTGTGTCCTGTTAAAAGTTTAAGTCCCCTACCTTATAGCCAAATTGATTTGGCAAGAGCCCTCAGAAATTAGAATGATGCAATTGAAGATAGAGAAGAAATACAGGACTGATAGTGGTGCTGTACCATGTATATGGTTAGCACCAAAGTGGGAAAAATGTAGTCTAAGTCACCCCCCATATTTTAACCTTGTTCAACATTTAGGTTCTGTGCTCAACAACCAATAAGCAGACTACGTCATCTCAGAGTTTAAATCCTCTATTACCAGCATATATGACTAAAAACCAGATCCAAATCTCCCATGGGATTGACTAGAACTAGGAAGGGAAACTGAGACTTTTGTTTTATTCAGCTCCTCCAGACTTACAGTCCACATAACTCTTAGGATCAGTAAAAATATGCCAATAAATATATAAACACTTTTTTTTTTAATTTAATAGCCTTTTATTTACAGGATATATACATGGGTAACTTTACAGCATTAACAATTGCCAAACCTCTTGTTCCAATTTTTCACCTCTTACCCTCCCACCCCCTCCCCTAAATGGCAGGATGACCAGTAGATGTTAAATATATTAAAATATAAATTAGATACACAATAAGTATACATGACCAAAACGTTATTTTGCTGTACAAAAAGAATCAGACTCTGAAATATTGTACAATTAGCTTGTGAAGGAAATCAAAAATGCAGGTGTGCATAAATATAGGGATTGGGAATTCAATGTAATGGTTTTTAGTCATCTCCCAGAGTTCTTTTTCTGGGTATAGCTAGTTCAGTTCATTACTGCTCCATTAGAAATGATTTGGTTGATCTTGTTGCTGAGGATGGCCTGATCCATCAGAACTGGTCATCATATAGTATTGTTGTTGAAGTATATAATGATCTCCTGGTCCTGCTCATTTCACTCAGCATCAGTTCGTGTAAGTCTCTCCAGGCCTTTCTGAAATCATCCTGTTGGTCATTTCTTACAGAACAGTAATAGTCTTCCTAATTCCAGGCCTGGTGTTTTATCCACTGAACCACCTAGCTGCCCCTACTAAATGTTTAGAGCTATTTAAGTAAATACATAGTGATGGAAGGATAATATCTATTGGGGAAAAAGAGTTCTTGGAAAAAGCTGCACTCCAGCTAATACTTGAAGGGAGCTCAGGATTGCTCTTTCTTTAGACTTGAATTTCTTTCCTCAAGGAGAGTGAAAATACAACCCTCTCTCCAAAAACTCTGGTCCATCCTGTATGGGAAGGGTGCTAGACCCCCTTTTCCAAATTAACTAATCAGAGACATCTTCAGATACAAAGAGAAAGCATATATTCAATCCCTGCAGGAAGGGGCCCAGACACACCTGGGAGCCATCCCAACTCCTGCCAATCTGAGAAGTGTGTGGTGGTATTCAATTTCTTCATCTGAAAATTGTCTACTCATATCCTTTGACCATTTATCAATTGGAGAATGGCATCATCTTTATTTCCCAATACATCCCTTCTAACTCCACCTTCCAGAAAGACATTCATTATAATAATTTCTAAAAAGAAAAAAGAACAGTTCAACAAAATGAACCAACATGCCAACCAGTCCAATTTTATATGCAGTGTTCCACTCCTATGGTCTTCTTCATTTGCAAAGAATGAAGGGAGGTCTCTCTTCACAGCTTTTCTTTGGGGCCAAACTTGGTCAAAATAATTTGAAGACATTCAATTTCCATTTTTTTGTTGATATTATTTCTATTAACAGGGTAGTGAATCTAGAATTGGAATCTCTAAGTCAAAGATTAAGACTATTTTGGTCACTTTTTATTTAGCACAGCTCCAAAACTAGTTTCTACAACGGTTGGACCAATTAAGAACTTACCCAGCTTGTGTTTTAATATATTCTTTCCACAATCCCTTCCACACTGATTGTTCTTATTGTTATGGACAAAGACACCTACCCAAACTGACTAACTCGGAGATCACTCATAGAAAGCAGAAAATGTATTAGAATCTCCAGAAACGGACCATCCCGTTTTGTGAGCAGAAGCTCACAGCAGGAGGGCCACTCCCTTGAGTGTGGTCACAGTTTTTATACATTTCAGACTAAGAACCCCCAAAATCCCACCCTGTATATGTTGTGATGGGTTACATAAGTCTCTATTCCCCTATTTGGTCAGTGGAATGCAATAGATAAGGTGATGTATAGCTTCTTTAGCCTCTTTTACTTTTTAATCCCTTCTTTGGACAATGGAATGTAGTCCAGGCCTTATCTAAAATCACACTCTGGGAGGCTTCAATTAATTTAGCTAACAGTCACTGATCAATATGTGCTTGAACTATAAGTTCTTCACCTTTTCCACACATTATCTTTTGTCATCTTTGACAATTTTCTGAGTGTGAATTAAAACCTCAGAGTTACTTTGATTTGTATTTTTTTTTCCTAATCAATGATCTGGAACAGTAAATCATATTCAAATTCATATAATAGTTAGAAGATTGCAATTCTTCTTTTAAAAAGTTTGCTTACATAATTTGATCACTTATCTGTTGATGGAATCCCCTTAAGGGCTAAGTACATTTATTAATCCCTTACTATGTACCAGACACTATGCTAAATACTAGGGATTTAGCAAGAAAGCTGAAGGAAGAGTCAAAGAAGTATCTCTGCCTTCAAAGAACTCACATTCTAATGGGAGAATGTAAGTAACTATTTGGATACAAGTTACATCCAAAGTAAAAATAACCTCTTCCTCCAGAACATAATCTCAAAGGAAAGGACCAGCTATGGGGGTCAAAAAGGTCTACCTGTATAATGAGGAATCTGAGCAGACTCTTCAAGGAAGACAGAGAAGCCAGGAAGAAAGGTAAGGAGGGAGAATAGTACTAAATGGGAAGATAGAATGTCATATGAGAGGACCTACAAGTAAATCAATGTAGCTTTATCAAAGAGCATGTGCAAAGAAATGAAATGTAAAGATTAGCAAGAAGTTTGAGCTACTGGAGTGATTTCTGAGTAATCTTCAACTCAATAAAGGGTGCGACCAAGTCTCTGGCCTCCATCTCCAACTGAATGAGGCCACCCAACTGGGCTCCCTGAGGGTGGGCCTTTTTCAGAGAAGAGTTTGAGACTCAGGAACTTCCCCCACAAAAGGGGGCAAAGCCTCAGGGCTCCCCAAAAGTCAAAGGGGACACAATTTACATCAATTGCACCATAGGAACTAATGAAATCACCCATATTATTTAGAAGAAAGACAGCCCAGGCCTGGGCTATAGAGGAAACCCATAGTTAGTATGACTTGGATGAAGATTCAGTAAAAAAGACTGAGGAGCTATCATCCAAGGAAGAAAAGACTTAGGAAAGAACAGGACTGTAGAAGCCTTGAGGGAAGAGAATATCAAGGGGAAAATGGGTGATTTAAGAGAGGCAGAGATTATAGGACATTGAGAAGAAAAATCAGGATCAAGAAAAGACCATTAGACTGGACATTTAAGAGATCATTGGTAACCCTGGAGACTGCCATTTCAGAAGAATCAAACACTGAACAAACATCTTAACTTCTCTAAATGCTTACTCACCAGTGGGAGGATTGAATTAGATGACCATTGATCTCCAGCCCAGATATACATTTATGATCATTAAGTCAAGAATTCCAAGTCAAGTATCTCTGGCTTCAAATCCAGCGCTTAGGGCTGAGTCTAGAGGACCTGGGTTCAAACCCTACCCCTGACAATCCACTCCCTGAATGATTTAAGACAAATCACTCACATGCCTTATGTCTAGTTCAACATCTATAAAATGAAGGGACTGGGCTACTTAGTACTCAGGCTATGGATATACTCTGTAGTAGATGTGGTTCTCTTAATGGGGCTGTGAACTTGTTTTGTGTGTTTGTTTGTTTTTTAAAGAGTATTCCAACAACCAGCAGGATGATTTCAGAAAGGCCTGGAGAGACTTAAATGAACTGATGCTGAGTGAAATGAGCAGGGCCAGATTGTTATATATGGCAACAAGACTATATGATGGTCAATTCTGATGGACGTGACTCTCTTCAACAATGAGATGATTCAAACCAGTTCCACTTGTTCAGTGATGGAGAGCCATCTACACCCAGAGAGAGGACTGTGGGAAATGAATGTGGAACACAGCATAGCATTCTCATTCTCTCTGCTTGCATTTTTGTTTTCTTTCGCAATTTTTTCCCTTCTTGATCCCATTTTTCTTGTGCAGCAAGATAACTGTATAAATATGTATACAGATATTGGATTTAACATATTTTAATATATTTAACATGTATTGAATTACCTATGGAGGGAGGAGAGGAGGAAAATTTGGAACAGAAGGTTTTGCAAGGGTCAATGGTGAAAAATTACCCATGCAATATATTTTATAAATAAAAAGCTTAAAAATAAATAAATAAAAACTATTCCAATACAATTTGTTTCCTTTGTAACCCTACATTTCATATAGGAGCAGCTAGGTGGCGCTGTGGATAGAGCATCAGCCCTGAAGTCAGGAGGACCCGAGTTTCACACTGAACACTTCCCGGCTGTGTGACCCTGGATAAGTCACTTAATCCCAACAGCCTCCGCAAAAAAAAAAAAAAAAAAAAAAAAAAAAAAAATTACTCGAAAGGGACTTCCCCTGACTTTCATATGGGAGTCCATGACACCCAAAAAGGAAACCTCTGGCTTTTCATTATTCCTACGTCCTTTCCCAGCTCTCTACAGATACACGCCCAGGAAACCCTCACATTTACGACATCACAAGAAAAATCAGCATTTATTAAGTGTCTGTTAGGTGACAGCCCCTATGCTAAGTGCTGAGAATACAAAGAAATGCAAAAAGTAGCTCCTGATGGCAAAGAGCTTATAAAAAAAATTTTTTTAATGCAACCTGCCACTTTAGAGGTCTTACAAATCCCCATTAATAAGCAAACTACATGCTTAGCCCGTGCCTTTCAGCTTGCTTCCTTAAGCCTAAAATGGGCGGATACACGTAGCCAGGAGGCCCTGACCTGTCGCTGCGTTTCCGGCCGGATCTGTAACGAGTGAACCCCCACCGGAAGTAGCCCGAGAAGACAACATGGCCGCCACGCAGTGGCTTTGGTTACCGAGCCGGGCTCCTCTCAGGCTGGCCCTGCTTCAGCCGCCCGCCCGCTGCCTCCGCCGTGCTCTTCACGAGAAGGCAGCTAGTTCTGAGTTTAAGAGTATCTACAGTCTAGACAACTTGTACCCGAACTCCCGCGGCCGAGAGACTGCCTGGAGAGTCCCGGTAAGGGCGGATTGGGTGGAGAGAGGGAGGTGAGGGAGGGACGCGGAGGTGAGCACGGGGTGACTGACATCAGAGAGGCGGCGCCTCATTGGCTGGGCATAGGGCTCGCCGGTAAGTCACGGCGTCAGAGAGCCGCCGCTTCATTGGCTGGGTACGGAGTTGCCCTGAAGGATGTCGGACAACTGGCTCTTCATTGGCTAGGCTTGATGACGCTGTGAGGCTTGTCAAAGAGCTGGCGTTTCATTGGCTAGGCTCGGGGCCAAGAGCTGGGTCTGTGCGTCACGTGATCCTTTCTAGATGGGGAGTGGGGCGTTTGTTGCTTTTAGCAAAAGAAACCTCAGGCTGCTCACTCCGGACCAGACCGTGGGCTTTTTCTGGGCTTTCGGGACTCCTTGGCAGCTTAGCTTGGCAGCTGGCAGAATTGCTGGCTTTCTCTGTTGTTGGCGGGGCCGCTACATGCTGCGATGGCTAGGACGCTGTCCTTAGAGTCAGAAGCACCGCAGATTCTTACCCTGGTGTCTGACCCAGGGCCAGACAGACAGACAGACAGACAGACGCAGAGTTAAACGAAAACAAATTTAAATAAAATAAAAAAAAATAAAAAAAACCACAAAGGAGCCCGACATTGAATTGCTGGTGGTTGTTCCAAGGATTCTAAGAAACTTTGCTTTGGTGCAGATATTAACAGCTTTCTTTTCGGTTTGCAATTTTTGCAATATTATAGAATCTGCTTCTGTTCCCTTCTTTGGTGCTTGTATTGAAGTGCTGGATCCCACAGTGAAAAAGAATAGTAGAGTCATAAGATCTCAAAGAGATTGAGTTGAGACCACAAATCTGATGACTTTGGGGGAGGGAATTCTTAAAGAATAGTTTATATTTGCATACGGTTTCCAAAGCACTTTTATCACCTCAGCAGTTGGCGAATGACCCACCTTTTTCTGCAGTCCAAACTAATAATTGCCTTTATATTAATAAATAAACTTTTATTGGATTTCAAAATGTAAAAACCATCCCGAGTAGATTTCCAGATTTCTTTTTCAAGCTACAATTTGCCAACCCCCTTTCTTTTTTTTTTTTTTTAAATTTATTTATTTATTTTTTTTATTTAATAGCCTTTAATTTACAGGATATATACATGGGTAACTTTACAGCATTAACAATTGCCAAACCTCTTGTTCCAATTTTTCACCTCTTACCCCCCCACCCCCTCCCCTAGATGGCAGGATCACCAGTAGATGTTAAATACATTAAAATATAAATTAGATACACAATAAGTATACATGACCACAACATTATTTTGCTGTACAAAAAGAATCAGACTCTGAATTATTGTACAATTAGCTTGTGAAGGAAATCAAAGATGCAGGTGTGCATAAATATAGGGATTGGGAATTCAATGTAATGGTTTTTAGTCATCTCCCAGAGTTCTTTCTCTGGGCATAGCTAGTTCAGTTCATTACTGCTCCACTGGAAATGATTTGCCAACCCCCTTTCTTAAGTCACCCAAGAAACAAATTCAGCTGCCCCAGAAGATTTTGTTTAGCATTGTATGTGTTTCTTAACATTGAGTGTATGTGTCTGTTTGTTGTAGGATGGTGCAAAGCAGTCCAGTACTGACATTCCTATAGGTAAGTCAGCTTGTACCTCTTCACTGTCTTAGAAAACCAGATTATTCTTCCAAGGAGTTTTCTTTATTGTCTCTTAAGTTGAGAGTGTTATTGAATATCAAGTACAATAGGTTACCACTGCTACCTTATGCATCTTCTTTATGTTGCATTTACTGAAGCTTCACAAAAGATCTTTTTGCTAGCTAGAAAACCCTAGAACACTGACTGTCCCTTCTGTCTTTTTCAACCCTTTTCCTTCTGCGTTAAGTTTGATCAAAAAGATTGCTTTTCACAGATTATGGTATCATAGAGTTGGAAGGGAATATAGTGATTCAGTTCTATTAAGAGCTACTAAGCAAACATTTACTGTTTTTAATAATTTACTTGTCATTATATAAAATATAGGTCGTGCAGTAAAATGCTCAGCCTAGGGGTCAGGAAAACTCATCTTCCTAAGTTTAAATGTGGCCACAGATACTAGCTATGTGGCCCTGGGCAAGTCACTTAATCCTCTTTGCCTTAGTTTCCTCAACTATAGAATGAATTGGAGAAGAAGATAGCAAACTACTCCTGTATTTTTGCCAAGACGACCTCAAATGTGTTTACAAAAATCAGACAGAACTGAAACAGCTGAGCAACAATAATGTACTTTACTGAGTGTGGGCTACAGCCATGGGCCTCATTTATCTTACATTGTCCCAAGAATACACATACACATAAAAATAAATAGAAAATAATTTGAAAAAGGAGAGAGCACTAACAGCTTGGGGAAATTGGAATTGATTTCTCTTACAAAGTGGCACTTGACCTAAGCCTTGAAGGAAGTGACTGCTCTGAGGAATAAAGGTGAAATGAAATGAAGTCCTTTGAAAAAAAGGAAAATGTATGAAATCCTAACCATGATAGACAAAGGCGTGGAGAAAGGGGATGAAATATTGAATTCAAGGAAAAACTAGTAGGACAGTTTGGTTAGACTATAGAGTACATGAAGGGGATTATTTAAGTCTGAAGAGCACAGGTAAAAGCCAAGTCATGGAGTTTTAAAATACCAAGGTGTGGAGTCTGGGTTTTATCTTAATGGCAGTAGAAAGTCACTGATTTTTACTAAACTGGCAAGTAACATGGTCAGAGCTCTGTTTTGGGAATGTTAGATTTGGCAGCTGTGGGAAGGATTGAGACTGGAAATAGGGAGATCAATAGAAAGTTATTATGATGGTCCTGTAGAGATGCAAATAGGGTCTGAACTAGTGGGCATGTGAGAGAAGAGAAGGGGATGGATTTGAGAAAAGTTATGGAAATATAATAAACAAGACTTGGTAACTAATTGGATAGGGAAAGTAAAGAAGAATTAAAATGGCTCAAAGATTGCAAATCTGGGTGATTAGAAAGATAGGTGTGTCATCAACAGAAATAAAAATATTAGGAAGAACGAAGCTTTTGACATATTGAATTTGACCTGCCAAGATATATATGTCCAATGGCAGTTGGATTTAGTCCTAATTTCTCATTTTTACAGCTAAGGAAATGTAGGCTCAAAGAGGTTAGCCGATTTGCCCAGCCACACATATGGGTTTATAGTGGCAAAGTAAGGGCTCAACCAGCTCCATTGTTCCTTCTACTTCACCTTTACTTCATTGTAAAATAAGTATGGTATGGTTATTCATCATATTTCAGCTTTTAAAACAGTCCTAATTTAAAAAAAAAAAAAAAAAAACTCTGATTACATGACAACTATTATACTTCAGATAAGAGGTGATGAGGAGGGCCTTAACTAAGGTAGTGGCTCTAAGTGAAGAAAAAGAAATGTATGTGAGCCATGGTATAAAGAAAGAAGCTACATTCATAAGCCACAATTTGTTAACTATTCCTCAAGAAGAGGACTCTCCCTTAGTTTTCCATTTTTGTTACAGTTTTACATATACAGATCTTTTTTTCCCCATCTTTCTTTGATGTCTTTGGGGTAGAGGTCTAGTGGGAAGTGGTATACCTGGGGGAAACAGGTTGGTCACTTTTTGGACATAATTCCAAATAGCTTTCTATATCTCTACAAGAGTGTGCTAAGTTGCCATAAATAAACTTTTAAAAGAAGAATGTAATCTCCTAACATTCACATGCTCCAAATCTCAATAATAAGAGAAATGTCCAAGGTTTTTAACCTCCCACCCAGGAAATTGGAAAAGGTGATAAAAAATGGGGGCCATCAATGTTAGGATTGTGGAAAGACAGATATCCTAATGCACTGTTGGGCAGCTTCTGAGTTGGTCCAGCCAAGCATTTTGGAGCTGTACTGTGCAAGTCACTAAAATATCCTTATTCTTTAACCCAGAAATTCTGTTAGACATACTCCAAAGAGGTCAAAGATGAAAAGAATGGTCCTTTCCACATCAAAATATTTATGACAGCACTTCTTATGCTACCTCTTGTGATAGTCAAAAACCAGAAGCAAAGTTGACACCCACAAATTGTAAAATGGTTAAACAAATTGTGGTATATGATGTAATGGAATATTACTGAATTGTAAGAATGATAATTATGAAGAATTCAGAAAAAAAATTGGAAGACACATATGAACTAAGGAAAAGTAAGTAGAACAAGGAAGACCATGAAACACAATGACTTTAACAATATAAATGTACAGAACAACAAAAAAAAATTAAGCTATACTCTGTGAAATTATAATGACCAAGTTTGTCCCTAAAAAAGATGAGAAAATATGTGTGACATATTTACATTTACTATCAGACTCAGTTGATGATTTTGCTGAACTCCTTTCTTTTTTTCCTCATTTTTTTCTTCCTCTAATGAAAAGATGGCCCTTTCCAAGTCCAACTACTTTACATATGAAGTTGATCCTGTCCTTCCCATTTTCATTAGCAGATTGTTTACACTTTCTCTCTTTCTCTTTCTTCCCCCCTCCCTCATTCCCCCCTCCATCCCTTCCTCTTCTCCTTTCCTCTTCTATCTTTTCCTTTCCTTTCCCTTTTCTCTCTCCCTTCTCTCTCTCTATCTCTCTTTCTCTCCCTCCCTCCCTCCTTCCCTCCCTCTTTTCCTCCTACCCTCCCTCCCCCCTTCTTTCTCTCCTTCCAATTACTTACTGATTCTTCCCTGCTACTACTTACAAACATGACAAAGCCTTCCTCCTTAAACCTTCTACCCCGTCCAGTAGCTGCCATCCGATATCTTTCCTCCTTCTTTACTAACTCCTTGATAAAGCTAATTACAACTAGGGCCTACACTTCTTCTGCTTTCACCCCCCTCTTACCTCTCCTCTAAATCTCTTACAACCTGATTGCCAGTTTCTTTATTCTACTGAAGTTGGTCCCTCTACAGTTAACAGTGATTACGTTAATTAATTTAATGTTCAATTAGTGTTAAAATTTGCAAAATCTAATGACCTTTTAAAAATCTTCATTCATTTTGCTAGAGTACCAAAGACCAGGATTCAAATATGGTGTCAGACATTAACTAGCTGTGTGAGAAGGAAATGGTAAACTACTCCAGTATCTCTGCCAAGAAAACCCCAAATGGGGTCACAGAGTGTCAGACATGACTGAAATGCCTCAGTAATGACATTCTTTTTGCCCCCTGAAATAGTTGACACACTGTCAACTACCATTTTCTCTATTCCTTTTCTTTCCTGGTTCTGGTGATAGTGCTTTCTCTTGGTTCTCCTCCCACCTGTCTGACCATTCCTCAGTTTCCTTTATTGGATGTTCAATCCATGTCATACCTTAGTGGGTACATCAGTGAACCCTGACGACCAGTCCAGGACCCTCTTCTTTCTCTTTTCTACCCCCACCAATTGTCTATGGTATATTTTAGACTGAATGTCTTGTAGGCATTTCAAACTCATTATATCTAAAACAGAACTCATTATCGCGCCTCCCAAATTCCCTCTTCATCAAAGCTTTTCTGTTACTTTTGAGGTTGTCACCATTTTTTCAGTGATCATAGTTTCCAAATTTTTTGTCAACCTTATTCTCACTTACCTTGTTTATCTAATCAATTATCAAATCTTGTAGCTTCTTTCTTTATACCATGGCTCACATACATTTCTTTTTCTTCATTTAGAGCCACTACCTTAGTTAAGGCCCTCATCACCTCTTATCTGAAGTATAATAGTTGTCATGTAATCAGAGTTCCTGATGCAAGTTTCCTTCCCCTCTCTCCTTGCCCAATTCCATCCTCTACTTAGCTGCCAAATGTAAATCTAATGATTCCTGACTCTTTATTATCCTTTAGGATCAAATGTAAATTCCTATTTTGCTTTTAAAACCCTTCATAGCCTAGTCTTTTCTGTTCCAGGCTTCTAATATATAACTTCTCTCCTTGTGTTCTCTGATCTAGCCATATGAGCTCCCTACTGTTATACTTGATAACTCCATTTTCCTTCTCTGTATTTTTGCATTGATTGTCCTCCCATGCCTAGAATGCTCTTTTCATTCTCTCCACTGACCTTTGGAATCTGGCTTCCTTCAAGATTCAGTTTA
This sequence comes from Sarcophilus harrisii, assembly GCF_902635505.1. NCBI lineage: Eukaryota > Metazoa > Chordata > Mammalia > Dasyuromorphia > Dasyuridae > Sarcophilus > Sarcophilus harrisii. The sequence continues at coordinate 320,352,228 of NC_045429.1, forward strand.
AATCCCACCATCTGCAGGAGCCCTTTTTAGGTCATTCCAGCTACCTATACCTGCATTTGGGGGCAACTTTCCATCTACTCTGACTGTTCTTTTATTTATCTAATTATATGCACTAGAATGTAAGCTTCTTAGGATACGCATTGTTTTTGCTTTTTCTTTATATGTTCAGTTCTTAGCAAAGTGCTTTGTATGTGTTTGCAACTGATAAATGCTTGTGGATTAAGTGCTTTTATTTTTTGTTATGAACAGTAGCTTGCTGGGAAGGAAAGGGGGAAGAATATAATCAGAAATGAAATGATGTTAAAATAACAATAAAAAATTAAAATAAAAAATAAATTGGTAAATGGATCATTTTGACCCAGAGTAAAAATGTCTTTTTCTTCTGTCTTACAGATCGCCTACAGATATCTTATTCCAAGAGTAGTGGTCCTGGAGGGCAGAATGTTAATAAAGGTACCTCATCGTTTTCTTTTATATTAAAACTAAATGCTATTTTGTTTTCTTACTCATTTTCTTACCCTTTTGATATGATTTTTCTTGTGCAATAAGAGAATTGTATAAATATGTTTACACATATTGGATTTAACATATATTTTAACGTTTATAACATATATTGGATTGCTTGCCATCTAGGGGAGGAGGTGAAGGAAAGAAGGGGAAATCTGAAACACAAGTCTATGCAAGGGTCAATGTTGAAAAATTATCCATTTTGATGTTTTGAAAATAAAAATCTTAAAAAAAGAAAACTAAATGCTATTATTGCCTGGGTAGCTATGCTGCAACATTCCAAGCAGAATAAAGGGATTTTCAGTAAAGACTTAACTGTGGCCAGCTTAAGTAATCCTGTTCTTCATTCTGGCCTCTGGTCTGATCTTAGAGCTTTTTGACTCTTTGTTCTTTTTGCTATTGGTTGCCACAACTAAGTTTCAAGTACATGTATGGATCTAGAGAGAAAGCAGTATAAAGCTACTGCTTGCCAATGAATGTATTTATTGCATTATTCACATATACACTATTACTCCTTGCTCTTTTCATATGTAGACAAGGAACATTGCATTGAGCATTGATGCAAATGAGAGCTTTATTTTTCAACTAAAAATGCTTCCCTATTTTTTTTTTAAGCAAAAGTCCTTGATCTTTATTCTTTTTTTTTTTTTAACAACTTTTTATTGACAGAACCCATGCCAGAGTAATTTTTTATAACATTATCCCTTGCACTCACTTCTGTTCAGATTTTTCCCCTCCCTCCCTCCATCCCCTCCCCCAGATGGCAAACATTTGCTTCCCTATTCTTAAGGGGTTAGTTAACTCTCTCTACCCAGCTGATGACTTAGACTAACTTAAAGGAGAAGATTTTCATATTGGAATCTCACCTATGCTGTTATTTAGTTGTTGCCTTGTCAAAGCCATTTTTATCCCTTTGGACTTCAGTTTTTTTTATAAGTGAAAGGATTGGACTAATGATTATTAAGATTCCTTCCAGCTCCAAATCCTGAGAATTTCACATTCCAGAATTTGAAACTTAAAGATTTAGATGCCATTATTCTTGGAAAGTCACCAAGTAAGGATTACAATTTAATTTCTCAGAGCTGCATCATTTGCTTTCCATCAAGAAGTCTCAGTGAACTTATTATTATAAATTATAATAAATATTATATTTTCCCTCTCATTCACAGTAAATACTAAGGCTGAAGTCCGGTTCCATTTAGCAACAGCAGACTGGATTGCAGAGCCTGTCCAGCAAAAGATTGCTGTCTTGGTAACTAACTCCCTTTATATACTCCTATAATCTTTAATTCTATTTAAACCTTTATATGAATAAATTTTGAATTTTCTGTTTTTCCAGTTTAAAAATAAGATTAACAGATCAGGAGAGTTGATTATTACCTCTGATTCCAGCCGCTATCAGTTTCGAAATTTGGCAAATTGCCTCCAGAAAATTAGAGACATGATTGCTCAGGCCAGCCAAATTCCCAAAGAGCCATCAAAAGAGGATGCTGTGCTTCGGAGGATCAGGTAACAGAAAGTTCCCTAGATTCCTTTAATAGGCTTGGAGGTACCTTCTATCTGACAGGGTTTAGATTCACAAGGGTTTTCAGGACTCATCACCAGATTGGGGTATCATAAAGAAGATGAAAATTCTGAATGGGAAGGAAAGAACTTGCTCATGGATCTCACTGCTTCTCTTTCTGCTCTGTAGTTGCTCTTGGAAAGCTATTGATATTAGGCATGTAGGCCTATTTTCTCACTTTTTGTTTTCAGGGTAGAAAACATGAATCGTGAAAGGCTCAAACAGAAGAGAATTCATTCTGCCAAAAAGGCAGACAGGAAAGTAGATATGGACTGAACTCAGCTTCCAACTTCGTGAAGGAGACCTCTTCAGTGGTTCTCAGACTGGTTCTGCTCATGATGTAACATCATGGCACATGGACTTTTAAGTTAGAAAGACTACAAATTTAAGTTCCATGCAATTCACAACATACCCCCTAGAAACTTGTGTCATGCCTTTGGAGAACTCTTGAGTCTAAGAAGTGCAATTGGCAGTCATTCAAAAACCCGAAGAGATGGTTCCTAGTGTAATAAATGAAAGAAAAAATACACCTTTTTGTATTTAACAATAAAGTATTTCCAATGATTTGGTTCTTTGTGCATAATACCGAGATTGTGAGCCTGAACAACTCAGAAAATGGTGGTACTCTTGACAGGCAGAGGAAGAGTGTGTTTGGGAGGAAAGAAAATGAGTTGGAGATGCCTATAGGACACCTACTTGGAAATATATGGTAGAGATATACGACTAGAACTCAGGGATGAGATCAGGCCTGACCTCAGATTTAGTTTGTGTCTGCACACAGATGATCATGATAACCATGGGAGTTGATGAGATCATTAAGTGGTAGAATATTGAGAGAAAAAAGGACCCAAAACAAAGCCTGGGGTTTTCACAAAGACTATATCAATGTCATTGTTAACATTGAAGACAACTCTAGTTGAAAATATGATTAATGTGAGCAGCTAGGTGGTGCAGTGGATAGAGCATCACCCTGAAGTTAGGAGGATCTGACTTTAAATCTAGTCTCAGACACTTACTACTTCTTGGCTGGTGACCCTGGGCAAGTCACTTAACCCTAATTGCTTCAGCAAAAAAATAAAAAAAAGTATGGTTACCAAACAGATTATAAAAGATTTAGTAAAGTTAAAAGGAAATAGCAGCACTAAGTGTGAACTTTAGAAGTTTAGCTGAGAATTTCAGTAGACATGGGATAGAAAATGCCATAGCTTTTTTTTTTTTTTTTTTTTTTTTGCAACAACAAAAAGAGTGAAAATGCTATGTTGTGATCCACACTCAGTCCCCACAGTTTTCTCTTTGGGTGCAAATGGCTTTCTTCATCACAAGACCATTGGAACTGACCTGGATTTTCTCATTGTTGATCAGAATTAATCATCTCATAATCACATAACTAACAATGATGGTTCTGCTCATTTCACTCAACATCAGTTCGTGTAAGTCTCTCCAGGCCTCTCTGAAATCATCCTGCTGGTCATTTCTTACAGAACAATAATATTCCATAACATTTATATACCACAATTTATTCAGCCATTCCCCAACTTAGGGGTATCCACTCAGTTTCTACTTTCTTGCCACTACAAAAAGAGCTGTCACAAACATTTTTGCACATATTGTTCCTTTTCCTTCCTTTATCATCTCTTTGGAATACAGACCCAATATAGATATAGCTGGATCAAAGGGTATGCAAGTTTGATAGCTCTTTGGGCAAAATTCCAAATTACTCTCCAGAATAGTTGCATCAGTTCACAACTCTACCAACAATGTATCAGTGTCCCAGTTTTCCCACATCTCCAATATTTGTCATTATTTTTTCCTGTTATTTTAAGCAATCTGAGAGGTGTGTGGTAGTACTTCAGAGTTGTCTTAATTTGCATTTCTCTGATCAATAGTGACTTAGAGCATCTTTTCATATGACTAGACATAGTTTTAATTTCTTCATCTGAAAATTGTTAATATCCTTTGTCTGATCTTTCTTGTGCAACATCACAAATGTGAAAATATATTTAAAAGAATTGCATCAATATCAACCAATATCAAATGTCTTGCTGCCTTGAGGAGGAAAGACGTAAGGGAGGGAGGAAGAAAAATTTGGAACAGGAAGTCTTTTTTTTTAAACATTCTTGTATTTTATTCCTAAAGCACTTCATTTAATATTTTGTCACTGGTTAAGTTTTAACCCTTTCTTATTTATAATGGCTTTTTATTTTCAAAACGTGCAAAGATAGTTTTCAACATTTACCCTTGCAAAACCTTGTGTTCCAAATTTTTTCTCCCTTCTCCCTAGACAGCAAGTAATCCAATACATGGCAATATGTTAAATCAAAGATATGTATATATATATATATATATATATATATATAATTATCTTGCTGCACAAGAAAATCAAATCAAAAAGTGTGTGTGTGTATGAATGAATGATATGACTAATGGGAATTAGTTTTGCTTAACTATGCATATTTGGTAAAAGGGTTTTGTTTTTCTTTTTTCAATATAGGTAAAAGTAGAAAGAGAAATAGATTTTTGTTAATTGAAAAAAAAATTAAGAAAAACTAGCCTGGCAGAATAGTTGGCTAAAACAAAGAAATGGTGGTCATACAGGTATTTTTTTTTAATGAGTTGGAAATACTATCATTTTTTCCTCTTTTTAATGCTTCTAATAAGAATTAGTTGAACTGAACCAAACTTGGTATGTTAATGCCTTGGGATATTATTGTTTTGAAAAAAAATTTTTAAATAAAAATAAACAAGGATTCAAAGAAGTATGAAGAAAGTTACATAAATTGATGCAGAGTGAAGTGAAACAATCTATGTCATGATTATAGCAATATAAACAGAAGGACCAAATACCCAAACAAAGCCTTGCATCATTATAATTACCAGTCTTGTCCCTGAAGATGAGACTTCTTTCATTGGAGAGGTGAGGAACTGTAGGTATAAAGTACAGTATCATACTGTTGCACTTGCTTGATTAGTTATGGTTATTTTTCCTGAACTTAGAACTACCTTTTTTTTCTCTTCCCTTCTTTGTTACAAGGGATGGCTGGGGATGGGAAAGTAAAGATGGCATAAAAGCAAAAGATATTGATAGAATTTATTTTTAAAAGAAAGTGAAAAAAAACAAAATAAAATCACTTTGGCATCTACGTAAAGGGTAAAGAAATGAAGATTGTAAGGAGGCTGTTACTTCAATATTCCAGTATTGAGGGCATGAACTTGGTGGAAGGTGGTTGTGTGAGTGGAGAAAAGGAAATAGAGCCAGTTTCTTAAAAATATGATTCAGGACTCCATATGAGGTCTCATAATTGCATGTGAAGATTGCAAAATTATTTTTTATCATCAATAAATGTTTGATTTGTCTATTTTATATACCTATATACTTGGATTCATGTAAAAATTTCTTGGTCAAAAAGGGGTTGGGAGTAGGAAAAGTAAGAAACTCCGATATGGAGTATTCAGAGGCTAACCTTTGATCTAACTGGGTGGGGAATGATCCAGTTCAAAAGGGGCAATAATGGAATAAGAAGAGATGGGTATGAAAGGAGACCCTACCACAGTCTTCACAGGACTATTTCCCTAACCTTCCCAGAAACTTACATCCTCCTAAAATTGGTCTAACTTTTAATATGCAATCCTGTACTCCCTGTCAACAACTGTTGCCCTTTTCTCCTCATATGGTATATTACTGATCTGTCAGCATAAACAGTTTTACTAGGCAATAAACAAGTCAACTTTACAGTCCTAAGAAATTCTTACTCACATAATGATTTACAATGCCCAGTAGTTTGGGGTAATACATTATATTGCAGTTTATATAAGTGAGCAATAATTTAGATTGGGCAGTTCATTTTTTCTTTTAACATTTTTAAAAGTTTTGTGTTACAAATTTTCTACTTCCCTCCCATCCTTTTCCCATCCATTGAAAAAGCAAGCAAACGCCCAGAGAAAGAACTCTGGGTGCTGACCAAAAACCATTACATAGAATTCCCAATCCCTATATTTTTGCCCACCTGCATTTTTGATTTCCTTCACAAGCTAATTGTACAATATTTCAGAGTGATTCTTTTTGTACAGCAAAATAACGGTTTGGTCATGTATACTTATTGTGTATCTAATTTATATTTTAATATATTTAACATCTACTGGTCATCCTGCCATCTGGGGGAGGGGGTGGGGGGGTAAGAGGTGAAAAATTGGAACAAGAGGTTTGGCAATTGTTAATGCTGTAAAGTTACCCATACATATAACCTGTAAATAAAAGGCTATTAAATAAAAAAAGAAAAAGCAAGCAATATAATATCAATTAAACATGTAAAATCATGCAAAATAAACTCCAAAAAAACAAGAAAAATAGAGTAAAAAAAGTGTCCTTCAATGTATACTGGCTTCATCAGTTCTTTTCTCAGAGGTAAACAGAATTTTTCATCATGAGTTCTTTGAAATTGCCTTGGATAATTTTCTTGAAAAGGGTAGCAAAATATTTCACAATTGATTGTCATTACAGTTATTGCTGTTTACTGTGTACCATGTTCTCTTGGTTCTACTTACTTCACTTTACATCAGTTCACGCAAGTCTTCCCAGGATTTTCTGAAACTATCCAAGCAGTTAATTTTTTTAAGTAACCTTGAGAGTAACAAATATTGGAATTGGTTTATAGTCAGACTATAATACATATGACACTTATTCAAATAACCATTTTTGCTACCGATTAATATGCAAAGGCTTTCTAAAAGCTTCTAGCTCTTTTTCTTATATTTCTAAGCTCCTAGTCCCATTTCTCTTTCATAAAGACAGGCTCATATCCCTTCATTACATTTTCCAAATTTTCCAAGCATCCCTAATGAAAACTAAGAATTAGAAACATAAAAATGATGGCACAGTGAAATTTTACATTGAAAACTGGTTAAATTGTCTTTTTTTTTTTTTTTAATTTAATAGCCTTTTATTTACAGGATATATACATGGGGGTAACTTTACAGCATTAACAATTGCCAAACCTCTGTTCCAATTTTTCACCTCTTACCCCCCACCCCCTCCCCCAGATGGCAGGATGACCAGTAGATGTTAAATATATTAAATAAATTGTCTTATATCAAGAAAATGTCTCAGTTCATCATTTGAATACTGCAGTCAACTTCATCTTTTTGCTATTTTGATTACATTCCAAAAATTGCCAGATTTTATGGAATGCCTTTTATTCAAGCTATGCCCTTTGAGTTTTCATAGGAGACCCTGCCTACTCATTACTGACAAGGAAAAAAGATTGTTAGAAGAGCTGAATGGACTTAGTATCTAATCAACTCTCAATAAACTGCATATTATGACCATCCTCCCACTCTGGAGGGGGAAGGAACAGGGTTCAGATTTTTTTTTTTCTATATAGAGGGACATTGTTGAAGTTAAGTTCCTATTCAGATGTGTATATCTACAAAATCCAACTAAGTTTTAATGATAAATTATCTGAAATGTTAAAACAAAATTTTAACTGCTCTGTTCAGAGGACCACTGAATTTCCACAGGGATCTTTTTGATTTTTTTTTTCAAGCTTAAAATATATGAAGATTTTTTGCTCCCACATAAGCTGCGTAGTGGACATTCCTATTAACATTGAATCAGTAGGGGATGCTATTTTGACTTTATCAGATCCCTGGAGCTATTTTTCAAAACCTAAACTAACTATTAATTAACTGGGATATAATATTTAGACAAGTCATTTGCCAGAGAAAGAGAGCACCATATTCCTCAGGCAAATGGTCCTAGGAAGGGATGCTTTGATGGGAGATTTCCAAGTTATACTGTGCCACCAGTGAGAATTAGTATAAATCTTTAGAAGTTCTCCAATTATTGGTTGTGTTGTCCTTAGTAGACTTAAATCTGAAAGATACAATAGTTTCTGACACAATAACAAGCAATGAAATAAGTCTTTAATTAAAAAAATAAAATCCCCCAAAGGGCATTTGCATATTGACATTTGTTCATATCTATTTGGTAATTTAAGATTTACAAAGCACTTTAAGTATATTAATCCATCTGATCTTCACTACAACCCTGAAAACTTAAACTTAAATTGGGGTCTCCTAACCGAATGTAGGGATTGCAAAATTATGATTTATTATCAGTAAATGTTTGATTTGTATACCTATTTTATATGCCTATATATCCAGAAGCATGTAAACATTTCTCCAGCAAAAAGGGGTTGTGTATCCTCTATATTACAGTTAAAGTAAATGAGAATGAAAAAGGTAAAAGATCTCTATGTCCCCAGTTACTGAGGTTTCTCTGTCTACCTTTCTTCAATTTATAGCCAGCCAACAAAATTTGGGCTAATCAACAAAAAAAAGGGAGTTGGGAGTGGGAGAGTGGGCAGGAAGGAAACATGCACCAGTTTAGAGTGACCATTGAGGGAAATAGCTGGGGTGGGGCAGAAAGGTTGGTGATGGTAGTAGGTGAATAAAATGGAATATTATGTCCCTGTAAACAATAATAAAGGATGATTTCAGAGAATCCTGAAATGTACAAAATCAAGCAGAAAGAGGACAGCTGGACCTAGGGAATGACTGGTACAAGAACAGCATTGTAAAGACCACTTGGCTCCTTGCCATGACCAGTGGTCCAATCGATCTATGGATCCAGAGGTCCAAAGATGAAGCAAATAGGCTCTCCTGCTACAGATCTGATGGGCATTTACATGCAGATATAGACACACTGTTGGGCAAGGATACTGTATAGATACCGTGTCCTGTGCTTGACTATCTTTTTTTTTAATTGTTTTTTAATTGGGGTGGGAGAGGGGGTGGGATTAGTAACTGGGCATTTTTGAAAGTAATGTACAGAATTTATTATATATGAAATAGAAATTCCCTGTTAGATAAAAAAATCTTTTTTTTCCCTCTTGATGTATATATAACTGTCTGTACAGAAGTGAAAATTTTGGAAAAAAGGGGTTTAAAATAAAAAAATAAAAATAAATTCATGCACTTCCATGGCACTTCTTTTTCAATATATAATCATATTAGGAATATGGGCTAGATGGAGAGGGCTTCATTATGACTAATCAGAATTCTTTGGGTGTAGAGAATGCTTAAAAACAGAATTTTTAAAAAAAATGTACTGCACCAATGTGATTCTTTCTTGGTAGCCAATCACTTCTGCGGGGAGGAGATATAATATATGGGGCTTCTTTAATCAGAACTCTTTAGAGTTGAAGCTCAAAACGGAAAAAAAAAATTTTTTTTTCAAATATATATGTACACGATGGAGACTTTTCTGGATGCTTAATGGCGGAGGGAGTCCAGAGTAAAAAAAAAAAAAAAAAATTAAAAATGGATATGACCTGGGAGAAGGCTTTTTTTTTTTTTAATGGCTTAATCAGAGTTCAGAGCTTTAACAAAAAAAAAAAAGGAAAAAAAGAAAACGAGCGGACGCTCCACCCCAGATGGGACTCGAACCCACAATCCCTGGCTTAGGAGGCCAGTGCCTTATCCATTAGGCCACTGGGGCTTCCTGTAGCGAGCTGCAGATCACATGCCTCTTCATCGTCGCAGCGCGCGCCGGCTCCTTTCCACCTGGACCCGAGAGTGGGGGATGGGTCCCAAAGGTCTAAGAACCCGAGCCGTGGCTCTCTAAGGTTCAGAGACGCTAGCCACAGAATTGGCGACTTCAATGAGGTCCTCTTCTCTCAAACCTACGTTTTAATAACTACCAGGGATAGCGTCGGCGCGGAAGTCTCCGGAGAAGGCCGTTTGGAGCCGGGGGACGCGTATCGCGCTCGCGCGAGCTCTTTGCTGCAGCCTCTTGCAGTTTGCGAGATACTCTCGTGGTATCTTCTTGTTTGTTTCAAAACGTTGCAACCTTTTGAATGCAAGTTAAGGGTTATTTTCTTCCCCGAGATTCCCCGCCCCCCGAAATTAAAACAATTCGACCACGAAGGGACTCGAACCCTCAATCTTCTGATCCGAAGTCAGACGCCTTATCCATTAGGCCACGCGGTCCCTGTGGAAAACCGCCTTGAAAGAAATTAGTTATTTGGATTGAGTGGAGGAGGGTGTGATTTTTTCTGCAGGAAAGTCCTCGGCTTTTTCCAGGATCCCTAAGGGATGCAGTGCACCGTAAGCACCGAGCTCGAGATGGGCTTGCATTTTAGTTCTTCTCTCCGTCTCCTTATACCCCGACGACGCTCCTGCTTCTCATCTACCTCCCAAACGAAAGACCCTCCCTCCCTCCGTCCCTTCCAGGTCTGCATTTAGAATAGAGAAAAGGCCCCTGCAAGCCCAGGTCTTTTCATCCTACCTGGATGAAAGCATTAGGGGAGGGGCTCGTACGGTGACCGCGTGGCCTAATGGATAAGGCGTCTGACTTCGGATCAGAAGATTGAGGGTTCGAGTCCCTTCGTGGTCGGGCGTCATTTTGTCGTGGAGTTACACTAAGCAAATTCGCTGCTGGTCTTCTTTCCACAATTCTGGATTGCACATCTCTACCAGAGAATTCTTCCCAAGGCGGCGCGCCGGGCGCCCGTCTAGATCTGGGCAAACATGCGTCTTAGCTGCGTCCGAGTGCGTGTGTGACGCTGGCCTGGTGAAAGATTCAGCCGGGCGAAGCTTCTTCCTGCAAGTGCGTAGCATCACTAGCCTCTCCGGTGCGGCCCTCTGAGGTAAAATTCCGGAGCCCCTCCGGGCAATTTGAGGATCTGGACCAAAGCCCGCGGACGCACCTCAGCGACTCCGTACAGCCATTCGAAAGGGGAGGGTCTGGATTGGAAAACGCTAATGCAACGTTGCCATGGATACAAAGTGATACGTGGAAATAGCAAGATGGTAGCTAAAGAGGGCAGCCCTATTGCTGCTGAGCCAAGGCTTGTCCAGAGAGAGGTTGATAGCCAATCGGTTCAACTCACTTTGGGTTTGGCAGACCACGTGACCCCCCTTCTCCCCTCCCCCCCCCACTTTCTCCTCTCCCAATGGCCTAATGGTTAAGGCGCTAGTCTCCTAAGCAAACTGTTACAGGTTCGAGATTTCTAGTGGGGAAAATTTTCCTCCCGTTTTCCAATCGAAAATAAAATCCCCGAACGTCATTCTCTAGTTGTGTGTCCGTTCCCCGAGGCTGACCCTAGATTTCCTGGGTCCAGTTTCCTATCCAAAAGCAGATTTGCATTTCTTGCTTCCCAGACTCTAACCCTAGCGCACACTACCTCCTACTGGTTGTTTCTTGTGGTGCAAGTGAGAGAGATTTCTGTGCAAGAGTTTTCAGTTCAGGGATAGGCCCGCATTCAGACTGGCGTAAATTAGCGCCCTTTCAAGGGAACCCCGTGGCGGTCTGGGGGATGCGCTGAAGAGACCGCTCTGCCCTGCTGGTCGTCCCTCCTTAGGTACCCTGGGAACCAGGTTTGCTTCAGAACCTCAGTTTAGGAAGAATTGAAACTCTGAGCGCCTGCATAAGAATCTCTGCGCTTAACTTCCAGACACAATGGGGATGAACTCAAGCTAAAGAATGTTTTGCTTAATTAGGCATATTTATTATGGGATTTATTATATTTATATATATATTTATTATAGGATGATTGTTTTTCTCAATGGCGAGGGGTAGGAGAGAGAAGAAGGAAAGAAGGAAGGGAGGGAGGGAGGAAAGGAGGGAGAAAAGAAGAATTAAAAAAAATTAATGCACAGGAAATATCAGTAAGATCAGAAGGAATCACAGACAAAACAAGACAACTTGTTAATAATATTAGGTAATATTAGCTATCATCTATATATTGCTTTAAGATTTGCAAAGTGCTTCTTCACAACAAACCTGGGAAATGAGTTATTATCCCCATCTTACAAATGAGAAAACTGAGGCAGATAGAAGCTAAGTGACTTGCCCAGAGTCATGTACGTGTCTAAGTCACAATTTGAATTCAGGTCTTCCTGAGTCTATGTCCAGTGCTCTAACCACCATAGTTTCTTGAACTAATCCTATTTTTCTGTTTTACTGTGGGTATGGGAAATGCCCATTTTATTTCATGTTATTAGGTTCAGAAATTTTCTTTTAAAATTATATATTCTGTATTATATATTAATTATATATATTATATATATATATTATAGAGAGAGAGAGTAACTTCACTTTTTGACTGATATATATTCTCCTATGCATAATTTTCTGTTTTCTATTGTCTTGGATAAATACATTTCTTTGCTAATTATTATATATGTTCATTGTGGAATTGTGATTTGGTGGGATCCTGACTCAGGTTACATCAGAAATCTGAAGTGACTGTTTTTCCTTGTTTTCCTTTGATTGGTGGGAATGGAAAAATTAAAAGCTGCTTAGTTCAACCTATACCTGACCAGGAATATTCTATAACATCCCTAACAAATAATCCTCCATCCTATGCTTGAAGACCTTCAGCAAAGTGGAATTCACCATTTCCAGTCCATTTTTAGATACTTCTCATTGAATTTCCTTGCATTGTCCACTTTATTCACATGTTAGTATCCTGGTAACAGACTTTCCAAACCCTACCATTCCATTTGGAAGTTTTCTTATGATGTGAGAGTGAACTCTTGGGTTGTAGAAGGGGCAAATGAATTAGACCCAAGTTGTCAAAGTGAATTTTTAGATGAGTTGTACAAGTAAAGATACTATTATTATATGAGACCATTATTATCTGAGCTAGACTCTATAGAGCAGAGTTCTTGCCCTGTAGAGGATCATGGGAAACATTATTGAAAGACAAATCAGAAAGTTTAGGTGCCATCTTCTTAGTCTAAGAAAGACTATGTATCTTTTATTTGTACTTGTAATTATCTAACCCTTTTATATTATTTCTCAATTTAGATCTTCTCTTGAATAAAACAGGAGAAAATTAGGAAAATATTGGGAAAAAAAATCTCTGGACCCTGATACTATGCTATATAATACCTCCAGATATTCCAAATACTTCCAAAGATTATCAGGATCAAGGGGAATTAAAGAGAATAAACTTATTAGCAAAAGTGGAATAGGGAATAGAAGTTAAAGAGGAAAATTCAAGAAAAAAAAAATGAAAAGGTAGTAGGCAAGAAAAAGCACCATAAGTAAAAAAAAGATAAGAATAGGATAGATAATTGATTAAAATTGATAGAATAAAGTTGTGGAAAGGGTGAAAAGGTGAACTGACAAAACAGGAGATTAGTGAAATGCTGAATGGGAGGCAGTTGTGATTATGGAGTTCTTGTTGAAAGTAAGGAAAGGAAATTGAGTGGGTTTGTCAAGTTATTAATGTAGCTTGTATTCTGAAATGACTGTTCTAACTCCCATTGGTTCAGATAAGTCAGTCAGATTCTCAAAGTTCAACCACTAGATCCCTTTAGAGGGGCAGAATTAGCCCTGAGCTTCTGAAGAAAGAAAGAAATGAGGTTTTTTTTAATGCTATATATATATAGCTCATGATCTCCCACCAGTATGCTTCCAGCATGATTATCAGGTAAGAATCATTTAATCAGCCAAACTCAGTTAGCTTTTAGAAAGGAGTATTTACTAAAGTGGTTCTAAAGTGGTAAGAACAGTTAGCATAAAACATCTATCCCCAAAGTTCATGACACTCTCCCACCACTACATACAGAGTCCAGGGGAAAGTGGGCTCAAGTTTATAGAGTACAATGGTAAAGAGATAATCTATAGCTCTTAGAAATCCTTTTCTCCCCTTTCTGGTTCTTAGGTACGGCAAAACTTCTTTGGTAGGATCTTAGTAGGAAGGTGTTCCATCTATGGCTGGCCCCAGTGTAAACACTGCTATCAGATGGTTCAAGGATGACCATATGATGCTGAGTAGAAAGTCTTTAATATCTTCAAAATTCTTAAGGTCCTCCTCTAGTTAGGAGGGTAAGGAGAGGAGACTAAAGCTTTTATTTTCTGTAGTAGTGTTCTTCTTGCCCCTAAGCATCATCTTTAGTAAAAAAAAAACAAAACAACTCTCCCAGATAACTTGAGTGGATGAAGACTATTTTTAAAGAGGATTAAAAAAAAGACTTGACAAAAAAATTTTTTTAAAGAAATATGCAAAAGAGGGGGGGGGGGGGGAAGTAACAGGAAATGAATAAAAGGGTATGGGATGGTCCTGTAAAAAGTGTCAAGTCTGAGTGCTACAGCTCAAAATAAACTGCATCTGGCAGAGAAAGCTAAAGACAACAGCAACAACAACAAAAGCCTTTTAAGTTATATTGGAAGAAAAAGGAGGCTCAAAGTCCTTTGCTTATGGTGGATAGGATGTAATAACCCACAGAAAGCAGTATTGTATATTTATATATTCTTATTTTGTTCCTATTTTTTGTGCCTAGGAGGATGACCTTGACGCTGAAAATGACAGGAAAAATGGAGATCTTCATAGATGAATTTATTCAACTGGCCCAGAACAAGACAACCATAGTCAAGAGCTTTGAATCCATGGATTCAGTACAAGGAACTGGGTATGTTTAGCCTTAATGTAATAGCTGCCTCTAAGTATGTAGAAGAGAGATTAGACTTAATCTGCTTGCAAATTAACCAATTTAAACTTGCTTGATATTTCTGATTAGATTTAGGCATTTGTTTTTCACCATTTCTCTGAACTCTGGACTTCTCCATCATGCCCCAGAAACCTTTTCATCCTGAAAAATCCTGGAATTCAGGCCTTGGAAATATACCCTCTGCCCTTGCAACTAGATTTAGAAGGTTCCTCTTAGACCCTCTATTTAAGGAGGGCACTCAGGCCAACCTCCCTTTCATTTCTGACCTCCTTCTCTCTTTCTTCTCTGGAGGCAAGTGAAGTTAAGAGGCTTATCCAGGGTTACACAATTAGTAATGTCTGAATTTGAATTCAGGTTTTCCTGACTCCAAGGCAAGTGCTCTGTCTACTGCATTACTTAACTGCCTCTGAGAAGGTGATGTTTCAAAGAAAGAAGACATTGTTTATTGAAAACCACTGACCCTGCCTTGGTCTAAGAGGGGCAGGGTTCTTGCCTAGTTTCATTTGTGAACATGATTAAGAAAGAGGGATAATCCATTGTATCTGAATATACTGTAGCTAATTTAGGGGAGCCCATTAGCAAAGCTATTCTTTAACATAGTTTCAGGAATGCTAGGTGTTTAAGATAAATTTATCATTCTGAGATTTGGAATTTAAATGTTTCCTCTCTCAATGCTGAGAGTCAGACTGATCTTTGAGCTAGGGGACAGACAAGATACATTCAGTATTTTTGTAAAAAAGAACATGTGGTCAGTGACAGATGAAACTGACTGAGCACAGATAGCACATGGAATCTTCCTGTGAGAAATCAGGAAAACATTGGGCCTGATGTCAGTAGGTGAAATAAAGAAATTGGACAGAGGCCATTTTAAGGAGAGCGGAAGAGAGATCTCTACAAGCTTTTTAATCTCCCCAACTTCTCTTTTAATAGGCATTTCTTTAAGATTTTCTTATTCTTTAATTAAGTTTCTTTATCCTGATCTTTTGCTTCCAATAAAAATTTTTCTTCGGTTGGAATGACAACTTTTTGAGTGAAAAAATTTTAAAATGAGAAGATGATCATTTTCTCCTACTCATTTACATTTCTTTATTTGAAAGCAAAACCTCTCCAAATCAGTGAATAGGTGGTAAACCTGCATAAATATTCACAAGAAGAAAGAAAACCTACATACAAGCTAGATAACACTTACATGTGCAAAAAGTATTTATTAAAGAATAACCTAATCAGTTGGCTGAATGAGGGAGCAGATTGCTATGAGCTTCCAAATCTACCTCCACACTGGGGCTACAATGGGTTAGCTCCCCAGACTGTGGTGATATGGCAGGATAATGTCCTATCTTTCTCTTTTGTATAGAAAAAGTTTCATATGAGAAATAAATTGGAGATGCTCCCATGTTTTCAATAATTCCAGGATAGTAATTAGTGGGGAACAAAATATTATCGGCTACCTATTTCCATGACAGAAATGAAATTTGTTTGACATGAGAATTCAAGAATGGCATATTCCCTCAATCACTCAAGGTTGGCCAGCAAGGTCTATGTAGATTTATTTTATTTATGATACTAGGTGCTATAGACATGTCCAGACCCAGTTGGTTGTTCTCCAAAAAGGTATTTTTGATTAAAAAAGGGGACAATTCTTAGCCAGTTTTAGAAATCAAAACAAAAAAGATCATGGGATCCATGCCAAATATCTGACAAGTGCTAGGAAAATGACCTTGGATTGTTCTCTCGAACTATGAATGAAAGCCTTTGTAGAAGTGCTTATGGTAAGATCATTATACACGTCAACAATAATAATATATGAGGATCAATTCTGATAGAAGTGGCTATCTTTGGCAAGGAGACATCCAAATCAGTTCCAATTGATCAGTAATGAACAGAACCAGCTATACCCAGCGAAAAAACACTGGGAAATGGGTATGGACCATAACATAGCATTTACACTCTTTCTGTTATTGTTTTCTTGCATTTTTGTTTTTCTTCCCAGGTTATTTTTACCTTATTTCTAAATCCAATTTTTCTTGTGCAGCAAGATAACTGTATAAATATGTATACATATATTATATTTAATATATACTTTAACATATTTAACATGTATGGAACTACCTGCCATCTAGGGGAGGGTTTGGAGGGAAGGAGGGGAAAAGTTGGAACAGAAGTTTTTGCAAGGGTTAATGTTGAAAAACTACACATGCATATGTTTTGTCAATAAAAAGCTATAATAATAATAATAATAAAAGAAGTGCTTATGGTTTTTCACCTTGAGTTTCTATGTGTGAAATGCTAACTCAGATTAGGAAGGAGGGAATAAACTTCTTATACATAAGAATCCTGTTTGTTTCTTTTTTAAAGCTTTTTATTTTTCAAAACATATGCATGGACAATTTTCAGCATTAGCCCTTGCAAAACCTTCTGTTCCAATCCCTGCCCTCCCCCCCACACTTCCTCTCCTAGATTGCAAGTAGTCCAATATATGTTAAACATGGTAGAAATATATGTTAAATCCAATATATTGCATACATATTCACAATTATCTTGCAGCACAAGAAAAATCAAATCAAAACAGGAAAAAATGAGAAACAGAATAAAATGCAAGCAAACAACAAAAAAAGGAAAAATGCTATATTGTGAACTACACTCAGTTCCCACAGTCCTCTCTCTGGGTGTAGATGGCTCTCTTCATCACTGAACAACTGGAACTGGTTTGAATTATCCCATTGTTGAAGAGAACCATGTCCATCAAAATTGATCATTGTATAATCTTGTTGTTGCTGTGTATAATGATCTCCTGGTTCTGCTCATTTCACTCAGCATCAGTTCATGTAGGTCTCTGCAGGCCTCTCTGAAATCGGCCTGCTGGTCATTTCTTACAGAATCAGAATATTCCATAACATTATTATACCATAACTTATTCAGCCTCCTAAGAAAGTTTTTGTTGTTGCTAAGTTATTTCAGTTGTGTCCAACTCTTTGTGACCTTATTTGGAGTTTTCTTGACAAAAACACTAGAGTGGTTTGACATTCCCTTCTTCAGTTCATTTTAGAAATGAGGAAACTGAGACAAACAGGATTAAAGGAGTTGCCCAGTCATATAACTAGTATATGTCCGAGGTCAGATTTTAACTTGTCTTCCTGACTCCAGCATTGGCACTCTATCCACTATGCAACCTAGCTGCCCCTAATAGGGTTATAAAGACCTTATTAACATGCACTGAGGAGTACCTTTAGATAGATAATAGATAGACAGGCTGATGGATAGTATTCATATAGTACTGTAGGATGTGCAAAGTATTTACATGAGATGTCTCATTTAATCCTCACAAACCTTGTGAAACAGGTGCTATTTATACTAGTTTTCTAAGTCAGATCAACAAACAGTTGTTAAGCATCCCTAACTCTGTCTACCTTAATTTCCTCATCTGTAAAATGAGCTGGGAAAGGAAATCTCAAACCACTGCAGGTTTTTTGTTTGTTTTTTTGTTTTTTACCAAGAAAACCCCAAATAAGATCATGAAGAGTTAACTATAAATTAAAAAAAAAAATGACTGAACAACATGTCAGGCACTGTGCTAAGTGGAGGCAGGCTGTAAAGGGGTTTAAAAGCTAAACAGAAGAGTTTACGTGTGATCCTGGAGGTAATAAGGAGCCATTGTTAACAACTTGACAGTTGTTAAGAAGCAACTATTTCTTGAATGGGAAGAGACATAGTCAGACCTACTCTTTAGAATATCGGTTTGACAATTGAGTGAAAAATGAAATAGAGAAGGAAAATTTGAGGCAGAGAGATCAACTAGAAGACTTTTAATAATCTGAGTGTGAAATGAAAGTCTATGTGATAGTGGCAATGTCTGGGAAGAGAAGGAGTGTATAGAAGAGATGTTACAAAGGCAGAACCAAGCGGACTTCAAAATCGATTAGATATGGGAAGGGGTCCAGGCAGGGAATAAAAGTGAGGAGTTGAAGATTAGACTTTGATTACAAATCTGGGTGATGGTGACCTCAACTATAATTTTAAATAAATATTTATTTTTATTGAAAGATAAATTATGTAATAGAGAAGTTTGAAAAGAGAGGAGGGTTTTATAGAATAGATGATTATTTTGGACATGTTGAGTTAGAAATGCCTCCAGAATATCTAGTTTGGAATGTCCAGTAAGTAATTGCAAATGTGAGACTGTCAGGAGAGAGTTTAGAAATGAATAAATAGATGAGAATCTATTAATAGAGATGATAATTGAATCCAAGGGAGCTGATGAGATCATTAAGTGAGAAAGTATATAGAGAGGCCAAGGACAGAGCCTTGGGTAACCTACTTTTAGTAGGCATGACCTGGATGAAGCTCCAGCAAAGGAGACTAGGAAAGAATGGTCAGACAAATAGGAGGAAAACCAGGAGAGAAGGGTTTTAAAGACCTAAAAAGAAGAGAGGATAAAGAAGCATAAAGGCATCGACAATGTCGAAGGCGGCAGAGAGGTCAAGAGGATTGAGGAAAGCTATTAGATTTGGGAGTTAAGAAATCACTGGAGAGCAGTTCCAGTTAAATGACGAGGTTAAGAATTAGGAGGAAAAGAGTGAGAAGAAAGGATGTGGAGATACTAATTGTAGACAGCCTTCTCAAGTTTAACCAAAGAAACTGAGGCAGACAGAAGTAGCGTGACTTACCCAGATACACAACTAGAATTCATCTTCCTGAGCCTATCATGTTATCCACTATCAGATATATTAATATATCTATCCATACACATGTGTATTATGTATATACATATATACACACATATGTGTGTATATTCTATAGCCCACAAAATGAATTCATTTACATTCCTTAGGATGAAAGACAGAATTTGTAGCTGCAAAATTCTATGTAAAACATATAAGAAAGGGGTAAAAAGCTACATAGACTGGACATCATAAAAAGCATCACAGAAGTTGGCCCTTCCATAGACCCCTAAATGTTCTGATATTAGCCCACTGGCTGCTAAGATTGAAAGAGAATATACCACCAAGACTTTTATTCCCTAGTTGTTGCTGATGGTCCTAAAAAAGCCATCAGTATCAGGAAAATGAAAAATAAACTATAAACAGACATATAGCAAATGGAGATACTGATGAGAGTGGGTACCAGCCAGCCACTGAGGTGTGCTTTGTGATGCAGAGGTCTTGTTGGAAAATTGAATATCTGAGAGTGGGGTTGTGAGAGAAGAGGAACCAAGCCATCAGAGGATGACTGGTGAACTTCTAGGATGAGATTGATATGACATAGTGGACAAAGTCCAGAGTTAGGAGTGGAGCTCAGAGAGGTTTGGAGAAATCAGAGTATGAGAACTGAGATGACTTCAGATGCAATCCAGAGCAGGTTACTTATGCTCACCAGTTGATTAGGTGTTAGCACTGGGGACCAGCTGCATCAGATACCTATGCAGGCGTCAGTAAACCTTAGCAGAGAACACCATTTGCAGGTACTTGCAAGAGTAGCATGACTATAGACCGAGTGGGTATCAGCTTATGGTACCCATGAATCATGGGTACCAGCATCAGGTAGCATTGCTGGCAGAGTTCACAAGCAAATTGATTCTGTCAGAATCTCAGCCCTGACACCATCTTCTCTACTAGCCCAATGGACCCCGACCTATGAGAACATGGACCTTGTTTGGAATGCTCAACTGGACTTTGCCAGCCATTAGTATATGCTAATGGATCAAATTCTGGCAAATACTTCCAATAAGCTGAACTGCCAGGCAGATGATTGGTGTAAGATTCTCAAGAAACAGATGAGGTGGCTAAGACTTTAATTTACATATATTTCTGGGTAGCAGCCACAAGTTCAACCAAATGTCTGGGATCTGGAGGGAAGAGGGCTGGATGAATTTCTTCCTTTTGGAATCAAGACAAGAGGAATTTTGCCAATCTCTATCCATCTGTAAATTATGAAGAAGTTCAATGTTTGGCAGAAATATCATACCCTCTGCTAAATTGAATACTAGATTGATGCTCCTACAAGAATGGCAGATTAGGGAGTAGGTAGGTCCATTGCATGGGTATGGGAGCTATGTCTTGTTGTGGGTACAGGACCATATGATCCCCCTAAAGATGAGGCAGTTGGAGCTCTTTCCCATAGTTCACAAACTACCTCTGACTTACAAATTTATTGTTATACCCTTTTCTATTTCCAACCAAAAAGTTTGCCTTGCTAAATACCTTAATTATATCATTAACTACTAAACCTGGGTGTCCCATCTTCCAGAAGCCACAACTACAATTGAGCCTCAGGAAGGAGTCTTCTCTCAACCCATTCATTTCCTGCATTTGGCTTCCAGGGAGACTTACCTGATGAGAACCAAGTTCTTTTAGACAACCCAAGAAAGTGGTTAGGTGGGATATTAGGAGTAACATCTACTAAGACTAAAAATTCTTTTTTTTTTGCACAGCATGAATATGGAAATGTCTGGAATTGGATTGAGCACGTTTAAGAATGCTTGCTTGGGGAGCAAGGAAAGAGAAAGAAAAGCTTGCAACATAAGATTTTGCAAAGGTGAATGTTAAAAATTATCTTTGCATGTATTTGGAAAAATAAGATACTATTTAAAAAAAAAAAAAAAAAGACTAAAAGATCCCTGCTATGTAGGCTAATTCTTCCCTAAGAGAGGCAATGAGACTATCCTTGAGACTCAGTTGGTCCAAGAGACAGATTCAAGTTATTGCTAAAACTTTTTGGTTTTAGCCCATGGTGGAAGCTCCCTCACTTTTGATAAGATTCCCTATTACCCACAAAGCAACACCTTTTGACAAAATGCCAGCACAGCATATAGTTAAGTGGAGCTATACCCAATTTAAATCAATGCTGTGATGATTGAATATTCTTTCCATTTTACTGTTGAGTAAATGTCCTCTCATTATGTGTTGGATGGCTTGCATTTGTTTCATTTTAATCCTAAGCCTGAACAGAAAGAGTAACTTCAGTCAGGCCTGGACCAGAATGATAGCCAAAAACCAAGCCCAGGCTTACACACATGTACTGAGCCTCTTCCTAAAATCAGTAAAAAAATTTAACCCCACTATAAAAAAAAGCCAGTTTTATATGTTATGGTGCAAAGTGGGTAAGGGCTGAAATGAAAAGACTTGGATTTTAATTTATATTCTACCACTTCTTAATTCTAAAATTCTCATGGCCCACCAGCCACCTTACTACCCTGGGAAAAAACTGAGCCTTTATTCAGTTTGATGACCCCAAGATCACTAATTTAGGAAGGACCCCATCATGCTTCACCTCCCCTTCCCCACTTTCCAGCACATGTCGATGGCCTGTTTCCCCCATTAGAATATAAGTTCCTTGAGCAAGGATGACTTGGTTTGCTTGGACTGGTATCCCCCAAGGCTCAGCATAATTACCTGGCACAAAAGATTAATAAAATGCTTTATATACTTAACTTTCTGGATTACTTTATAAACGACATGCTCAGTTTTCTCATTTGTAAAATAGGACTGGACTAGATGCCCTCCTAAATTTCTTTCCAATTCTAAACCTCCAATCCTTTTTTTATTCACCCTGTAGTTTTTTTTTTTAAACATGGTAGGTTTTCCCAGTGAAGAACAATGATTTCACAAAACTTTTTATGGACCATAACAATTATGTAAAACAAGCTTCTTTCAGATCTTTTGATATTTTCGAAGTTGCGCAGCACAGGGTAATAGTAGGAGTTCTGGAGGTAGATCCCAAAGACATAGAGTCCTGGCCCTTTATTTACCATCTGTACTGCCATGAGCACACCCATTCCTTCTGTTTCAGGCTAGAATCTTTAGATTGTAGGTTTTAAAGGTAGATGGGATCTAGAAAGTTCAGAGGTTCCCCTCCTCATTTTATAAATATGAAAACCGTGGCCAGATTACGGCACAATAACTCTGTGGATCAGTGCCATGTATAACTGAGAGAGACAGAAGCACAAGTGCCAGTCATCTATCCAGACACAGCCCCTTTCTCAGAGCACAACTGCCACCCCTTTCTTTCCTGTGCACGTCACTGCACTGCTTTGGGACCTTTAGCCACCCTCAATCCACTCTTATCATGTTCGAAAAGAAGCAAATGTTAAGACTGTACAACTGCTTTATTCTGGATTCAGGAGCATGCAAGAGAAGGTCTACAGCTTCCTTGGAGGCTCAATTCTAGAGGTTCTCTATTGGCTGGTGGGGCCAATAAGGATAATTCTTTTTGTCCAGTCTGGTGTGAGGGAAGGCTTGGTTCAAATCCTCAACGGTCATCTGTTCAAAAGGAATTATATTCTTGATCTTGTCCATCTAAGAAAAGAGAAAACACAAGAAACAGTATACCAGTGAGCAAGAACAACAATCAAAGGCCAGCGAATTCTTTTAGATGAGAGGAATGACAGAAGGAAGATGGAAACAGTTATGAACAAGAGCAATGTGAATAATATTTACGTCTTTCTGAAGTTCTGCAATCCTAGCATTTGAAGCTTTCACAAGTTCAGCACCAAATTTTGCCTTTAAGAGATAGATAAATCATCATTTAAAAACCAGATAATGTCCAACATTGCCCCAAACCTGAGATTTTCTAGCTTCCTTGTACCAGGCTTTTAGTGCTAAAGCAGACACAACTTATCTATAAATTAGGGACAATATTTTCATCATGCTTTTTGCAAGGAAATTAAAAAAAAAAAATCTCAAAGCACTAGTACGACAAATGTACCAATATGTTTAGAAGGATTGTACATATCTAACCTATATTGGAGTTACTTGCTGTCTATTGGGAGGGAGAAAAATTTGGAACTCAAGGTTTTGCAAGAGTGAATATTTAAAACTATCTTTGCATGTGTTTTGAAAATAAAAAGCTTTTATTAAAAACAAAAAAAACCCCAAAAACTCAAAGCATTGTAGAAATGTGAATTATTTTTGTCTGTAAAATTATGAGCTTAACTAATTTTAATTATTCAAAAGTTGAGCTGAATGGTAATCTAGCCTTCAAATAGGAAAACTCCTCCAGGAACATCAAACAGAAATGTAAGCAGACTTTTCAAATGTCTGAATTTTAAGACTCCAACACTAATGCAAACACAAGCAACCTAAAAGTCATATATTTGGGTGGCATTTTAGTCATATTCTAAACTTTCAAGGATACAGAGATTCACTCAGTTCTAGCTAAGATTTGACTTGGGTCACTCCACCTCAGTCCAGACACTCAGATACTACACATTTACCAAATTTAGGGCAATTCCACAAAATTGAATAATTTTAAACACTTACATCTTCCTGTTCTTCAGCATCCACTAGGGCAGTATATTTATCTTCTGGAACAGGAATCTTTAGCTCATTGTACTGAAAATACATGAATAGAATGACAGTGAGAGCCTGTACAATTGGTAGTCCAGAAAAGGTTCACAGCAGCCAGTCCATATAGATATTTCTCAAAAAAACAAAAAGCCCAAAGCACTATCTCTGAGGTTGAAAGACTTGGGTCCAAACTGCATGTTTGATCTTGGACAAGTCAGTTACACTGTGCCTTGGTTTTATAATCTGTAAAAAATTCAACAATGAAAAGTGACTAATTTTTTAAAAAAGAAGACCAAGAAAGAAAGGCAATTATAGAATGGAAGAAAACCAAAGTCATAGATGCAGGAAGTATACAGACCTATATTTTAAGTCTAATCTCACCTCTCACCCTATGCAGTCTACCTCTGTAAACCTCAGATGGTCAAGCAGTCTATGCTCAATCTACAATGATGAGGAACTCAAGAGCCACATGAAGCAATCCATTCCAGTTTTAGGCAGCTTTAATTCTTACAAAATTCTTTTTTAAATATGAAATCAAAACCTTCTTGTAATTTTTACCTCCTAATTCTGCTGCCTGCAAATACAAATAACAAATCTAATCATTTTATTACATGGCAGCCCTTCAAATACTGAAGGCAATTCAAACCTATTTTCTATGTTTCAAATGAAGAGATAACCCTTCTTGAAATGAAAAATCCTGTATATCTTGTACATTCCCAAACGATACCATTCTTTGCCTTTTTGTCCATCATCCCTCTCTCTCACACTCATCTTCACTCTCTTCCTATCTACTGATTGCTTTCTTATAAAGTGTTTGCTCATGTCTTTCACAAGAAAAGTCCCTAGATTTGTCTATCTCTGCTGTTTATCATCCTCTCTCTCTCTTCCCTTTTGTGACTAAACCTGAGAAGACCATCTACAGTTAGGGCTTCAACTTCTTTTCTTCTCTCTTAAGGATCTGCAATCTGGTTCCTGATTTTAGGATTAAATTGAAGCAATCTCTCTTCAAAGCTACCATTACCAAATTTCAATCCTCATTCTTCTTAATCTCTTTATAGCCTTTCATACTGAGAAGAGGGTCAATGATACTCTTCTACGTTTTCAATCAGAGACTGTGAAACTTAATCAACTTTCCTGGTTCTCTAAACTCTTTTCTGATCTCTAGTCTCAAATTTTCAACTTCCTGTACTCAATTAACTCCAGTATCTCCCTATTAAATCTAGGATCAAATGTAAAATCCAGTTTGGCTTTTAAATCCCTTCATATCCTGTCCCTACCTTTACACTCTTTTAAAACCTTAGTACCCTCTGAAGTCATTAACAATGACCTCCTTGCTGTTCCTCTAACTAGACACTCCAACTCCATGTATTTTTTTTTTTTTTTTACCATCTGTCCCCCATGCCTCCCTCTTCATCTGTTTCCTAGCTAACTTGACTTTCTTCTGGATAGTTAAAATGTTCCCTTCTACAAGCAACTTTTCCTGGTCTTCCTTAATGGCAGTGCCTTCTTGCTAGGATTTTCTCCAATACTGAACATAGCTGTATTCATGCCGTCTACCTAATTAGAAAGTAAGCCCCTTGAGTTTTTGCCTTCTTTTCTATCTTGAGCACTTTGCACAGTGCTTGGTACATCGAGGTGCTATGTTCACTGACTTGACAGCTGTCACTTCAGCCTCTGAGTTTTTTCTTCTTCAAGCTAAATATCTTCAGTTACTTCAACCAATGATTTTTTTAGTTTCCCAACAACTAAGTTAATAGTCTGTACAAAGAGAAACAAGGAGTATGGCTTTATTGATTTGTTTCTGCTTCTAAGTGACAGTGATGTAAATAAAACTAACTTTCCAAACTGTTACCAGTTTTCCTGTTTCCTCAATTAATATGAAGACGTGTCAATGAAGTTTTAATGGCGACCTTACCTTCTTCTCAAACTCATCCACAAGGCCAGGCTTGGCTATATTCTGCTTGTAATAAGCCCAGTTGATTACTTGTGGCTTCTCAGGCAGAGCAGTCAATCTTCCCAGAAAGAAAAGCAAAAGTTAGAACTGATACACAGCAACTAAAGAAAATTTATGTTTCCTATTCTCTTGTATAAGTCAGCCTAAAAATACTACCACACCTGGTCAGATCACAGAGACCACAGATGCATAAACTCTTTAGCTTTCTCTCAGTAAGAAAGGGAAAGGGCACTTTTATATCATCCCATTACTCTTTTTAGAGTCTCTTCTACTTACCTGTTAGTAAGATATTCATTATGGGATTTCAAGGCATTAGCAATGGCTTTCTGGTTTTTAGGTATGATTTCCCCAAATGCTGCCCAATCAATAGCTTTCAAAGCAAGTTTTCGTCCAGCCATCTTGGAACTGTGGGAAATAAAAAAAAAAAAGGTTAAAAAACAAAAGTGCACATAATGATGTAATGAATATAAACTCTTTGAGATGGGGGGTTTTATCTTTTTGTGTTTTTATTCCCAACTCTTAGCATAAAGCACAAGGTATGGATATAATAAGTGATTTATCTAATAATTCTAAGTGGGAAGAAGGCCATTCAAAGTTTTGGGAAACAGCATCTGGAATTTTGTTACCTAACATGTACTCATTCGATATTTAACAATAATTTCCAGTTGTAAATTTATGATTCCGTGAAGAGGACTTATTTAGCCAGATCAAGAGAATAAGAGAAACATGGCAAGGGATCATTTCTGGAGACAGTAGAACAAGAAAAAAAATAAGATTAAGATTAAACCTTATTAGGAGGAACTGATGTCAAATAAAAGGCTTCTCCTGAGGGAGAAGGTGAAAAGTACAGGGCTTTCTTAAAAAAGAACGTAGTGCAAGCTTCTTTCAAAAAAAAAAAGAGTATTCCATCCTTTTTTGTCTTTCATGTACTTGAATGGGTTCAAGGGAAGTCTGCTGGGAGTAAGGGACAGCTACATAAAATCTTTAAAATACTCTGGAAAGCAGAGCATAGGAAAGGACTTGCATGAAGAAAAGCACCTCAGTTTTCAAATCCCTTAGTCCACAGGCATGTCACAGTCTTAGAGTTAAGCTATGCAGGAAAGAATTCGGGGGCTGGAAGCAGGCGCTCGCCCAAGGTCACACACCAAGCCAAGCCCGGCCTCTGCTGCTTTAAGCTTTCACTGACCCTTGTCTCCCAGTCCTGGCTGACAGGTGGAGCCCGGGAGCGCGGGAAAATGCGCAGCGCTCCCTCAAACCACACCGCAGAGACGCCGGTGCGCATCATGGGGGGCACGGGCGGGGGGCTCCTGGGGAAGCTGCAAATGCCAAAGCGAGCGAGGGCGAGGAGTAAAGGAGAAAAAGGATCGACCACAACTCACCTTCAGCGACCGCGGCGGCGTACAGCTCGGGACAGAAAGCAACCGGAAGAGCGTCACCGGAAATCGCCTTCCAACCAATCACTTTATGGAAGAGGCTCGTCTTCCGTTAGCCGAGACCAATGGGATAGCAAAAGGGTCCCAGAGACCCCGCCCCCCGGGAATGGGGGAGTTCCCGGCTCCGGCTGGGGCGCGGCCCCCTCTTTCCTCTGCCGTTGGGCCGGTCCGGCTCTCCCCGCCTCAGAATGGGAATGGGCCGGCCCGGGTATGCGCGGGCAGGAGGGGTCCAAGATGGCTGAAGTGGACTCGACGGTGGGAGGGGGCGGCCTCGGGGACTGCCGCGTCCCGGCCAGTGCCAGCCCCCGCAGCTCCTCCTCCTCCGCCGCCGCCGCCTCCGCGGCTTCCTCTCGCGGCCACGGCCGCCTAGCTGCCGCCGCCACGGCCTCAACTCTGTCATCAGCGCCGCAGCCTCCGTCGCAGCCCGGGCCGGGGCCGCCCGAGCGGGCGGGGGGCGCCGGGCGCTGGGTCCGACTCAATGTGGGTGGCACGTACTTCGTAACCACCCGGCAGACGTTGGGCCGGGAGCCCAAGTCTTTCCTGTGCCGTCTCTGCTGCCAGGAGGACCCGGAGCTGGACTCCGACAAGGTGAGCCCCGGCCGAGCCCCCGGCCCTCCCTCCGGTCACGCCCTCCTCCCCCGCTCCCCCCGGCTCCTCCTCAGGGCCCCTCTGCCATTCTTTTCCTTGCCTTGGTCCCCCCACGGCCTGCCTCCTGCCGGACAGCCCGTTATACACTGCCTTCCACCGTCAGCCTCTCTCGTTCCCCACGCTTCTCCGGCCCTTTCTTCTTCCCCTTGGCTAATGTCCCTGAAGCCCCCTCTCCAGTGGGCCTGTCCGGAAGCATTTAGGCGACCGCCGCTCTGTGCTCTGTATACAGAGAAAGGTCAGACAAACGCAGCAAGCCCTGCCTCCGGGAGGGCACAGCCTCACGGGGGGAGCACCTGCAGACACACGGACGGGCCAGTGGTTCACGGAAATAAAGCGGGAGGGCGTCAGCCTGAAAGGGTGGGGGCAGGCTTCGTGCAGAAGGGGCGGGGGGTTAGCTTCAGATCATCTGGGTATGGGGGGCGGCCAGAGAAAACTCCTGGAGCTGAGCGTGTCTTGTTTACGGAACAGCCGGGACCCCGTGCCATTGGATCAAAGTCTGTGCGGTGGAGATTGAGGGGTAAGAATTCTGCAGGGGTAGAGGGACAGCTTTTTGTATTTGATCTTAGAAGTGTGGGCGGCCCTGGCGTTCTTTGAGGAGGGAGGTGACATTAGAGCTGAACTTTAGGTAGATCGCCTGAGTGGCCGAGTAGAGGATGCATTGGGGTGCAGAGTTTGGAGGCTGGCAGACCCATCGGCATACAGTTGCAATACATCAAGCGAGAGCTGCGGAGGGTCTGCTCTTGGGTGGTGGCAGTGTCAGGAGAAGGGGGCATATATACCAGAACCTGACAGACATTTGCAACAGATTGGACATGGGGTTGAGAGAGAAAAGTGGAGGATAACACAGGTAGGTTACTAATAGGGAAGTTTGGAATTGGAGGAAAGAGAAACTCCTTCCCTGTGTCTTAGGCTGCTGTATCAGCTCTTTCTCCTCTTCCCTTTCCTCCAGGTTCCCACCTCAGCCGATTCTCTTCCCTATAGCTCTGGCTTCATTTCCCAGCCACTCCCCTGACCCCTCAAAGGTGGTGCCTACAATGCACGCATCCACTTACCCCAGGATGCTGCTGCACCAGACAGTCCTCATGTCACATGAACACAGGTATATTTGGCTGGATGGGGAATCATAACCTGAGTTAGAAATCTAGGCCTGCTGTTTGCTTTGAGGAAAGGCAGAATCTCTTGGGTCATAGTGTTCTTACAGTTTAAAAAAAAAGGGGAGGGTTTAAATAAATGATTTCTAAAAGCCATTCAAGTTTTAAATCCCATGATCCTGAATCCTTGCTTGTCATCTGTTTTTTTTGTTTTTTTGATTATGAAGAGTATAGCCTTTTCCTTAAAAGAGGTTCACAGTAAATTGTTTCTTCCTCCCACTCCTTTCAGAAAACTTTTCTCCTCAGAGCACTGCTGCCATCCCATCCTTGATACTTGGAAACTAATTCTCTTCTGGATCCCCTTCCTTCAAATGGACTTCACCTTTCTCTATCCCTTCATATTCATCTTCCATTCTTGCTCTCCTCTAAGCAGTCTCCCTGTTTACTGTTTCCTTTCTTGCTGCCTACAAACCTGCCCATGTCTTCTGTCTTTTTATGTTAGATTCCTCTAAAAACTGCCTATATTCATTTAAGTTTCTATCCCTCTCCTTTTTTTAAATCTTTTTCACTGTGACTTCTGATCCCATTATTGAACTGTTCTCTCCAGAGTTATATCTCTTCCTTAACTATCCAAACCAGTGGCTTTTTTCAGTTCTTAAACTTGTATTCTGCATATTAATCATATTCATCTCTTTGGGGTTCTGCTCTCTTTGTTCTTCTCCAGCTTATCTAACTACATCTCAGTCTCTTTTGCTTCATCGTCTCTCCTCTCTCTCCCACCTTTCCCCCCTCTCTCTTTCTCCTCCTCTTTCTCTTTCTTTCTCTTTCTCTCCCTCTTTTCTTCCTTCCCTTCCTCCCTCCTTCCCTCCCTTCCTTCCTCCTTCCCTCCCTCTCTCTCCCTCTCCCCCTTACCCAAACCAACTGTTCCAAAGTGTTGTCTAAGGCCATCTTTTCTATACTCTCTCACATACTAATCTCCTTGGTTCCTATCAGTTCAATTATCTCCATGTAGATGGTTCCCAGAAAGATATATATGCATGTGTGTGTATACGTACATGTGTGTGTACACAGGTATGTATGATAGTTGTTTAATATATGACAGTATTGACAGTGCTGTATAATTGATTGATCATTCCCTCCCTTTTGCACACATAGTAAACTTAGAGCTGAAATTGGAAAGGTTCTTAACAAATAAGACTTAAGGTGGTGATTCCCAATCTCAGATCTAATCTGGGTTAGTGATCTATTTCTGTATCAGAATCATGAATAGTACAGCTAGAAGAGACCTAAAAAAAATCTAATTTATTCTCTTCATTTTATAGAAGAGAAAATTGAACCACAGTAAGTTGAAGTCATTTGTTCAAGTTTACATAGCAAGTTAGTAGTAAAGTTAAAATTAGAACCTAGGTATTATGATTCCTAATAAAGATATTTTCACTAAATCTAAATATAGTCCTAGGTTGGTATATTTAGATTGGGAAAAGAAAAGAATAAAGAAATGTATTATCCTTCCTAAGTTATGAAGTAGAAGTCTAGATATTCACTTTGGGACTTAATGGTCAGATAATATATGAAGAATGGAAAGTGGGAGCAAGGTTGGGATCTCTGGCTAGGAGGATTGACTGCAGGCATTTATGTATTTCCCTGACTCTAGTTCACTTTCATCAACAAGAGGAAGGGATTAGTGGAAACCAAAGTCTTCAGGAAATAGTAATGTCATTGAAAGGAGGTTATTCCCTAAATGGAATGTAAAGTGGGAACAGGATAGGGGATGTGGAATCGCAGAATACTGATTCTCATCTCTAATTTTGAAGTGTAATTTAGTTTCTTCTATTACTTAATTTCCCTATTTGAAAATTCTTTCCAGATAGATTATGTGTAATAGACTATTATGTCCTAACGCTTTGGTATACCTTCTAACATCCAGCATGATTTCTTGCTGGAATTAGGTACTCAATAAATAGTTGCTTTGATTTTATTTTCTTAACTGAATGATAACATCTAATACTTCCTAAATGAACTAATGGTAATACCGGTTCTGTTTTTAAGATATTTGGGGAAAATTCCAAAGCCTTCTTTTTTCAAGCAGGTCTTTTTATTCAACTTAAATTTCCCTCATTGCAATATAAGTCAATTTTTTGTTCTTTTTTACATGGAGTAGACTTGGAGTGTCTAGCCAAAGCCTTGATTCTTCCAACTTTTCTCAGGGCATATGGTTGGATTGTGTGAGATTGTTATTGCCAAGCAAACATTACTTAGTATTGGTCTCAAGCTTAAAAAAATTTTAAAAACCTAGGCAAGGGTTTTCTTAAAATCAGGAAGATGACTTAGAAACATTGAAAAAAATTAAAAGTGTCCATCCCAGACAGATCCTATGGTATTAGCCTTTCTTCCCATGCTTTCTTCTAATGTATCTTTTAGAAGAATTTTTATTACCATCAGACATACCTACCCAGTATGTAAGCACATAAATGAAATATGTATGATTTTGAACTTTTATCGTGTAATTCAAAAGCTGTCACGCTACAGGATATAAATACACTAAGACAGATCTTAGTTTTCTAATCTCATATATTATAGTCTGTCCCTAAAAAAAAACCAAAAACAAAAAAAAACTATGCAATTGCCAAAGATTTAGGAGTTAAATCTGTTGTCTAGTCCTCATTAGGCTCTGTGAATTTTTAAAGTATCCTCACTACAATGGACCTTAGTTTTTCCTCATTAGTAAGATGAACCCATTCAGCTTTAACATTCAGTGACTTTGGAATCTTACTGAAATTTTTCTAACTGGTGAAGTGGATGGGCTTTGTGTATTGGCAGGAAGTTGAAATCCTTCCTTAGTTCATTTTAAAAGTTCTTGAGATACTATTCTTATACTTGATTGACAGGATGAGACAGGAGCCTATCTGATTGACAGAGATCCAACCTACTTTGGTCCTATTCTAAACTACCTCCGCCACGGGAAACTCATCATTAATAAGGAATTGGCAGAAGAAGGTAAGAAACCACTGCTAAAAAGGTAAGAACAGGTATTTTTCAGTTTGAGTTTTGTTATAATAGCTAACGTTTAATTATGGCACTTTTTGGTTTGCAAAGTGCTTTATATTATCTAACTTGATCAACTTTGAATGCCCTGTGAGTTATAGATTGACTCAACCTATCATAGCTCACACTTTGAGATAAATGTTCACTAAGTTTATGAGAAAGCAAGCAGGAAGTTGCTATTTATCAGATCTTATCTAAGGGAACACTTCTGTGTTTAGTCTTTCTCTTTAGTGGTAAAGAAAATACCTAATTATGTTTTCATATGGGTTTAAAAGGTTTCCCTAATTGCCATCTTTTTTTAAATAGTCCTTTCTAAATATGATCATATCCCCAGAAAAGTTCATTTGATGGTAGTAAGCATGAAAATTCACACTAAGCAATATTTTCCATTTTTACTTTAATGTGCCACTAAGTATGTATTAAAATAAAATCTTCAACCACTTTTTTTTTAGATTCTATTTCCTGTGGGAATACTGCAGTGTTGCATTTCCAATGTATTTTATTCTGAAAGTTCATTCTTTATTGCTGTATAGTTTTTAATTTTTGGTGAAGACAAGATTCTTTAGCTAAAATTTCTAAAATTGGCTCTCTTTCACTGAGAACATCTAGTAGAAGATTAGAGACTGCCCTTCAGTCCAACAGAGTCCAAATTTTTGGGCTTTGTTATGTGATGGGATTCTGAAAAATGTGTTCTAACAGATAGTCCTGATACATACTGCTAATTGATTCTAAGTTGTTCATCCTCACACTAAACACATTTTTCTCCAATTTTATTGTTCTGGCAAAAATGGAGAGCCTTTCTTTTGGTTGGTTGATTGATTAGATTTTTTAATCCATCAAATACTTTCAAGTCTGAATGCATGAAAGATCTTTTCTCCCTTTTGGACAATATGACAGATTTAAAAATTATCTCTTTAGCCATCTGTTTCTGGAAAGATCAGGATTTGTCCAGGATGAGAGTAACTAATAATAGTCAGTACAAAGCACTTTTAGAGTTTGCAAAATATTTTATAAATCTCTCATTCTGTCCTCAAAACAATCAAACCATGGGACATAAGTAATATAATTTTCTTCGTTTTATAAATGAGGAAACTAAGGCAAACAAGTTAAGCCACTTGCCCGGTCACACAACTAATAAGTGTCAGAAGCTGGATTTGAACTTACATCTTCCTGACTCTGAGTTCATCATTCTTATTACCTATCTGCCTCTAAAAACCTCAGGAATTTAATATATCTTCCATCTTAAATATGAGACACTACTTAATGATGGATTATAACAGAACTGTAAAACCTAGACCTCAAAAGCCATTTGGTCTAGTTCCCTCATTTTACAGATCTGGAAATGATGTTACCACTTGAGAAACAAATTTGAAAGGTAACGAGCACAAATGTGACATGATAGTAGTCAGTAGTAGTAGTAGGGAAGAAAGACTAAAATCTTAGAAAAACAAACAAAAGTTCATGAGCAAAGTTGAGTGAACAAAGCATTTTGTTTTGATTGCTTATTTTAGGTGTCTTGGAAGAAGCGGAATTTTACAACATTGCATCTCTTGTGCGACTGGTTAAAGAAAGGATACGGGACAATGAGAACATAACCTCACAAGTAATTTGTTTTAAACTTTTATGTGGAAAATGTCCCAAAGGACTACATTAGCAATTTCTGAGTGTGGAATAAAAAGGGTGATGTCCTGCTTAGAGAGAAAATAACTCAGCATACAGTCAGTCTACATGGAAATATATCTTAAGTCTTTAGAGACAGGTCAGGCACGGTCAAAAACACATAATTCTAAGACTAACCATTCAAAGTGAGGAAGTCAAGGGGGAAAAAAATCTGCATAGGAAAAGAAAGCCATCAAAAAAAACTCACCTGAAAGAAGGATGGATAATCACTTTTAATAATAGTAGTGCAGACCTCAAGGATCTTTAACTTTCAAGACCTGTTCCTACTGATGGAAAAACTTATTAGAGAGAGAGGGGGTGTGTGTGTGTGTGTGGGGGGGGGGGGGGTATGTGTCTATAGGGGGCTGGAGTATTTTCTAAATGGCACTTTCACAGGCATTACCATAGCCTTAAATTTTTTTTCTTTGTGTTATTGTGGTCATCCTGTAAATTGTTCTCCTGGTTCTGTATACTATATATGTATCTTTCTGGTTTTCTCTTGATTTGCTACATCCTCTTATGGTGCAATAATATTTCACTAATTATGAACTACAATTTAGTTAATGGTTCTCCAGTTGTTGGCAACTCACTTTGTCTCCAAATCAAGCAGAGTAATTTCTTTCTTCAAAGTTAAACATTGGTCATAAACACATTTAATTATATTTACTTAATTGCCAGAGATCACAGTATAAGACAAAAGAAGGGAATAGCAGAGGTTGAGATGGATAGAAAGTATTATGGAAACTATGAACATCAGCTTAGCCAGACTTCAGGATAGTGGAGGAAAGAGGGGCCTGATATGCAGTATTCCATGTGTCACAAGGAATCAAATATGACTGAAACACAGCAGATATGCAAACACTTTGATCCCAAATTGATTTGTCTTAGGGTAGAGCCTTCACTTATAATTAAAATGCACCTTTTTCTCCTCAATGCCTCTAGCTGATTGTTATATTAGAGCAAAGTTCTATTGTTGTCTACTATTGTTTTTTTCTGGCCAGGTGAATTAAAAGTTGTCTCTTTCCTGGCCAAAGATGAATCAGACAGTGAATCTATGTATCAGATGTTTTCTTTTGTAAAGTAACAATCTTTACTATTTGTGATAGGTAAATAATGAATGTTATTATCAAGATTTTCAAAAATTTTAATGATCATATTTCAGTGTAATCGATTTTCTTAGTAATTCTTTGTATTTTATGCATGTAAAAATATTCTGAGGCTTTACCACACTTCTATCCCAGGGATCCATGAAACTCAGAAAAAGCTAAGAACCCTCCAGTCTCTTAGGTGCCCCATCACTTTCAGTAATGCTTTCCCAAAGAACTCTCAAAAGCTTAGCTCAGGATTCTGATGTTATAGTCAAGTTCTTTGGAGGTTTTCCAACCATAGTAGCTTAACATTTCCCTATTACCTCATTCTGGGGAGCATTATATTATTTCTGTTGAGATCAGGAAAGTAAATTATTTTTCCACGTTTTAAAAGTTTCATTAGAGGTTGAGTTAGTATAACCTAAGAGAGAAATATAGTGGCCTTTTTAAGTCCCTAATATATGACTCAAAAAAATCTGTTTTTATTTATTATTTATTGATTGTAGGGTCCAGTGAAGCATGTATACAGAGTTCTGCAATGCCAAGAAGAAGAACTTACACAGATGGTCTCTACTATGTCTGATGGTTGGAAATTTGAACAGGTAATAGTTTGGCATCTTGAATTTTATATGATGTATCTGTCTAGATGCTCAAATTTTTCCTACACTTCCTCAGTTCTGTTGATATCCTGGTGATATAATTAGATCTGGGCTGTGTCTTTTTGCACAGAAAGAGAAAGTAGAGCCCTGAGTGTTTGAAAGATTTGCTGAATCAACCAGTAAGCACTTTTTAAGTACCTATTATATGCCAAGCACTGTGCTCAAGAAATTGTAAAAACAAACAAATAAACAGTCCTTGTCCTTAAGAACTTCATGGCCTAATAATGGAAACAAATGAGTATCTATATATGACATATACAAATCAAATATTAGATCACAGTATGGGGAAGGCACTAGCAATTGAACAGACAGAGTTAGGGTAGAGGGGCAAGAAAGGCTTTCTTTGGCAGGTAATCCTTGAGCTGACTAAGTTTCCTCTCATCCCTAGAAAAAAAGGAAAATATTTTATTTACTATACTACTTTCATATAGACAATGGGATTATTTTTTTCTTTCTCATAATCCCAAGTATTAAACATTTAACTAGTGCTCTGTTCAGTAAAACATGTTAGTTGCATACAATGTGAAAGGGTTTAATTTTATTGAAAAATCTTTAGTTTAGTTTAGTCAGTCTACAGGCATTTGTCAAATGTCATATTATGGACCAATCACTGATGCAATGAGAATATAAAAACAAATGAGAAACTGATAAGTAGTTTATATACATTTTTTGAGGAAATGAACATTGTGTGAGAAAAGGAAACAGTATGTATAGAGATGTTTACAAATCAAGCTTTTCCTAGGTAAGGGTTATAAGGCTCATTTTGAATGATTCTTGTGGTTCTGTAGAAGCCATTCAATGCCAATCCTTTGAAGTATGTCAGAAACTTACTGGTTTTTTTCCTTAAGGTGGCAGAATTGTCCAACTTTACCAGC
Organism: Sarcophilus harrisii; assembly: GCF_902635505.1. Taxonomy (NCBI): domain Eukaryota; kingdom Metazoa; phylum Chordata; class Mammalia; order Dasyuromorphia; family Dasyuridae; genus Sarcophilus; species Sarcophilus harrisii. The sequence continues at coordinate 320,388,491 of NC_045429.1, forward strand.
CTCTCTCAGAACAAAAAACTATTTCTTAGAATGAAGTGAACAGAGAGAATTATTTTGTATGCATCACACTCGTTTTCAAGTACAGCTTATCAGGCATGATTATTCAATTACCAAAATGTCCATTTTTCTTCCAAAACAAAATTTTCTTAGTTGAGCTAACTGTACCCTTGAATTAATTCAGTGATCCTTCTCTCCACTTCTAGAATTATTACACTTAACTTTTCCTTCCATAATCAGTTCTGTTTGGGGACATATCAACTTTATTAATTTTCTGTTAAAAATTTCTTAAGCATCTATTATGTATAAAGTTGTGCAAAGCACTAAGGAAGATAAAAATATTCTTAAAGTCCTTGCCAGACATATTTAACAATCACTTTTTATTGTACCTGCTAGTACAGAGAATATATGAAGAAGCATAATGTGAAATGTCTAGGAAAATAGACTGAAATCATATGTGAGTCATTAAATGTCAAAGTTGAGGAGTTTATATTTTATCCTAGAGGGATTAGGAAGCCCTGAAATATTCTCAAGCAGAGTTATGATCAGGCCTGTATTTTAAGAATATTAAGTTGATTGATGAAGGAAGAAATTGGAAAAAGAGAAGCCAATTATTGCATAAGTCCTGTCAAAAGTTATTAACAACCTGAAGCAGGGCAGTGACTATGTAGAGAGAGATGCAAGAGATGTGAAGTTTAAATTATCAAGACTTAGTAGCTGACTGGTTCTGGGAGGTGATTTTGAGTGAAGAATTGAGAATGATTCCAAAGTCATGAACATCAATGGCTGGAAAGGTCGTATGCTCCAACATAAATAGAGAAGTTTGGAGGAGGATCAGGTTTAGGGGTAAAGATGGTGAATTCCATTAGAATCATGTTGAATTTGAGATACCATTGAATACCAAGATGGAATTATGTAGCAGGGAATTGATGATATGGAACTGGAGCTCAGGATACACTAGGGCTAAATATATAGATGTGGAATCCTTTGTATAAAAATAGTTATGAATTCGTGACAATCAATGAAGAGAGGGAAATAGAAAGCAAAAACTTCTCTATGGATCTTTTTCTTTAGGAAAGGTGTAATAAAAAAAAGAAAGAAAAATCTTCTTTGAAACCCTCTGAAATCTGATTTCTGACCTTATAATTTAAATAATATTGCTCTCTCCAAAATTACCAAAATTATTAGCCTTTTTATCACTCCTCATCTACTTGATCTTTTTTCACTCTTTAACCACATTACCACTCACTCTTTGTGAAGACTTTCCATGTCTGATCACTTCTGTAGTCTCTTTTATTAGTTCTTCATCTAAGTCACAACCATTAACCATAGGTGCTTCCCAAAAGACAATCTCCTGCGCCATCTTCTCTTTTTGTTTTGTTACTTTTTTATTTGTCAATTTCATTAGGTCTCATTGATTGAAGTATCTATGCCAGTTCCAGATCTGTTGAGACCTAATCTCTATTACCAGCTGCCTCTTGGGCATTTCAAATTGGATATCCTGAAGGTGTCTCCAACTTAAGGTGTCCAAATCTTTCAACCAGAACCATCCCCTCTTCCAAACGCCCCTATTTCTATTTTCACTCAGGATCTCAACCTCTGAGGCCATCTTCAGTTTCTCTCTTTCTCTTTAGTATCTAGTCATTTGCCATATCTGACTATTCCTTTCTCTTGCATCTGCCCCATTTCTTGCTTACTACCTAGTTGAGGATCTCATCCCTTCTCATTTGGTATTACAAATAGTCCTCTCAATCAGTAAATCCAGTGGCCTCTTATCACTTCTAGGAACAAATAGAAACTCCTCTTCACAACCTGGCTACCTCCTGTCTTTTCAATCTTTTTAACACATTACTTCCCTCCACAAACCCTATGGTCCAGTTTTATTGATTTACTTTTTATTCTTCATACATGCTGCTCATCCCCTTTTTCCTTATCTTTCCTCTATATCTGCAGTGCTATTTCCTCCTAATATGTTCCTCATAGACTCCCTGGCTTCCTTTGAAACTTGGCTGCAATGGCATCTTCTTCTAGGACTTCTTAGTTGCTAATACCTTCTCCTTTATGGCTTCCTTCCCTCTATTCTCTTTCGTTAACTTGCACTTATTGATTCATGTATACATTGTCTTCCTATTAGAATGTAAGGTTCTTGAGGACAGAGACTATTTGCTTTTTCTTTGTATCTCCCAGTGCTTATTATCACGGTGCTTGGTATAAAGTAAGCACTTAAATGCTTGTTGATTGATGTGAAACATTCTTCTAAAGAAAGATATTACATATTAGCTTTATTATTTTACTCTGAGATGGAGAAGGCAAAATATTAGGTGAGCAGTCTTTTTCAGTCCCAGCACTGCTGTGGAATCAAAGTTTCCTAACTCTCAGCCTAGTGTGTCTTAATCAGTTGCCTTGTTTCCAGGCTCAGCTTCTCCCTACTGATAGTTTCCTGCTCAAAATATAATTCACTCTAAAACTTGGAAGCACATTAGTTTCTGGGTCAAAGATTTACTTGGTACTTTCCAGCTCTCATCTTAGCTGTTTCTGTAGTATACTTCTTTTTGAATACTTCCCCTATCAGTTCTGCACATAGAAGTTTTGACTGAAGATAATAGCTATTATCATTCATAGTTTCTCACAAAAATATTTTTTGTTTCATTCCTTATTGTTTAATTTGGCATTGATAATATGATTTTTAATTATTAGGATTGTATTTCTATTGTTCCTGCCTCTCCACCCCCCCCCCAATTCCCAGTTTTGTATTTGTTGGCTTCATTGGAGACTATTCTCTGATCAGCTACAGAGTTTCTATTATCAACATAGTGACTTGAAATGCCAGGAGTTCTTTATCTTTTAGAGGAAAAGCTGTGATATATGCTCCTAAAGATGGAATATTCTTGTTAAAAGTTTATGTTGGATTTTGCTGAATAGATACACCCATGAGGGTTATGTCAGAAGATAGAAAAATGAATCTTGACTTTGTATATTCATTCTGCCCTTCTTTCTTTTCTCAGCTAATAAATATTGGATCTTCCTATAGCTATGGAAATGAGGATCAGACAGAATTTCTCTGTGTTGTCTCCAGGGAGCTAAATAACTCTACTAATGGTATTGTCATAGAGCCTAGTGAGAAGGCAAAGGTAAGAAACTTGGTCACTGGGGGAAGGAAAATTGTTCCTGATTCTACCCTAAATCTGTCAAGGTCTTTAGCCTTAATTTGCATTTATCACTTCTCCTATTTCCTGCTAGCATTGGTTTTGCATTTTTACCTGCATTATGGTTCCTCAATTTTTTTTAGACTAAACACTTGGACTTACTATTGAATGAGGAGTGAAGACTTATAATTAGAAATTATGAATTTGACAAAGTAAAATGGGTTGTTGTTTTTTTTTTTTTCAGTTCTTTAAATAAGAGTCAATTAAAAACAAAATTTCTGTTTAAATATTAAAAACTGACAATTCTGACATACTCATTAGAAAGCATCATACTTTTTTTTGAGTACTGATACTCTTTGAAATAGCACACTTAACTGTTTCCTCCATAGGAAATATCTTCATCTTTTTTACTTTTTCTCCTCAATTTTTGTTCTTATATTAATATATTAATTATACTTGTAATGGTTTATATAGCATGCCTTGAAGCTCAGAGACTGTTTCAGGAGAATTAGGTCAATTAAGGCATTGTATTTAGGCCAGATATTGACTTATTGGAATCTTCAAAAACTTATTTTATATATGTGCCTCTCTGTCCAGAGCAAAGAAAAAGAAAAGTTACCCTTCCTTCTGGTCTAGAGATCATTGCACATGCTGTACATAGATCTGACATGATGTTGGCATAAGGCCGTGCCACCTAGGTTTAGGGTCTCCTTAGACCCTGACCAGTCTGTTATAGCAAGTGATCAGAACTAGTTAATGATGCTTTCTTGAGAACATTTCTTCATGTAATGATTCTAAAAAAAAAAGGATGGTCAACAAAGGAATGGGCTGCCTTAATCCTGACCTTTGGCTTTAAAAATGCTAGATTTCCAGGGTAGATAAATGTTAGATTTCCTGCTCTGTAATCCACAGTTGAGCATCCTGAGACCTAGAGGGTAGCTTTGTGGTTGATGAAATTTGACTCTCTTTTTATATCATTGGTCTACAATCTCTATTAAATGATTGATTTCTTATGATGAATATACAAGAATTTTATCTTTCCCTAAACCTTGAAAGACCTAGTCTCTTAAACTAATAAAAATATCTCCCTACCCTAAAAATTGTTCTAAATCCATGGCATGAGCCATCATGAAAATTACTCTCAAAATTAAGGTCCCCAAGGCTATTATTGCTTCATCAACATGCAGACCTTAGACCTCATTTTGAATGGTTGATAAACAAGAAAATTTCAACCATAGTAGTTGGCAGGCTTGAAAACAGCTTGCCCATCAAATTGTTAAAGAGGTGCTTATATTCTATCCAGTGAAATCAAGGCTTCTGCTGCATCCTCCCCCTATATCCTGAGTAGTTAAACTGCTCCTCAGAGGCAGCTTTCTCTTTACATCAATTGGGCCTAGCAGTTTCATTTTAATAATAGGCTGAAACCAAAATTAAAATTTAACTCTTACCTTATCCTCTTTCAGATTCTTCAGGAACGAGGCTCTCGGATGTGAACTAAGAATCTGGATCCACTGAAGTCCTGGACATCTATTGGGTGGTCCGGCAGAGGATCTCTCCAAAGTTCAGCCTTGCTCTTGTACAGTAACTGTGCTGAGGCAAGGCAAAGCTGAACCTGGCTCACCAGTGGAGAATCATTCTGGCCAAAACCAAAGGATTCCCTCCCTCCTTCACTGTAGGAAACTTAAAAAGCAGATGAGACTCCTACCTAAAGAGTTCTTTTTCAGAAACCTGCCTTTGTTTTCTCAGCCAGGGCTATAACCAATCTTTACAACAGGTGTGCCAGATTTCTAGCTGGCATCTTTACCAGGATCTGGGGGAAGGGGAGGACGAGGACATATATAGCTAATCTGTACTCCATAGATGGCTGGATCAGGTGAAAGGCAGGATTCTTACCTGGGGTTGCCATGTTCTCACTCCAAGGGTTACTAAGTTGGAAATTTGCAGCTACTTGGAATCACTCTCTCCTTCCTCTCCCCCCAATCCCCCATTTTTTTAAACGGGTTCAGCAGATGCAAAGAAATCTAGCACAGATTGACAACAGAAAAACTTATTTTTAAAGGAAAGTTGATTTTTGACACTGAAACATTTCATCTTTGCTTTACATGTCAATTTCCCAGGTTTGGAGTTGGGTTCAAAATCAATTTGAGGAGAGCCTGGGATTAAAGAGTGATTGAGATTAAAAGATAAACTTGCTTACATTGTCTCACATCACTTAAACTTGCCATCTTCCCACAGGAGATGTGAATGGACCCATCTTTGGGTAAGAGGAATACTGCAGCTCCTTTTTCCTCGTATCCTGCAAGATCCCAAGCAGTCCGGCTGGTTTGGTTGGGATTATGAGTGCTTGCTAGCACTTAGTCTGGGGCGCTTCATGCTGCCTTGTTCAGCTTTGCCTTGCTTGCCCCTAATAGTGAGGATACTCCTAAGGCCCTGCTGTGTCCCCTGCATTTGGCTGTAGAAGGTGTGAGGCAGTCTTTTGTTCTGTACTCTAGCTGTCCAACAGGTAGGCTACTTAACCAGCAGATAAATGAAAGTTTCTATTTGAGTATTTCAGCTGCCTCTGCAGCCTCCCGCCACTCCCCATAGATTCTGTCTCCCTCTGCTGGTTTATGAGCTCCCTGGCAGTAGCTGGGGCAGGACTTGGCGGGAGGGGGAGAAGTTGCCAAAATCGTTGTGATGTTGCCTTGTGTTGTTGCAAAGTATTGTTGACTTCTGTGACTGTCTTTTTGGGAATGCCTTGAATGAACGTGCAATGTTTGTATATGCCTCTCTTGGATTTCTAATTTTAGCCAATAGGACTCATGGATGCTTCAGTGACTCTGTACCATACTAGTGTATGTATTTATTTGGATGGTAGTTTCTGAGGTCTTGCGCTTCTCCTATGCCTCCCTTGGACACCTGTCACTCCTCTCCCTACAGTATCATGTTGTCTAATCCCAAACTACTTGTTTGGCTAGGATGAGAAATTATACTAAAGTCCTCTGTTAGGCAGTAAGCAAAGGAACTTCATCTGGGACTGTTTCTGGCATTTCCAATTACTGTCTTTGAGTATATAAGAGGCCAAATATTCCTTCCGTTATCCCTGATGATGCACAGTGTATGGTGTTTTACTAAAGATATACACAAAATTCTCCTGGGAAGCATAAATTGGTATCAAGTTTCTGACTGAGTTGACAGGTTTTGGAGAGCACTTTCAGACCCTTTGCCACTCAGTTAACATGTTCCTAAGGAGAAGTTCTTTCTGTGGGACCAGGGCAAGTTTGGGACTGGCAATTTTTTGAAACTGTCCACTGCCAATTGCCTTTTGAACTTGTGATGGGCCATTGTTTAACTGGCCTAACTCTGTCAGATTACCTAGTCTGGTCCTTCTTTGTGCCCCTTTTCCTTTTGTATGATCTGGTAATTTGTATATCGACTGAACCTCAGTACTCCTTGGGGTATGTATGTCATTTATGCATATAAAACCAGGATTGGTAACATAAAACTCAGCCCTTATCTAGTACCTTTTCATATCAAAGAAACATCTAAATCAGAAGGCCTGTAAGTGCTGAAAACAGCCCCACAAGATATATTAACATCAAACTCTTTCAGAGGAGAAATGAACACAGTGTAAAGATAATAGGAAGGCTTGCTGTATTAAGAGAAAGTTGGGTAGATGTCAAAAAGGTACTACTTGGCTGTTAACCACAACAGGCATGTCACCAGAAGAAAGTCCTCATTTGGGGTCCTCTGCCTGAATTCTCTGTCTTTATCTTTGGGGCTTCAAATCCCTTGTTTGGGGATGTTATGAAATCAGACTATTTGAGGCATGTCCTAAGAACCAGCATCCTATGATAAAGACAATGGTTATGGGATACTCCAACCCAGCACCCAAGCCTAAGGACCTAAAACACAAGATTTCAAATGAGAAGAGTGACTGAGGGATTATCTGAACTGGCTCCTAATAGGTAAATAAACTAAAATTTGGTTTAAAAGCCCATCAAATGTCTTTAGAATTGACTGTTTCCCATTTAAGATTACTAAGAGATAGCTGCTACCAGGTGACTTGCCCAACCAGATGCTTGAGAAATTAAGTAGTGTGGGATGAGGTCCCTGCCCTCAGGGTTCTTACAAACCAATGTGTTATTTAGCAAATTTTCTTTGCTGTAGCCCAATACCATTAAAAATGTTTCCAAAAGTTTTAGAAATTAATCTTAATACCCTTCCAAATTCTAGAATTAATGCAACAGATGATTTGGTTGATTTGGTTTTTACAACTCAAGCTACAGTGAAAAAAGTATTTTATAGAGGCCCTTTATGAACCAAGTTTATGTGCTTGATTAAAGCACTCTCCCACAAGGAGAATTAGCCTTATCCTAGGAGACTTACCTATCAGCTTGATCCAGTTTCTCAATTTATCCAGTCTGGTCAGCTGTACTTAGCACAGCGACATTGAGAGATGCACCCTCTCTGCCATTTTGTTTCCCTGTTAGCCGACATGTGCTAATGAGATTATCGGGTCAGTGCAATGAAAGGGCTAGCATCTCCATAAGGAGGTTTCCTGAGCCTGGGTGTGGAAGAAGTGTTATTTTATTTTATTTTTTTTTTTGTTCCCAAAGTTCCTAAAAGTTCCCAAAGGCCTAATCTGTTTTTGTGGCAGTGAAATGGGGAGGGGGGGAGGTGTGGAAAGGCCCAACCTCCTCTAAAGTGTCTTCATTTCTGCACATTTTTAACTGATCTCAGGGGTGACATTGAAGTGCTGGGGAGGAGGGGCCAGAGATAACAAGAGAGAAAGAAAGGGGCAGCACCCCAGCAGGGACAAGACTCCCGTGCCCTCCAGTGTCACCTGCAATCCAGATGTGTGATACTGTACCTGTCACTTGTTGGTGCCCTTTGCTACTGTTAGTGTTTAACATTTGAAATGCTGTGATTTTTTTGGTCAATAAAGACAGTTAAAACAAATTTATGAATCATGCAATTCCTGTGTAAGTGTGCTTTTTAATCCTTTCAAAGTGACTGCTCTTTCATCAAAACCATTGGTTCCAAGTAGATTCTGGGATAATTAAATTCTTGACACCATACTGTTTGGTCCTTTTTAGATATAGGTTATGTGGACTGAGCTGGAAAGTAGTGTCCAAAAACTTGAAATTTGTCACGTCAGCCATCCCTGTCAGCATGCCAAGAAAATGTTGAAACCCAAAAGGCAATAAACGGCTTAAGAGGGCCTGAGTAGCTTGCCAGTTGTGCCTCCTAAGGCAAAGAAAGCAGATGGGACAAATCCCCCAAGCCACACACTTCCCTAGCTTCTAGCCTGTGCCTTACACTATGGGAGAGAGAAGCAGGAGGCCATCATTTCACAAATGAAGATCTATTTAATCCTTATTCTCCTTGACTTCTGCAATCTTTTAACACAATCACTCCCTCACCTTCGATACACTGTTCTCTTGGTTCTACTCTTCAGTCTATTTGTTGTTTCTTTGTCCAACCTGAAACAAACTTCCTTGATCATCCCTTGATTCTTTTCATAATCTTATCAGACCATGCTGGGCTTAGTTCTTCATAAATAGTCTTTTTCCCTCCCCTTTCCCCCATTCCAATATTTCTCCACTCCTGTCAAAGCAATTTCCCTAAAGTACAGTTTGACCATGTTACTCACCTACTCAAACTCCATGGGTTTCCATGTTAGCTCCAGGATCCTCTAGCTTTTAAACCTGGGTTCTTTTCCACCTCACCTCCATGGATTCTGCATTGACCTGTTACTTGTGATACTCCATGCATTTGCATTGATTCCCTGCTGTCCAGAATAATATTCTTCCTCTCTGTGAAATCCTAGCTTCCCTTGCTTCCTTCAAGACTCAATTCAAATCCCACCTACTAGAAACCTTTTCTTTGAACTCTTCCCCATCCTCAGTGCCCTCCCTTTCAAGTTACCTTTTTAAAAAATTATCTTGTATTACCTTATTCTTTTTTTATAATAGCTTTTTATTTTCCCAAATATATGCAAAGGTAATTTTCAACATTCACCCTTGCAAAACCTTGTGTTCCAAATTTTTCTCCTTCCCTCCCCCCAATCAGCAAGCAATCCACCATAAGCTAAACATATACAATTCTTATAAACATTTCCATATCTGTCATATTGCACAAGGAAACTGATCTAAAAGGGGAAAAAAAGGCAAGCAAACACTACTACCACCAAAAAAAAAAAAAATACTATGCTTTGATCCATATTCAATCTCTTTAATTCCCTTTCTGGATGTGGATGGCTCTTTCTATCACAAGTCTATTGGAATTGACTTAAATTGATCAGCACACAATCTTGTTGGTGTTTACAATGTTCTCTTGGTTCTACTCACTTTGCTTAGCGTCAGTTCATGTAAGTCTCCAGGCCTTTCTGAAATCAGCCTGCTGATCATTTCTTATAGAACAATAATATTCCATTACATTCATACACTATAATTTATTCAGCTGTTCCCCAACTGATGGGGAACTCAATTTCCAGTTCCTTCAACTACAAAAATGGCTGCCACAGACATTTTTGCACATGGGTCCTTTTTCCTTTTTTATGATGTCTTCGGGATACAGACCCAGGATCAAAGGATATGCACAGTTTTGTCATTTCACAACTCCACCAGCAATGTATTAATTTGTTCCAATTTTCCCACATCCCCTCTAATATTTATCATCTTTTCTTGTCTCTTTAGCTAATCTGAGAGGTATCTTATCTTACTCTTTAAATTGCTTCTCTCATTCATATGTGAGCTTCTAGAGTTCAGATACCCTATTTTTGCCTTTCTTTGTATTCTCTCTTAGCAAGTGATTGCCATATAAGTGCTTAATATAACTTCACTGAGGGGCCCAGGGTAAAGAAGTAATTTGCAGCCTATACATCACAAATTATAATTGCTACCTGGACTCATAAGGAAGTATTTAAAGATATTTGGTGTGAAAATTGTTTTGAGATAAGATACTCATATGAATCCCTTGTGGATATGTTTTTCAAGTACTATAATTTTCCCAAAGCAAATGGCATAGTATTCCTTTGATACCATCATTCACTCACTTTGGCAACAAAAAAATTTTTTTAATGTTTATTTTTAGTAAAAATATATTTTTCCCATGTTCATAGGTTGAGAACTGGAAGGGACTCTTGGCAGGATCTAGTCCAATCTCCTCTCTCAAATGCTTATCCATAACCATTCTTCTCTAGTAGCAAAGAACTGGAAATTGAAGTTTTGACCATCAATTGCAGAATGGCTGAATAAGTTGTGGTATATGATTATGATGGAATACTTTTATACTATAAGAAATGATGAGCAGGTGGATTTCAGAAAAACCTGGAAAGGTTTACATGAATTAATGCAAAGTGAAGTGAGCAGAATCAGAAGAACATTATATACAGTGGCAGCAATATTGTAGGATAACCAGCTGTGAATAACTTAGCTCTTCTCAGAAAAGCAATGATCTTAAAACAGCACTGAAGGACTTAGGATGAAATAGGCCATCCTTCCCCAGAAAAAGAAATGATAGAGTATGAATACAGATTGAAGCATACTTTTTATTTTTTTACTTTTTCTTGGGTTTTTATATTGGTCTGTGTTCTCTTTTACAACTAATATGGGGGGAGAGGAATGCTTATTGTCTATGTGACCAAGGCAAATAAATCCCTTTACCTCCCTAGGGTCTCAGTTTGTTCATCTGTAAAATAAAGAGGTTGAACTATGGGACTTCAAATCCCTTGAAGTTCTAGATCCTGCAATTTGGCATATTAGAACTGAGGCTTATTCTGGTAAACTACACCACCTGCTTTCATTGAATCCCAATTCTTTTTACATGACCTCCCTAGATATTTTGTTTAGTCAGCAGATCTGGCTCTTGGGAATAGGTTTTGGAGAGGAGAGATGAAGCTGTAGAATTATTTGGCTGACAAGACTGCTTTAGGATCCTTGCTAACATGATTGCCATCCTCCCTTCACACTTTCCCCCCACCCCCACTTTCTCCTGGACATCAACTGACATCACAGGGAGAATTCTGGGATTGGTGAGGTTTGAATTGTGAAGTCACCAGGCCAAGCCACTCACAATCCCCCAAAGCAGTGGGGTAGGGAGACCTCAGGGCAGCAGCTAAAGGGAAAGGTAAGAAGTAGTGCTCAGGTTAAGGAAAGGTAAAGGTAATGGGGACACATTAGTGTTGGGTGCCCTTCCCCAGGAGATCTGGATTTAGGTGCCATCTACCTCAATTGTTCCTCTCCCTGCCCAACTCAGAGGAAGGGGCTGAGCTCCATCACAGGTTTCAGGGGGTCTGCCTCTTTTCAGAATGCAAGGGAGTTCTATGTAACCTGGGATTTTCAATTCAGTTAAGTTTGTTTCAAACATTATGCATTGGGATTTTGGGTACCTGCTCCATGTGTATTGTGTATATCTCATTTCCCATCATCTTGGGATGAGGTTGTGGAGCTGCCATCAGGCATTCAGCCTCACTGGGAGAATGGAACACCAATTGTGTTCAGTGATCCAAAAAACCAGAGAGAAGAACTGCTGCCTCTACCCACAATCTACCTGTCCAGTCCACCTGGGTTTAGAGAGATCTGCAATGAAAACTTAGAGCACCTGATTGTGCTCAGCATGGCTCCAGAGAGGGAGGGATTCCCCTATTAAATGGTTCTCTTGCCTTTTTTAGTTGGCAAGTTCCCAGTTCCTACTTCTCTTATTCCTGTATTGAGTTAACCTTTCTTAGAATTTTTCTCCAGATTCCATTACTGTTCATCTCAGCCCTACCCCCGGGGCACCATCCATAGCCTTTATCCTGGAACTACTCTTTTGCTAAACTTCTATTCACTTTTGTTCTCTTCAAATCCTCTATCTTTTGAGGCTAGTGGAAACTTGACTCTGAAGACATAGAATCTGTAATAAGGGGTATCTTTCTCATGGACCCCCAACATATTGGTTGAGGAATGGGCCCATTCCTTGCTCCTTACTGCCATAAACTAACCGTCTACAACCTCTTCTACTTTGAGATTCACTGCTCCCATTTTTATCACCCAGTCCAGATCTTTGTTGCAGTCATCTGCTGACCTCCAGACCATTCTCTTGCCTTTAAAGTTTTAAAAATCTTTTTATTGATAACTTTTCAAACATAACATTCATAGCCAAAGATACCTCTCCCATTCACTATTTAGGGACTATTACTCTTTATATGTATGTATACATATATTCTATTTTATTTTTAACGTTAGCAAAATTGTATTTTATTTTCTTATTCCCATTTTTATCCTCTTCCTTACCACCACCACCATTGAATGGGGGAGGGAGACTAAAAACTGGTAATAAGGATAATCAAGCAAAACAAGTTCCAACATTGGCCATGTTAAATATATATATGGGTGCGTGTATATATACATATATATATACAGAATATCATTCTGTAGCTTTTCTGTCACCCCTCTGTCAGGATGTAGACAACATGCTTAATTATCAAGCATTTGGAATCCTATTGATCATTGTGTTTAATTAGTTCTTAAGTCTTTCAAAATTGTTCTTTAAAATATTATTGTTTCTATATAAATTATTCTTCTGGTTCTGCTCATTTCACTCTGCATTTCCTTAGGTTTCTCTGAAGCCATTCCTTTAATTATTTCTTATGGCATTATACTCATGTGCCATAATTTAACCACTCCCCCAAATAACTGGAGAATCTTTTGTAACAAGTTGTTGTTTTTTAAAGGGGGGGGGGGGAGGAACTCACCAAAGTGAATCTCTGGAGTCAAAGGGCATGGGCATTTTAATCACTTTAAAAATTCATTTTTGGAATAGATCAATTCATAGCTCCACAGAGTGTAAGTATACCTACTTTCCTGCAATCCCTTAACATTGACTATTTCTGTCTTTTTTCATCTTTGCCAGTCTGATAAACTAAGAAGTGAAACCTTTTTTTTTTTAATTTAACTATTCTTATTGTAATTTGGAGAAGTCTTTCACATAATTGTTAATAATTTGAATTTCTTTTGAGTATTATCTGCTTATGTCCTTAAGCCATTTATCATTTGAGAAAAACTCTTGGCCATATATTTTGTTAGTATCTATATTATGGACAGATGCATTACTAGTTATCCTGAAGGCTGCATGGTTCTCTTATTAAATGATTGCTGCCTTTCTCTAATTTGGAAAGATAACTGATGCATTTTCCCCTCACTTGACAGTTTTCCTTCTTATCTTGTTGCACTTTGTGTTTATTCAAAAGATTTTCAATTTCATATAATCTCTCTCCTTCAAAGTGTTCCTAACATATTTCACAGCCTTCTATCTACTCCAAACCCTGCCCTCATACTTAAAAACTTTGATAAATATGTTGTTCCTTTAAACATCTTTTCCTCCCACTTATCAAGCCCTCCAACTCCCATTGATCTACATATTTACCCTGTATCATCCTCTTATAAGGATCATACCCTTTAATTCACTATCAATCTCCATACTGTACAATCTCTAAAATCCAAAACTCTGAAATTTCTTCTCTCTTAAAACATAATCCTCTTTCCTTCTACCTTTCCATCTGCCTCATTTTCTAAACCTATTTTTTATCCTTTCTATAACTTTCAGGTCTTTCTTCCTTGTTCTTCCAATTCATCTCCTTCTCTTTGTCCTCGCTTTTCTCCCTTCATGATCTTGATTTTATGATTGTACAATTCAATTATATAAAATTGATTACCCTTTAATTCTTTGTTCCTTTGTCCTATTTTCAATCATACCTTGTCAAACTCCAATACTGGGTAATTCCCACTGGTCTTCTGCATACCAGCAGCATCAAATGATATTGATTGCTAATAGGACAGCAGCACCTATGTGTATCAGTAACACTACAAAATAAATTTATTAATAATTTTTTTCCTTAATAGTATTTTATTTTTCTAAGAAGATATAATTTTCTACATATATATATTTGGCTGAGGCATTTGGGGTTAAGTGATTTGCCCAGGGTCACACAGATAGGCAGTGTTGTGTTTGAGATCATATTTGAACTCAGGTCTTCCTGACTTCAGGGCTGGTGCTTTATCCACTGTGCCTACCTAGCTGTCCAACATTCATTTTTGTAAGATTTTGTGTTCCAAAATTTTCTCCCTCCTTCCTTTATCTCATTCCTCCCCAAGACAGCAAGCAATTTGATGCAGATTAAACATGTGCAATACTTTTTTTTAATAGGTTTTTATTTTCAAAAATATGTAAAGATAGTTTTCAACATTCACACTTACAAAACCTTGTGTTCCAAATTTTTTTTCCTTCCCTTAGACATCAAGTAATCCAATATATGTTAAAAATGTGCAAATCTTCTATATATATTTCCACAATTATCAACTTGTGTGATTCTTTTAAACATTTTCACATTTGCATGTTGTGAAAGAAAAATCAAACCAAATAGGAAAAAAAGATAAAAAAGAAAAAAGGTGAAAAAGACTTCAATCCATATTCATTTTCCATAGTTTTCTTTCTGGATGCAGATGGCATTTTCCATTCCAAGTCTATTGAAATTGGTCTTGGATGATCAAATTGCTGAAAAGAGCTGAGTCCATCACAATTGATCATCATATAAACTTGCTGTTACTATGTGCAATGTTTTCCCGGTTTTGTTCACTTCATTCAGCATCATTCATACATGTAAGTCCAGGCTTTTCTGAAATCAGCCTGCTTATTATTTCTTGTAAAACAATAATATTCCATTACATTCATATGCCATAACTTATTCAACCATTGCTCAACTGATGGGCATCTTACTCAGTTTCCAATTTCTTGCCACTACAAAAAGAGTTGCTACATTTTTGTACATGTGAGTCTTTTTCCCTCTTTTATGATCTCTTTAGGAGACAGACCCCATATGACTTTTATTTAACATCACCTAAATTTTTTCTTGTACTTTCCCCCTCCAAAAAGGGGAGCAGCTAAGTGGCACAGTGGATTAGAGCACCAGCCCTGAAGTCAGGAGGAATTGAGTTCAAATGTGACCTCAGTTAATACTTCCTAGCTGTGTGACCTTGGGCAGATCACTTAAAACCCAATTGCCTCGGGGGGAAAAAAAGGAAAAGAGGAAGAAGTGGAAGAAACTTCCTCACCACAGCAAAACCAAACAATACATTTAAAAAAACAAACACATTTACAATGTTCTATATCTATTCACAGCACTTCCCTCCCCACCCTAATCCTATACCTCTATAAAGGAATTTAAAAGAGGTATCATCTATCTCTTTCCAGAGACCATATTTGTTTTTTATATTTTCACAAGATTCATATCTATATTGTGATTGCTCTTTCCCTTTACATTGTTGTCATCTTGGGTATATTGTTTTGCATCTCTCTTACTCTCTTTGCATCAAGTGTTTCCATGCCTTATATCTGTATTCATCATATTGGCTGTTTATTATAACACAATATCCCATTACATTCATGTACCACAATTTTATACTATAAATTTATGCTTATAAGTTATAAATTAAAACATAAACTATAAATTCATGCTGCATCACAGTCCTTAGATTTTCTTCCCTGATGGATTCCCCATATACCCTTTCCAAATCTTTTTCTTTTAAATCCACACCCTAGATTACTCCTCTTTCTCAGCTTCTTCTTGTTCATTTGTTCAGTCATGCCTGACTTTGATCCTATTTGGGATTTTCCTGGCAGAGATACTGGAGTGGTTTGCCATTTCCTTCTCCAGCTCATTTTACAGAGCTCTCGCTAATTTCTGAGGCTGCAATTGAATTCGGGTTGTCCTAAACCCAGAGCACTATCCACTGCATTATGTAGTTTCCCATCTCTTTCTCAGCAGAGGACCCTCAAATCCAATTTTACTTAGAAAAAAGAAGATGATGTTATGATTTCCCTTTTCTATAATATGCCTTAAAATCCCTGTACATTGTCTTTCATTCTCCCCTCCTTTGCTCTAATTATCTCTGAGAAAAAGATGGTCCTTTTTGCAAATACCTCCCTACCTGTGCTCTTAAAAAAAAAAAAAAAAAAAGATTGTGCCTCTGACACTTGCATCCTTTGTAACATTTGGCAGACCTCTGATTGCCTTAGGCAGCTTCCTAAAACTAAGAAGTTGGAAACCAGTCCTAGACACTACTGCTAGAATTTTGCTGTTGGGTATATGTTATGGACAGATACATTAGTAGTTATCCTGAAGGCTGGATGGTTCTCTTGTTAAATGATTGCTGCCTTATCCTGCCATCTAGGGGAGGGGGTGGGGGGAAGGAGGGGAAAAATTGGAACAAAAGGTTTGGCAATTGTCAATGCTGTAAAATTACCCATGCATATAACTTGTAAATAAAAAGCTATTAAAATTTTTTAAAAAATGATTGTTGCCTTTCTCTAATTTGGAAAGTCCCGATTTCGGGGGGGGTGTTCAGAGGGATGGGAGGAGAGCAGAGGTTATGCTGTAACTATTACAGTTAATAAATGTTATATTGTTGGTGAAAAAAATTGATAGATTTTGAAGTTATATCACCTTGATTCTGAAGTCTATCACTTTGTTCTCCCCTAGAAAGGTGAACCATTCCTTCTAAAAATAATTGTAAAAAAGGGGAAAAAAGCAGTTCATAAAACTAACCAACACATCAGCTGAGTCTAATATCTGATAATAAATACAGTGTCCCACACTCATAGTATCCTATTTCCCCAAGAAAGGAAAGGAGATGCATTTTGTTATCTCTTCTGCAACACTGTTTGGCTATTATTATTATTATGCAATGTTCATTTTCATTTTTGTTCTTTCCATTTACTTTCCATTTTGTTCTTTCCATTTACATTATTGTAATTCTTGTGAATATTGTTTTACTGGAGCTGCTTATTTCACCCAGTATCAGTTCATTTAAGTCTTCCCATATCTCTCTGAATTCTTTATATTCATCTCTTCTTAGAGTGCAGTACAGTCAATGTACTACAATTTGTTGAGTCCTTCCCCAACTGATTGGCTCCTACCTTATTTTCTAGTTCTTTGCTGCCAGAAAAAGTGCTATTGTGAATATTTCAGAGTATATGGAACCTTCTGTTTTTAACCTTCTTGGGACATATGCCTAGCAGAGGGATCTCTAGGCTTAAAAGGTATTGATATTTTAGTAACTTTTAAGCAAAATTCCAAATTACTTTCCAGAATAGTTGAACTAATTCTCAGCTCTACCAATAGTTTATTGGTATGTTTCCTTTTCAAAGATATATATGTTCTTCATTCCATACTTTCTCTTTTTCTGGGAGCCTATTCCCTCAATCATTCCTTCTCATTTTCAGGCTCTCCTTTTGCATGGCTTCCTTCTCTCACTCCCTATAATTATGCCCAGGTCTCTTCCATCTTCAAAAGACCTTCATTTGACCTTCCTTATCCTTCCATTCTTTTACAACTTTAGCAGTGAATGGCAGTCCCTGGCACATAATAACTATTTAATAAATGTTTATTTATTGATTGATTTTACAGCCAAGCTCTTAAAAAAGTAATGGAGAATTTGTACTCTTTATTTCCATTCTCTCACAACTCCTTGAAGTCTGGCTGCTGACCCTATTACTAGGTTAAAAATGATTTTTCCTAATGTACCAATGATGTCTTTTAAAAATGGCTAACTTTTCAATTGATTTTTAACCATTAACCACCCCTCCTTCCCTTCTCCTCCCTTGGATCCTAGGGACACTGCTCAGCCTTGGTTTTCCTTTGACCATTTTTTTTTTCAACTTCCATATAGATCCATTTGCTGGAATATCATGTGTTTTCTTTCCAGTAAATGTGGATATTATTCAAACTATTTCTCTGTGTCTGTCTATCTCTCCCAGAACTCTCCCATCATTCTCTTCCATTTTCTTTATCCTTCATTCTTTATCCTATCCTTCTCCTCTTTCTCCCTCATTCTCTTCTTCTTTCTCATTCTCTTTCTCCCTCATTCTCTTTTATTCTTTTTTCTCTCATTTTCTCTTTTCCCTCACTTCTCTATCTCTGTCTCTCTGCTCAGTATTTCTCACTGCCATTTTATCCCTATTTTGAAAAGATTGTCGCAAAAAGTAAAGTCTTATATAAATTTATTTTGCTCATTGCTATCATTATTATTATGGAAATGTGGGAAGATCAACTATGAAGTTGTATCTGAGCACAGACTTAATTAAAAAAAAAAAAACATATTCTAAAAGGCAGTGTTGAAAAAAAGCATATTCCAAGCATAAAGAAAAGCCTGGGGCTCTCTTTACTCATTTGTGAAATGAAAGCATTGGACTAGATAATCTCTTTGATCCTATCCATTTCTGAATCTATGATTTCCTATATCTGGGATGTTGTACCTTCCTCCCAAGCTTGTGTCACAACACTCACTTTTTCACACCCAGCTCCCTGTAACGTTTTTTTTTTGTTGTTGTTTTTTTAAGCAGTAGGAGAAAGTTTTATCTCCCTGCTTTCCTCTCCAGTCAATCTTTCACACAACTGCCAAATTACTATTCCTAAAATACTGTCTTTAATCTTGTCACTCCTCCACACAAAAATCTTCAATGACTCCCCAATGGATTCTTTGATATTCCAATATAAAACAAAATTCATGTAGGTATATAAAAATCTTCACAATCTTTATCTTTCCTACTTCCCCATTTTATATTACTATATTATGATACAAAATATTTTATTACATATTTTTACATTATAATATAAGGGCTTATCTATTTATATTACTATTGTATCTTTTGTGCTACTGTTATATATTTTGTATTACATTATATAAAATATATAGCTATTTTATCTATTTTATATTACTATCTATATTGTTATATATTTGTGTTATTATATATTACTATGTTTAATATTCATATGTATCCTATATTTTGTTACTCATATTTTATATACTACATCAAATATATTATATAGGTGTATTTATGCAGTTCCTTTTTATGCATTCAGCATTATATCCAAGGTAGCCCACTTGCTTATTCCTTCAACATGACAGGCTATCTCCCATCCTTATAACTTAGCACGGATTGTTCCTTATGCTTGGAACATATTTCCTCTTTAACTTTGCCTCTTAGAGTTCCTATTTTTCCCCCAAGTTTCAGCTCAGCTGCTACCTCATATTGGGTCTTTTCCCATCTCCATAAAAATAATAATTAACATTTGTACAGCACTTTTAAAGTTTTCAACGACCTTTCCACTATCTCATTCTATACTCACAACAATCCTGAGAAATAGGTGTTATTATTAATCCTCATCTCATGTGGAAACTGAGATAAATGTTGATGATTTGCCAAGGTCAAACAACTAATAATAACAATATTAACATCTATACAGAATTTACGATGCGCTAGATAGGCACTGTATTAAGTCCTTTACAATTTTTATCTCATTTGATCCTCATAACAAACCCTGGAAAGTAGGTGCTGTTATTATCCCCATTTTGCAGATGAGGAAACTGAGGCAAACAAGGTGCAGTGCCTTGCCCCAGGATCACACAGCTTAGTAAACTCACAAAGAACAATCTTCCCTTATCCAGGCTCAGGATTCTATGTACTATAGTGCCACTTAGCTTTTCTTAAAGTGGTGTATAAATACCAGCTTATCATTATTGGGACTAAAAATTACAAAGTAGCTGCCTCATTGCACTGGTACCCAAGGGGCTTCATTAGGAGTTCTCTATAACAATAAAATCTCATATTCTTTTCAAAATTCCAAAAAGAAAAAAATATTTTTCATATCCTTATTTTTGTCATTTTTGTGTTTTATTATAGTCACTTCAGTTGTGTCCAACTTTTTGTGACTTCATTTGAGGATTTCTTGGCAAGGATATTGGAGTGGTTTGCCATTTTCTTCTTCAGCTCATATTATAGATGAGAAAACAGGGTTAAATGAATTGCCCAGTGTCATACAACTAGTAAATGCCTGACATAAGATTTGAACTCACGTCTTCCTGATTCGAGACCCAGTGCTCTAGCTACCTAGCTTTCCTTGTCTTTTGCTGAAGATCTTTATTCAGGAGACTAGTAGCTGTGTAAACTGTAAAGAATGGATTGGGAGAGCCAGAGATAATGAATACAGGGAGACCAGTTATTACAATATGAAGAGATTCAGAGAACCTGAACTAGGAGTAGTGGCCCTGGGCAAGGAGTGAAGGGAGTGATACTCTCTTGAGTAAGGGGATTAAAAAAAAAAATTTAATGATTTAAAATGATTTAAGTCCTTCCCTTGTTTGAGATGAGAGCAAGAAGTATGCTGGTAATTTTTTATTAAGTGCATCAAATGCTTTTAAATTTTATCTGCATTATGATTCACATTTTCTCCATCACTGTCTTAATCTCAACAATCAACAAAAGAGACGAGACCAATCCCTGACTAGCATTTGCCAATTTCTGAAGTGTAAATGTTCACACTGAAAATTTTACAATCAGCTCAAAGAAAATCTATACCAGGTGGCCTTAACACACTTCTATTCAATTCAATTCAATAAATAATATTTTCAGTGCCTAATATGCAAGACAAAGCCTTGACTGCTTCATTGTTCCACATGTACCTTGACTATTTAGCCGTTTAGTCAGTTTAGAGAAACCAGGAGGCTCAGACCCTTCCTTTGCCTTGTTTCTCCTAGCTCACCAGGATTTGAAGTCCTTTGGACTTGAGTCTGCATTCTGCCTAAGTCTCCTACTAGCTGTATTTAACCTCTCTGGGCAATGCACTTAACCTCTCTGAGATTATTTCCTCATCTGTACAATGGGGATTATAATAGCATCTACCTCACGGGTGGATTATAAGAATTGAATGAAAAAACATATGTATGGTGTCTTGTGCACCCACCAGATAAACACTAGTTGTTGCTGCTGTTGTTATTGCCTAATAGCCTGAATATGGAGTCCAGTCTTTGGGACTCTGGACGTAGTCATTATCAATGAATACAAGCATAAAAGAATCCTAGAGAGCCAGAAGAGACTTCATCAATTCCCTCATTTTACAGATTAAAAAAAACGGAGGACCAAAGAGATTAAAATAGGATTTGCCCAAGATCACACAGGTAGTCTTAAGAAGCAAAGGCAGAATTCAAACTTTATTAATAAATCCAACACTGTTGTATGGGAGGCCTTTGAGTATCAACTTGGGCTAATTTTCTCTTTGAGGCAGCTAGGTGGTGCCATAGTGCACAGTGGAGTAAAGCTTATCTTCCTAAATTCAAATGTAGCCCTACATATTTACTAGTTGTGTGCCCCTGGGCAAGTCATGTAACTATATTTCCCTCAGTTCCTTTATCTGTAAAATGAGTTGGACTAGGAAATGGCAAGTCATGTAACTATATTTGCCTCAGTTCCTTCATCTGTAAAATGAGCTGGACTAGGAAATGGCAAACCACTCCAATATCTTTGCCAAGAAAATCCCAAATGGATCACAAAGACGTCAGATGAGACTAAAATGACTGAAATAATAACATAACTAAAAATGGTCCCCTTACAGCCACTTCCTTAGATTAGACTTCCCTTTTCTCTTGATTTTGGGGAAACTACATGCTTCTCAATGTCCTGTTTGGAAAACTGAGTAGATTGACTCATCCAAGATAGGTAGGGGTTTCCAGTTTGGGGTACACATTCTATTAAGGAATAGGAAAAGCCTGTCAAAGGGGAACAGGGAAAATTTGGTAAATTACAAGGTCTCGTGGCCTTTAATTATTGACATTATTTTATTTCTGTGGGTATGCATGGTAAAATGCAGTTTTTTTTTTTTTCATTAGGGAATTCAAGAGGGTTTATTGAAAGCTTAGAAATCTAAGATCTCTAAGTTGGGAAACCCTAAGTTAGGAAAAGTTAGGAACCCTTCCTTTTGAAGGTTCTCCAAACAAGGGCTGAATATCCTACAATTTCCTTTTGGCCTTTTTGGTTTGTTTTTTATTCCTGTAGTCAGAAACCTATTCCCAGTCTTTATCTCCCCCAGTCCCTGAGCAGTGTAACATCTCCTTTTGCTTTTCCCTTCCTTAGGGTCCTCCCAGGACTGAGTCAAGTATCACATCCCTCTGACCCACCGTGACTCAACCCTTCCCCTCATCCCTTGCCCTCTAAGATTCCACAAGCCAAGTCAGGATGAGTAACAGCAACAGCCTCTGCATCTTTGAAGACCGGGTCCTATGCCCCATCTGCCTGGAAGTGTTCCGCAACCCGGTCACCACAGCTTGCGGGCACAACTTTTGCATGAACTGCCTCCAGGACTACTGGGACCACCAGGCAGCCATGGGGGAAACACCTTACTGCCCCCAGTGCCGGGAGGTCTTTACCTCTAGACCCCACCTTCGAAAGAACGTCATCTTAGGGGAGATCGTGGCCTGTTTCACCCAGAATCAGACCCCAGCACCCAACAGGGCGGTGGCCGGGCCTGGAGATATCCCTTGTGACTTCTGTTCCCCAGAAAAACTCAAATCGGTCAAGTCGTGCCTGCAGTGTGCAGCCTCCCTCTGCGAGAACCACCTCCGCACGCACTATGAGGACCAGGTCTTCCAGGGCCACCGCCTGCTGGAGCCGATCTGGGATCTCAAAGCGCAGCTGTGCCGCAAACATCGGAAACTCCAGCGGCTCTACTGCAGGACGGAGGGCTGCTGTGTGTGCGGGGCCTGCCTGCTGGAGGAGCACAAAAACCATGACACCATCCCCCTGGAAGAGGAGCGCGCCCGCAAGGAGGTGAGGAGGGCGACTGGCTCCTGGGCTCTGGGGTGAGGTCATCCCCCGGGTGGAGGAGCGCTCAGGGTCAGGGAAGAGCTCCAGCACTAAGCTTAGGGATGCGGTCATCCCCCGGGTGAAGGAGCACTCAGGGTCAGGGAAGATCTCCAGCACCAAGCTTAGGGATGCCTACTGACATCCATGTTTTTATTATTATTATTTTATTTTTTGCTGAGGCAGTTGGGGTTAAGTGGTTTGCCAAGGTCACACAGCCGGGAAGCATTAAGTGTCTGAGACCAGATTTGAACTCAGGCAGGACTAGTGCTCTATCCACTGCGTCCCCTAGCTGCCCCGATGACATCCCTGTTTGGGGAAGATCAGGGATGGGGGCTGAGGTCACCCCCCCTGGGTGGAGGAGCACTCAGGGTCAGGGAAGAGCTCCAGCACCAAGCTTAAAGATGCCTGCTGACATCCCTGTTTGGGGGGAAGACCAGGGAAGGGGAAGGGGACTAATCTGATTATGGGAGCCAGGACCTCCCTCAGCATTCCTCACACTCTTCCCACACTCCCTTTTGTTATACCAGTTGCTGTCTCATCATCAGGCTGGGATAAGGATATCTGTTCCATCAGTGTCCAGCCAGCCTCACTCTGCTTTCCCCATCACTGGGAATGAGGCCTCCTCACTCCCCCATGCTGGGATAAGCCTCTAAGGATGGCCTCAGCAAAGTTTAGATCCATGGCAAGAATCAAGTCATATCTACAATCATCAGTCTTTTAACTCAGCAATAATATAGTCATAGGCTCTCAGATGTGAAATAGAGCATGAGAATTGATTTAATAATAATTATAGTAACAGCTGTCATTTTTATAAATTTTTTAAAAGTAGATTTTTACAAAATTTTATTAATTTTTAATCAAAAAATCATTGAAAAAGGATATCTATTATTTAATAATAATAACAGCTGGCATTTAAGATAAAAATCTTAATGGAATTTTAAGCTTTAATAATTTCAGAAATATAAATGTTACAAGCACACAAAATGCATTTGAGAGTGCAATTATTAAATTTTTTTATACATTTGTTTAGCTTTGTAAATTTTTAATAATAAATTTTAAATTTAAGTTTCCAGATGACACTTTCTTAAACTAGTGGATCAGCAGAGTAGATTGGCTACCCCAAATCCTATGATCTATTTCTATTATAATTTTTTTGGGGGAGGGATAGCATATCAAAATTGCCCTGTATGCACTGATACTTTATTATTTGGATAATCTTAGGGCTAAGATTACAAATGAAGTACTGTTAGTCACTGAACAGCAGATGATAAAAATTTTTATGAAGTCCCAAAATTGACTTAGATAATATATCACAAGATGGAATTTATGTTAATTTTTACTAATCCTTTTTTTTCTTTGATGAGGCAACTGGGGTTAAGTGATTTGCCCAGCATCACATAACTAGTAAGTGTTAAGATATCTGAGATGGGATTTGATGAACTCAGGTAGTCCTGACTTCAGGTCCAGTGTTCTAGCTACTATACCATCTAGTTGCCCCTTATGTCAAATTTTAATAAGAAACATATCAATATCCTAAAATTTTAGATAACTTAGATAATTTCAAATGTGACTTTTTGTAAGTTTGTAGCATATATATTTCTGAGATTATTAATGCTTTAAACTCCACAAAGACCTTTAGGATGCCCTGTATGCTTATTAACTCATTGGATCATTGCAACAAGCCTGTGAGATGGGTGTTAACTTGTCCATTTGCCCAAGGTGAGAAAGCTAATAAAAGTCAAACTCAAAGTCTTTCTGACTCCATGTCCCATGCTCTATCCATTAACCTGTGCAGTCTTATAATCAGATTCTTAGAAGTCATCTTAATCAAACCTCTCACTTTCACATTGAAGGGATCATTCTACTACAACAAACAGGAAGGAGGTAGCATCTAACCTTTGCTCATTCACTCCAGAAGTCAGGCAACTCCCTACCTTGCAAAGTGACCTATTCCATTTTCAAATAGCCCTCATTATTTGGAAGTCCTTCCATATAGAATAATAGCTAGCATTGGCAGCTAGGTGGTGCAGCGGAGAACGTGTCAGGCCTGGAGTCAGGAAGACTCATCTCCCTGAATTCAAGTCTGGTCTCAAGTCACTTACTAACTGTATGACCCTAAGCAAGTCACTTAACCCAGTTTGCCTCAGTTTCTTTATCGATAAATAAATGAGTTGGAGAAGGAAATGGCAAATCAGTACAATATCTTTGTCAAGAAAACCCCATATGATGTCATGAAGAATCAGACGTGATTAAAAATGACTGAACAGCAGCATTTATATAGTGCTTTATAAGGTTTGCTAAGCACATAAAGTTGCAAAGCACTTTATGTGTTCTTATTTGATAATGTATATAAACATATACACATACATGGATAGATACATATGCACATATACACATACATATATAGACATAAAATATATGTAAATATTCATATCTATGTACGTATGCATATATGCGTATATGTATATGTGTGTGTACATATATAGAGGGAGAAAGCATGGATCAAGTGTGTGTTGTATATGTGTAAGTACTTATGTATAGATTTCTTTACATAAATCCTATTTAGAAACATCTGCCTATCTATCTTTCTATCTAAATCTATATATATCTCTCTATCAATTCACCTATTAAAAAAAAAGAAAACCAGGGGCCATACTCAGAGTTGTTATTCTTGCTTCTGGAACAACTTTGGAGCCTTCTCCCAGCCCAGCACAAAGAAGACATGGCAAATCCTAATTAATTCCTTGGTGTGTCCTCCCTCCTCCCCCTAATAGTGACAGTGTCAGTTAAAATGAAGAGATTCTAGAATGGCCTCTTGAACTTCAACTCTCCAGGTGGCATCCTATAGCTTTAGGACTTCCAGTGAAGGAGGTGTGTGTGGGGAAGGGCAGCCTTTCTCTACTTTCTGCCATGGCTTACTGTGTCCACAGGACAGCTAGGGCAGGGGGCTCAATGAGAGGGAGCTTTGCACATAGGCTTTCTCTTTGTGCTTCCCTTCCTTGAGATGGGTATGTAAAGGATTGGAGGTGGCTTCTGAGTTTCAAGAAGTCTGGAAGTCTTTTGATTTCAATGGTAATAGCAATCTGCAGAAGTAGCGGCAGCTGATGGCTGGGGGAGTGTCTGCATTGGAGAGTATGGCTTCTCTGACAGCAGGAATGCCTCCATCCTGGCCATTTTGTCAGCAGATAAATACAAGGAGCTTTCTGGACAGTGCAGTGCTAGAATGAAACCAAATGCTTAATTGGTAGTTCTGCAAATTGCTTTGTATTCTGATAAGGTTTAAATAACAGTTTTCTAGCAGATTGTGATAGTGGTTATATGTTGTTACTGAATCCCGTTTTGTTAATATACATTTGTGTCTTTTATTTATAGTATTTTTGTGAATATAATAATAAATTACCTGACCCCCCCTTACATTATTCATATTATACACTATCTTTTTCTTCCCCTTTTGGGTGAATCATAGATGTAACCTAATAAACCAACCCAGGGAACAGTGTTGGGGGAGGGGGTGGGCAGTTAAGGGATTAATGAGTCACAAAATGTGAGAAAACACAGCCCTCTTTCATTAGAGGCAGGTTCCCCCAATATTGAATTCAGTTCAATTGCATGCTAGAGCATAGGATGAAGAGTAGTGCTAGCACTCCTAGCCCCTTTCATGATCTTATCTGGTTTTTGAGGGGCTGATGCAGAAGCTTAAACTTCATCAGAACATAAACACTTTGTAGGCCTATTAATTAGTCATTTTGTGTTTCACTTTAGCTTTTCACTTTCCAAGAAAAGCTCCTCATGTATATACCTTCAGGTAAAATGGCTAGGGGTTGAACCAGTGCTCCTGTCAGTAGTCATACTCTCCAATGTAGAAACTCCTCCTGCCATCAGCTACCACTTCTGTGGGTGGCAACCACCACTGAAATCAAAAGACTACCAAACTTCTTTTTTTTCCTTAAATATTTTATTTTCCCCAATTATATGTAAAGACTATTTTTAATATATTTTTTTTAATTTTTGAGTTCCAGATTTTCTTTCTTCCTTTTAATTCTTCCCTCCTCCCTGAGACCTCTTGTAAAATGGAGTGTCCAGAACAGGACAAAAAAAACTAGGAATATTCCTGCCATTATATTTGTGCTAGAAGACAAAGAGACTCAATCATTTCCTTCGCCCTGGACATTCTTCCTCTAAAATTGCTAAGTATCTGATAACTTTTTGGACAACCTCATCACATTGTTTTTTCATGTTCAGTTTGAAGCCAACTAAAATCTCTCAGACTTTTTCAAAGATACTGTTGTTCAGCCAGATCTCTCCCATCCTGTTACTTGAGAGCTGTTTTTCAAGAGTTGGTGGAGAACCTTATATGTATCCTATTCAATACTGTTTTATCTTGTTTAAGTGCATAGTTCAAACCTCTAGAGATTTAATGCGGAGGAGGGAAGAGAGACAGCTGTAGTGCAATAATGGGAAGCTGATCTTGAAGTGAGGAAGGACCTGAGTGTTTAAGTCCTGTCTCTAACAAATACAGGCTTTGTGATCCTAGGCATGCCACTTAACTTCTCTGCATAGCCTGGTCACTGCTGGAGCAACCAGGCAGTATAGTAAATAAAGTGCTAGGCCTGAGAACAGGAAGACTGTCTCACTTACTAGCTGTGTGATCTTGGGTGAGTCACTCAGCCTGTGTTTGCCTGTAAAATAAAGATAATAGCACCTACACCTTAAGAGTGGTATAGTTGCTGTTCAGTTTTGGTAGTGTCTGACTCTTTGTGATCCCATTTGAGATTTTCTTAGCAAGGATACAGGAGTTGCCTGTCATTTCCTTCCCCAGCTCATTTGACAAATAAAGGAACTGAGGCAAACAGCATTAACCAGCTATTAAGTTTCTGATGCTGAATTTGAACACCAGTCTTAATAACTCCAGTCAGTCTTTACCCAGTGCTTTATCCACTACACCACCTAGCTGCCACCAGTATTGTACTTCAGTTGAATAAATATCTTTTTCTTTTTTTAAATTATTTTCCCCAATTACATGTAAAAACAACAATTTTTTGGCTATATGTGAACATTCATTTTTTAAAATATTATGAATCATATTGGGAGAGAAAAATCAAAACAAAAGGGAAAAACCATGAGAGGGAAAAAAAAGAAAAGGGGAAAAAAGTGAATGTAGCATTTGTTAATTTACTTTCAGTCTCCATAGTTCTCTTTGAATAGTTCTCTTCTCTGTGGAAGGCTTTTTTTTTTTTCTTTTTTTATTATAACTTTTTATTCACAAAATATATGCATGGGTAATTTTTCAACACTGACCTTTGCAAAACCTTCTGTGGAAGGTATTTTCCATCCAAAGTTTATTGGGATGCCTTGGATCATTGAACCATTGAGAATAACAGACATAATCTGTCTGTCATAGTTGATCATCACACAATCTTGCTATTGCTGTGTACATTTTACTTGTTCTGCTTGTTTCACTCAGCATCAGTTCATGTAAATCTTTTGAGGCTTTTCCAAGGCCTATACATCATCTTTTTATAGAACAATAATATTCCATTATATTCATATACCATCACTCATTCAGCCATTCCCCATCTGATGGACATCTACTCAGTCTCCAGTTCCTTGCCACAAACATTTTTGTATATGAGTTCTGTTTTCCCTTTTTAAATGATCTCTTTGGGATATAGACCCAATAGATACACTACTAAATCAAAGGATATGCAGTTTTATAGCCCTTTTGAGCATTGTTCTAAATTACTCTCCAGAATGGCTGTTTGAATAAATATTTCTTGGCACATGCCAAACAGAGTCAAATCTCTCCGTCTTTTTTGTATGTAGCCCATTATTTTTGTAGGCATGCTTTCCATGTCTTCATTAAGACATCAATAAAAATACTGAATAGAACCAAGCTGGTTGGTCTATATGACTAGGAACTGAACTCTAGGGACTGCTCCTGGTGGATTGCCCATTCTTGCAAGAACCATAAATAAATCAACTTACTTCATTGAGAGAGAGAGAGAGGACAAAGGAAAGGAAAGGAAAGGAGAAGAGAGAGAGAGGAGAAAGAAAAGAAGAAAACTCCTTTCCTGACCAAGCCTAGATTTGACTTCCTACTTTCTAAACCACTCAGTTTGGAGATAGGAAGAGAGCCTAGTGTATGTTGAGTTAAAGGAGTTAAAGGAGAGGGAAGAGGGGAAACTTGATCACATCCAGAGAGATTGGTACTATGTGCTGCTATATGGCATTGATGCCTCTTTTTTAGAAAGATACCCCAATATACTCATGAACTTCTCATCTCATTAATGGGATTATTTCCTCTATTATTGCTTATTGTAATTCATCTATATCTGCCCATCTCTCTGTGGGTCTATTGCTTTTGGGCACAGGGGTTCAACGCTCAAGGTCACATAGCACATTTGAACTCAAGGCTTCCTGTGTTCAGGGTCAGTGCTCTATCCAATGTGCCACCTAGTTGTCCCAGTGCAGTGGTTCTTTTTTTTTTTTTAATTAATAACTTTTTATTGATAGAATCCATGCCTGGGTAATTTTTTTTTGCAACATTATCCCTTGCATTCACTTCTGTTCCGACTTTTCCCCTCCCTCCCTTCACCCCCTCCCCCAGATGGCAAGCAGTCCTATACATGTTAAATATGTCACAGTATATCCTAGATACAATATATGTGTGCCGAACCGAACAGTTCTCTTGTAGCACAGGAAGAATTGGATTCAGAAGGTAAAAATAACATGGGAAGAAAAACAAAAATGCAAACAGTTTTACATTCATTTCCCAGTGTTCTTTCTTTGGGTGTAGCTGCTTCTGTCCATCCTTGATTAATTGAAACTGAGTTAGGTCTCTTTGTTGAAGAAATCCACTTCCATCAGAATACATCCTCATACAGTATCATTGTTGAAGTGCACAATGATCTCCTGGTTCTGCTCATTTCACTTAACATCAGTTCATGTAAGTCTCGCCAAGCCTCTCTGTATTCATCCTGCTGGTCATTCTTACAGAGCAGTAATATCCCATAACATTTATATACCACAATTTACCCAACCATTCTCCAATTGATGGGCATCCATTCATTTTCCAGTTTCTAGCCACTACAAACAGGGCTGCCACAAACATTTTGGCACATGCAGGTCCCTTTCCCTTCTTTATAGTATCTCTTTGGGATATAAGCCCAGTAGAAACACTGCTGGATCAAAGGGTATGCACAGTTTGATAACTTTTTGAGCATAGTTTTAAATCGCTCTCCAGAATGGCTGGATATATTCACAATTCCACCAACAATGTATCAGTGTCCCTGTTTTCCCACATCCCCTCCAACATTCCCCATTATCTTTCCCTGTTATTCTAGCCAATCTGACAGGGGTGTAGTGGTATCTCAGAGTTGTCTTAATTTGCATTTCTCTGATTAATAATGACTTGGAGCATCTTTTCATATGGCTAGAAATAGTTTTAGTTTCTTTGTCTAAGAATTGTCTGTTCATATCCTTTGACCATTTATCAGTTGGAGAATGTCTTGATTTCTTATAAATTAGAGTCAATTCTCTATATTTTTGGAAATGAGGCCTTTATCAGAACTTTTGACTGTAAAAATTTTTTCCCAGTTTATTGTTTCCCTTCTTATCTTGTCTACATTAGTTTTGTTTGTACCCAAACTTTTCAATTTGATATAATCAAAATTTTCTATTTTGTAGTCAATAGTGATCTCTAGTTCTTCTTTGGCCATAAATTCCTTTCTCTTCCACAGGTCTGAGAGGTAAACTATCCTATGCTCTTCCAATTTATTTATAATCTCATTCTTTATGCCTAGGTCATGAACCCATTTTGACTTTATCTTAGTGTATGGTGTTAAATGTGGGTCAATCCAATGCAGTGGTTCTTACAGGAAAACAGAGCAATTGACTTTGGGAAAGAGAAGACAGCCCTTTGAAGTCTGTCCTTCTGAAGGGGCGGTGACTTCCTTCGTATCCCCTCCTCTCTGCCCAGGTAGAAGTCCGGAAAGTCCAGGCCAACGTAGAGAACCAGATGTTGATCATTGCATCTGACAGCCAAAAGCATCGTGGGCGGGTAGCTTTCCTCACGGTAAGGCTGACATAGGCCTCTTAAGCCCAGACTTCTGGGATATGCTCTGGGGCAGTCCACAAGTCAGACTGTAGTGAGATGTTGCAGGGTTTAGAAAAACATCCAGGGAGTCACATCCACCTAATTAACCTCCACCCCTAAACTTCTCAAGGCGAATGAAATGATTTGGGGTAGGAATGAGATGAAATTGGATGGGGATATTGGGATGGGATAAGATGAAATGGGTGAAATGAATTGGAATGGGATAAGCTAAATTGGTATGAAGTTGAGATGGGATGGGAAATAGTCAGAACCTATCCCCAGAACCTAATTGAAGTTGGGACTCCTTGTTTGGATTCCCAATTTCATTGCTATCTTTGGCCCTGAGTTTGCTTCAGATCTAATATACTGTTCAAACCACTGGCATTTGCCTTTTTTTTCCTCACTGGAGGCTTACCTGGGTTTGGGGCTAAAGGCAAGGCCTTGGCTCAGGGGGTACCCTGTGCCACATGGGCACTCTCATTCTTGGGTTCAGGATCCCCAAGCTGGGAAAGGTCAGGGATTCCTCTCCCCCTCCAGAAACTGATCCAGACAGTACGAGAGGATGTAAATCGTTGTTTTGCGGACATCGGGAGGGAGGTAAAGCGGCTGCAGGTGAAAGTCCTGGAGTTTGTGGAAAAGGAGGAGGCAGCTGCCTTGGGTCAGCTGGGCAGCTCTATACAGCAAAGCCACAGTCGCCTCTTAGAACTAGAAGGTGATAGTGTTTGGCTCCGGAGTCTGCTTACCAACCAGAGTGACCAGCAGTTTTTAGAAGTAAGTGTTCCTCAAATAATACTACCCTTTATCCCACTACTAGCCCTTCCCCAACCCCTGCCTACTTTACAGCAGAAAAACAGTCGCTGGAATAGGTATCAGAAGCCCTGGGCTCTCCTCCTGGCCCTACCCCTGACTTGCTCTGAAAACTTGGGCAAATGACTTCATTATTAAGAAGCAGAATCAGACCTAAATTAGAATCCTAGACTTACTACCTACTTGTAGGAGTACCTGTAACCTCCCTGGGCCTCAGTTTCCCTCTATGTAAAATAAGTTTCGTTTGAAGTAGAGGATCTGTAAATTTCCTCCTAACTCTTAAATTCTATGATTCCAGATATTTCTGAGCCTATAAAATTTAATCCAGTGCAACAGATATACATTAAACACATAGATACAGAATGCTATGCTGGGGCAGAGGTAAAATACAGTTGAGATAAGCATGGTTGTTGCCCTCATGTAGTTCACAATCTCTCTCTCTCACACACACACACACACACACACACACAACACACACACATATATATAATGTGTATAACAAAAACACATATACACATACAAAAAAATACAAAAAATAATAAAAGTGTAACACATAAAAGTAATAATTTGTGCTAAAGACAGGTACAAGCAAAGTACT
Source organism: Sarcophilus harrisii (assembly GCF_902635505.1). Taxonomy (NCBI): domain Eukaryota; kingdom Metazoa; phylum Chordata; class Mammalia; order Dasyuromorphia; family Dasyuridae; genus Sarcophilus; species Sarcophilus harrisii. The sequence continues at coordinate 320,420,796 of NC_045429.1, forward strand.
ATGAAAGGAAAAGTAATTACCAACTTAATATTAGGGGGCAAGGAGGTTAGGGAAACTTCTTAGAGAAGATAACCTTTGAGTTATGTTTTAAAATGAGTGGGATTTTAGCTGGAATAGGGAAGATTAGAAGCAAAAAAAAAAAAAAAAAAAAAATATATATATATATATATATATATATATATATATATTAAGAAGTTACACCAGAATGACCTCTTTACACATCTAACCTTGGAGAGGTATTCATGATGCTGTGTTCCCACAAATCTATGTTCCCCTTCTCGAGTCCATTCCCATGATCATCTTTTGAGTTATGTGATCAGTGCTGTGGGATAAGCTCTGAAGGCTAGAAACTGAGACAAAACCTTATTTCAACTTCCCCGACAAGGTAGAGTAGAAAGAATGTGATACTCACTACCCTCCTACAACCCTCAAATCCTCCCTTTCTGTTGGGAAATTTTTCCCTAATCTTTCTACTATATCAGAGCAATAGGTCAGTTTCCTATGAGAGAATCAGAAAGACCTAAATTCAGATTCTGCTTCAGACACTTACAAACTCTGAGGACCCAGAGAAGTCACAACCCCGAGATCAGACCTTGACCCCTAAGATACCTTCCATCTCTAAAGAAAGAATGCAACAAGCAACATTAATCATAGTTGATCTTATACACCTTTAAACTTATGATCAATGTGTCATGTTCTTTCTCAATGACCACCTCAGGCATGCCAGGCTAGATCTAGAAAGGCAGATGGTAACATGTTCTCCCTTTAGCCCCCTTCTTTCCAGCCTAAACTCTGCTTCCCAAAGTAGGAGTGGAATGGACTGAGGAAGGATTTGCAAGCAGTTTCATTCCTGTCATTCCCTCAGCCTGTACAAAATTATTTTTAAGGCCATCATTGAAAAGAGGGTCTAAAGAACCATTTAAAAATAATTCCCAAGGATCAGCAGAAACTTTCTCTTAACTTAAAAAAAAAAAGTGGCCTCTCAAAGACCCACCCCACTATAACTGATCCATAGCTTAAGCTATGTTCTACCATTGATGGGGCAGTACCCTGAGCTTGAAGCACTTGCCAGAATCATAGAAGGAGGGAAAGAGGGAGAGAGAGGAGAGAGTAGAGGAGTAGGAAGAAGGGCAACTTGTGCCCCACCTCCCTCACTGCCACAGCTGCCACCCCCGGGGCAGCCCGAAGCCCCCAGCCACTGCTTGGCACACAGCTGACAGAGAGGGCTCCTGTCCCCGGGTCCCTGGCCCCAGCCCATCCCACCTCCTAGGAGTTCCCGAGGTTGAAGCGGTTCCCAGCCTGTACAGAATCACTGCTGGGCACCACGTGTGAAGAAACAAACAGCTTTCCTCGGCTCTCAGAGATCCTGGCCGAGCTCCGGGCCCAGCTGGCCGTGGTGGGCCTCCGCTTTGTCAACCAACTTCTTCTAAAGGGTAAGTGTCAGTCAGCCAGGAGGGCTTGATGAGATCTGGGAAGGGAGGGAAGGGAAAGCAAGGACTAGGGATCATTGGCCTGTATTTTTCCTTCCATACACCTACCTAGTGGGAAGAGAACTTGGGGAGAGGGTAAAGAGACTGGGGAAACCTGCACTGTTTATATTTTGTGGGGAATGGGGTGCTGGCCTGATCCCTGGACCATCTGTCCACTTATGACTGGGAGAGAACCAGCTGTTGGGAAGTGGTCTGTGTGACAGTAACTCAAATGGACTCACTACAACTATAAAAGGATCTTTATCTCCTCAGGAATTAAAATGCGTTCCTATGAGGTACTGCCCCCAGTTGTGGAAAGGAAGAATCTACTGAAGTGTGAGTCCAGGGTCCTGGGGTGCCTTGCCTTTTGAGGGGGGATGGAAGGAGCAAGGTAAAGTGGGGAAACAGATCTAGTGTAAAAGGACTTGGGTTCAAATCCCAGTTCTGTCACCTAGTATCTGTGTGACTAAGCAAATCATTTAATTTTCTAGACCTCCACTTGCTTATCTCTAAAATTAGGGTTGATTGGGCTGGTAGATAATCCCTAATGTCTGTTTTAACCCTAAGGTGGGCTGGCTTGCAAGGGACCTGACTCATAAGTCATTTCTGCCCTCTGCTCTTCTTCACTCTGTTCCCTTGGGAAAATTTTTATCTCTATCACTCCCCACCTAACCACCATCCCAAACCCCCAACAAATAACTTTGAGACCTCAGTTGCTGAGGGGAGTTGACTTTAGGCAGCCTCATCAGGAAGTGGATGGAAGTAGTTCTGCTGGGAGAAGACTCCATGCTGGGAAGCATAAATTGGAGACCCCTGTTCCTCCTGATCCTGAGATTAGTTCTGCTGTATATGGGGGGTCTGGTGAGACACAGCCTCTGCCCACACCTGGGTGGTCGTTAGCATCCAGAGGGTCCAGGGCAAAGCTGGGAACTAATACCCACATTCCTTTGACCTTAACTCAGCCAGGCCCCCAAGCAGCCATGTCATAGCCAAATTCATGTCAGAGGTCCAACTTTCCACACACACCTCAAAGCCTTAACCCTCTGCAGGTAAAGCTTTCCCTGATTAAACAGGTGGGGGAATGGTCCCCCTACATAAATATAAATATAGGAATGTAGTTCCATATTCCAGTAATTTTTAATTAGAAGACGAGAGAGACAGAGAGAGAAAAGGAGAGAGACAGAGAGACAGAGACAGAGAGAGAAAGACAGAGAGAGACACACACAGAGACAGAGAGCGAGAGAGACAGACACAGAGAGAGAGACAGAGACAGAGAGACGGAGAGAAAGAGACAGAGAGACAGAGAAAGACAGACAGAGAGAGACACACAGAGAGAGACAGAGACAGAGAGCGAGAGAGACAGACAGAGAGAGAGACAGAGACAGAGAGACGGAGAGACAGAGACAGAGAGACGGAGAGACAGAGACAGAGAGACAGAGAGACGGAGAGACAGAGACAGAGAGAGAGAGAGGGGGGAGAGAGAGAGAGAGAACAGTTCTATTTTCCAGCTATTAACTGGAAGACCACATACGAAGAGCCCGTCTGTGCCCCCTCCTCAGCAGGACGGGGATCGGACACAGCAGAATCCCCGGTCCCTTCTCCCCAGCTAGATGCGCGCCGCGTGCCCAACCCATGCTGTCAACGGTCACTAGGGATCCCCTTGTGTACCAGGCAGTGCTAAGTGTGGGGACCCCGCCCCGCAGGAGCCGAGGGCTAGGTAAAACGGAAGCGCCAGAGCGCCTCCGATCTGCTCAGGGAATCTAGGCGGAGGCAGTTCCATTGCGGGAAGAAGCTGTAGGGAAAAGGCCAGAGATGAGGGGCCCTCAGGGAAGGAGACCCCCCAGGTGGTGCATGGGATTATATTCATGCAAATGACATGTAAATCGATCCGCTTCCTGACGGAGGCGGAGCTCCCGGCCCCCCCTCGGTCCGTGGTCTGCAGCGCTGTCCCCCTCCCTCCCCTCCCCCCCAGGCTACTGTAACTTGAACTTTGACTCGGCCACCGCCAGCGAGGAACTGTTCCTCTTCAAGGAGACGCACTCGGTGCTGAACCTGGGAATCCTCCTGGAGCCCTACGCCTCGGGCCCCTTCCCGGGCTTCAACCAGTGGCCCCAGGTGCTGTGCACCCGGAGCATGGCGGAGGGCCAGCACTACTGGGAGGCCGAGGTGTCCAACTCGTGGGTCTGCGTGGGCGTCACGTACAGCTGCAACCCCCCGCCCAGCGGGCGGCCCCGCCGCAACATCGTCTACCTGATCGGCCGCAACAGCGCCTCGTGGTGCCTCGAGTGGGACTCGCTCAAGTTCTCCGTGTGGCACAACAACACGCAGACCGTGCTGCAGGGGGGCTACTACCGCACCATCGGCGTGGCCCTGGACTACCCCGCCGGCTGCCTCTCCTTCTACGGCGTGGCCGGCGGCATGAGCCTCATCTACCGCTTCCTCACCAACTTCCTGGAGCCGCTCTACCCGGCCGTCATGGTCAGCAGCGGCGCGTCCATCACCCTCAAGCAGTACCCCGAGTCCTAACGGGCGAGGGGCCGTCGGAGGGGGGGGCCCCGCCCCGCGCCGCTCCCCGCCGCCGCCCGCCCTCCTGGCCAAGGTCTCAACTACAAATAAAATTGGATTCTATCTCACTCCAAGGCCCGCCGCGGCGCAAGGGGGCTCTTGGGGAGCAGGAGCGTTGGGGGGCCGGAGGAAGGGGGCGAGCGGGGGAAAGGCCGTCCCAGAGAGCCAGCGAGAGGATCCTTGGGACATCCGCCCCCCCTCCTTTAGCCCCGCCCCTCATTTAACCCCGCCCCCCTTTAGAAACGCCCCTCCTTTAACCCCGCCCCCTCCAATCCTCAGTCTGACTTAGGCATCACTCACCAAACCCTAGGCGGAAGTGGGGTAAGCGACCGCGCTCCGTCGTCGCACCTCCCTCCCTTTGCGGGCGTCCGGGCCCGACGGCGTCTGGGGACGCGGCCCAGGACCGGCTCTGGGAGGGCCTTGGCGCTCCCTTCTCCCCCCTGAGAGAGTGGTTCGGTTTCCGGGGAGAGCGCGGACTCCTGGGCACCATATTCTAGATTAGCTTCAAACGGGCTCAAGTGTGAGGTGCAAGAGGGTACAGCGCGGACAGAGGGAATTTTAGCTGACACTTAAACCCTGACAGACCTCAGAATCATTATCTGTGTTTGAACCCACTCAGACCCCAAGGAGGTGATCCGTGGCAAGTCACTTCAGCTCTGAATGTGTAACACTCTCAATGCCTATTTCCAAGTCCCCTGGAGGAGCAGTTACACGGCATTAGTGGGTAGAGCCACCGACCCTGGACCCAGGAGTTCAAACATGACTTCGTCTACTTACTAGCCGTGCGAACCTGGGCAAGTCACAAGCCGATTGCCTTGTCCCCGCCCAAAGCCCGTGCCACGAACTACGAGTTATTATATACGGCCCCTTATTTGACAGAGGAGAAAACTCAGACCCAGAAACACAACAGCTAATAAGGAAAAGAATCAGAATCCAGCCTGAGGGCTTCTGACCGCAGTTCTAATGTTCTTCCTGCTATCTAGTCCCGCCGTAGACTCAAAAGTAACCGAGTGGGCCCAGGAGTCCAAGACCAACTGAGCCCGCGTCTCCACCTCCACTCTAAAACATAGGGCATTGATTGATCCTGCTCTCTGGTGTATTCAAGTTTAGGCTTCGCTCAGAGTCTTCACCCTATGGTTTTTCCACAAAAGAAGCTAGATAAATTTCAAGGCCCACCCTAGAGCTATACTCTTTTTTTTTTTTTTTTATTTAATAGCCTTTTATTTACAGGATTTATACATGGGTAACTTTACAGCATTAACAATTGCCAAACCTCTTGTTCCAGTTTTTCACCTCTTACCCCCCCACCCCCTCCCCCAGATGGCAGGATGACCAATAGATGTTAAATATATTAAAATATAAATTAGATACACAATAAGTATACATGACCAAAACGTTATTTTGCTGTACAAAAAGAATCAGACTCTGAATTATTGTACAATTAGCTCATGAAGGAAATCAAAAATGCAGGTGTGCATAAATATAGGGATTGGGAATTCAATGTAATGGTTTTTAGTCATCTCGCAGAGTTCTTTCTCTGGGCGTAGCTGGTTCAATTCATTACTGCTCCATTGGAACTGATTTGGTTGATCTCATTGCTGAGGATGGCCAGGTCCATCAGAACTGGTCATCATATAGTATTGTTGTTGAAGTATATAATGATCTCCTGGTCCTGCTCATTTCACTCAGCATCAGTTCGTGTAAGTCTCTCCAGGCCTTTCTGAAATCATCCTGTTGGTCATTTCTTACAGAACAGCAATATTCCATAATATTCATATACCACAATTTATTCAGCCATTCTCCAACTGATGGACATCCATTCAGTTTCCAGTTTTTAGCCACTACAAAAAGGGCTGCCACAAACATTCGTGCACATACAGGTCCCTTTCCCTTCTTTATAATCTCTTTGGGATATAAGCCCAGTAGTAACACTGCTGGGTCAAAGGGTATGCACAGTTTGATAACTTTTTGAGCATTAGAGCTATACTCTTAGACCTGCCCACTGCAAATCTAAATTTTTGTTGGGGGATGCTAAAAGGCCGAGGGGATTCCTTTTTAAAATATTTTACTTAAAAAAAGATTGATCATAGTAGCTTGTGTTTATCATAGTCATTTCTAATAATATCTCCCCTACCCCATCCTTCCTTTGTATCAAGACAAATATTTAAGTAAATTCTGTCGATGTCAGCTTTTTTCTAGAATTCAATCTAAGACAGATTATTCCTGCTAAGAAGGCAGACATGGATATATGGGAGCACAATTAGAATTGAGCTCAGGATAAGTACAAAGCAGGGGTTATAAAGACAAAAATCACAAGGGGGTGTGTGTGTGTGTGTGTGTGTGATCAACAGCCTGATCAGGTTATCAAGACAAAAATCAAAGGTCAGTGAGTGGGGGCAATAATTGTTTAATGGTTTTTTATCAGATTATCCCTGGCCTGGGCTGTTTTTTTCCAGGTTATCATGATCACATCAGGTTTGGTCACTGGGCTGAAGGCTGACTTGAGACAGTCTGAATAGCAAAGGAGGGGTAGCTCCAGGGTCAGCTGGCAAACATTGCAAGAAAGTTCTGTTGTGTCCAACTTAAGGAATGCCCAGTTTGTCTCCTGCTTCTGATTTCCAGATCAGTCTGGTAGGGGAGCTTGAAAAATCAAAGTGGTTAGTAAAAATCATTAACTATTTCAGTTCCACAATATATATATAGCATTTTGCTTAGTAGACTCCCTCCTCTCTGCTCGTTGAACTCTTCTAATAAGGAGAAAAAAGATGCAATCTCCTTCTTTGATGAAACATTCAACATTTCCCCTAATCATCTATTTCTCTGTCAAGGAAAAAGTGATATGTTTCATGATCTGTTTTCTCATAACATTATTGGTTTTTCAATTACTCAAAATTTGACTTGAGACCTTGACAGCCTGCCTGACCTGCGACCCCATAGGAAAAGAAAGTTCATAGAGTCATAGGATCACATTGTTGGAATGTAAAGCAGAAGTTCTTTTTGTAAAAATTAATATTTTTTCTCAATTACATGTGAGAACACTTTTTAACCTTATAATTTTGAATTTTCACCTCTCTCCTCTCCCATCATTGAGAAGACAAGTAATTTGATAATAATGATATAAGTGCAGTCAAGTAAAACATTCCATATTAGTCATGTTGTGTAAAAAAATACAAAGCAAAAAAAAAAAACAAACCCAAAACAAGAAAAATAGTGTTTGTTATTTTTTAGAGTATGCTTTGATCTGCATTTAGTTTGTATCAGTTCTTTCTCTGGAAAAATAAAACTTTTTCCCTCATAGGACCTTCAAAACTTTCTTGGATCTTTGTTTTGCTGCTCAAAATAGCTGTCATTCACAATTGATCATCATACAATATTGCTATTATTGTGTATCCTATTATCCTGCTTTGTTTACTTCACTTTGCATTAGTTCATATAAGTCTTTCCAGAAGCAGGGGTTTTTAGCCTTTTTTTTGTGCCATGATCCCCTTTAGCATTCTGGTACAGTCTATAGACCCCATCTCAGAATGTCCATAAATGCATAAAATAAAATACAGAGGACTACAAGGAAATCAATTATATTGAAATATCATTTTCATATTTATGACTTCACATATATAATGGGCATCATTTTGCTGGCCTCAGTGGGGAGGGGGAGGACTTGGAAGGAGTGAGAGAATTTGGAACTCAACATTATTAGAAAATGAATGTGATTATGCCTAAAGGGCTATCAAACTGTGCATACCCTTTGATCCAGCAGTGTCTCTATGGGTCTGTATTTCAAATAGATTATAAAAAGGTAAAGGGACCCACATGTATAAAAATGTTTGTGGCAGCCCTTTTTGTAGTAGCAAGGAACTGGAAATTGGGTGGATGCCCATCAGTTGGGGAATGGCTAGATAAGTTATGGTATATGAATGTTATGAAATATTATTATTCTATAAAAAAAAGATCAGCGGGATGATTTCAGAAAGGCCTGGTGAGACTTACAATAGAATCAAAAAAAACATTGTATACTGCAACAACAAAATTATGATCAATTCTGATGGATTTAGCTCTTTTCCCGAATGAAGTGATTCAGGCCACTCTCCTTGTGATGGAGAGAGCCATATGCATCCAGAAAGAGGACTATGGGGAATGAGTGTGTATCACAATATAGTATTTTTACCTTTTTATTATTTTCTTTTTTTCCTTTTGCATTTTTTCCTTTTGATCTGATTTTTCTCATATAGCATGATAAATGTGGAAACATATGTAGAAGAACTGCATGTGTTTAACATATGTTGGATTACTTGTTATCTAGAGGAGGGGAGGAGCAGGAAGGGAGAAAAATTTGGAATGCAAGTTTTGCAAGGATAATTGTTGAAAACTATCTAAATACATTTTGAAAATAAAATGCTTTTATTTTAAAAAAGAAAGGTTTTGAAGAACTTCAAAAGATTATGAAGTTGAAAGATAAAGGAGAAGGTACTATAAATGATGAATGTTCTGATTTTTTTCTTTTTTGAATTTATTTTAATACACATGGCTTTATGAATTATGTTGGGAGAGAAAAATCAAAACAAAAGAGAAAAACCATGGGAGAGGGAAAAAAAAAGTGAACATAGAATGTATTGATTTACATTAAATCTCCATAATTCCTTTTTAGATGCTTATGGCATTTTCTGTCGAAAGTGTATTGGGATTGCTTTGGATCACTAAACTACTGAGAAGAACCAAGTCTTTTATAGTTGATTATTGCACATTCTTGCTATCTTTGTGAACAATGTTTTCCTGGTTCTGCTTGTTTTGCTCAGCATCAGTTCTAGTAAATCTTTCTAGGACTTTCTAAAATCAACTTGTTCATCGTTTTTCATAGAATAATAATATTCCATTATTTTCATATTTCCCAGCTTATTCAATCATTCCCCAATTGATGGACATCAATTCATTTTTAATTCCAAAGAATTACCACAAAAAGAGCTGCTACAAGCATTTTTGCAGTGTGGGTCCTTTTCTCTCCTTTATGATTTCCTTGGGACACAGACCCAGTAGTAGCATTGCTAAGTCAAAGGGTATGCACAGTTTTATAGCCCATTGAACATAGTTCCAGATTGCTCTCCAGAATGGTTGGGTCATTTCACAACTCCACCAGCAATGCATTAGTGTCCCAGTTTGCCCACATCCTTTCCACCATTTTTCATTATCTTTTCCTGTCATCTTAGCCAGTCTGAGAGGTGGTACCTCAGAGTTATTTTAATTTGAATTTCTCTATTCAATAGTGATTTAGAGCATTTTTTTCCACATGACTCTTAGATGGCTTTAATTTCATCTGAAAATTGTCTATTCATATCCTTTGACCATTTGTCAGTTGGAGAATGACTTGTATTCTTATAAATTTGATATAGTTCTTTATTTATTTTAGAAATGTCATCTTTATCAGAAACACTGGCTTTGTACTTCCCTTTTTTTATTATAGCTTTTTATTTACAAGATGGGTAATTTTACAGCATTGACAATTACTAAACCTTTTGTTCCAATTTTTCCCCTCCTTCCCCCTTTCCCCTCCCCCAGATGGCAGGTTGACCAATACATGTTAAATATGTGAAAGTATAAATTGAATACAATATAAGTATACATGTCCAAATAGTTATTTTGCTGTACAAAAAGAATTGGACTCTGAAATAGTGTACAATTAGCCTGTGAAGGAAATAAAAAATGCAGGCAGACAAAAATAGAGGGATTGGGAATTCTATGTAGTGGTTCATAATCATCTCCCAGAGTTCTTTCCCTGGGTGTAGCTGGTTCTATTTATTACTGCTCTATTGGAACTGATTTGGTTCATCTCATTGTTGAAGATGGCCACGTCTATCAAAACTGATCATCATATGGTATTGTTATTGAAGTATATAATGATCTCCTGGTCCTGCTCATTTCACTCAGCATCAGTTCATGTCTCTCCAGGCCTTTCTGAAATCATCCTGTTGGTCATTTCTTACCGAACAATAACATTCCATAATATTCATATACCACAATTTATTCAGTCATTCTCCAATTGAGGAGCATCCACTCAGTTTCCAGTTTCTGGTCACTACAAAAAGGGCTGCCACAAACATTCGTGCACATACAGGTCTTTTCCCCTTCTTTAAAATCTCTTTGGGATATAAGCCCAGTATGTACTTCCCTTTTAATCTTGTTTCTGTTGGTTTTGTATGTGTAAAGCTTTTTTAATTTAATATAACCAAAGTTGTCCATTTTGCCTCTCATAATGTTCTCTAGTTCTTTGGTCATAAATTTCTCACTTCTTCAAAGATCTGATAGGTGAATTATCCCTTTCTTCTCCTAATTTGTTTATGCTTGTTTATGCTCAAATCATGTATCCATTTTGACCTTTGTTATGGGGTGTGAGATGTATGTCTACAACAAGTTTCTGACATATTCTTTTCCAGTTTTTCCAGCAATTTTTGTTAAAAAGTGAGTTCTTATTCTAGAAGCTGGAATTTGGCAGTTTATAAAATACTAGATTACTATAGGCCTTGATTATTAAAATAATATATTTTTAAAGAGAATGTTATATGTAACACATCTAATTGATTAATATCTCAGAGGGAGGGAGGGAGGAAATTTTGCACTCAAAAAAGTGTTTAACACTCTGAAATGAGTGTTAAAGGGACAGTTAAATGATACACTGGAGTCAGGAGTACCTGAATTCAAAGCTGAGACACTTACATAACTGGGGGAAAATATTATTTTAAATAAAAATTGAAGTATGCTTAAAATGAATGTTTAAAAATGTTTTTAAAAGAAATATTTTAAAATATTTTTTAAAAACCAAGTGTGTGGATCCAAGTAATTTAATGAATTTTCAATATGTGTTCAATAGAGGAAAGGTAAAGCAACAGACAGCTCACATTGGTCTGATCAGCCATAGTCAGACACACTATACTTTGACTCCAATATAATGATGTCATTTTGATCCTCTTTGAGAATGAAAAACAACAAGCTTTTTAACAGAGGAAGGAAACAAATATCTTTATTTGTTTGTTTTAATAGCATTTTCTTTTTCCAAAAGATAGTTTCCAATATTCATCTTTACAGAAACTTATGTTCCAGATTTTTCTTCCTCTCTTCCCGCCCCCTCCCCCAAGACAGCAAGTAATTTGATATAGGTTAAAAGTGTGCAATTCTCATAAACGTACTTCTGTATTTGTCATGTTGAGAAAAATAAAAAAAATCAGATAAAAAAGGAAAAAGAAAAAAGAAAAAACCAAGCAAACAAAAAAAAAAAAAAAAAAAAGGTGAAAATACAAGACAGCCAGTTGGTACAGAGGATAGAGCACCAGCCCTGAAGTCAGGAGGACCTGAGTTCAAATTTGACCTCAGACACGGAACACTTCCTGGCTGTGTGACCCTGAGCTCCACTTAACCCCAATTGCCTATGGAAATAAATCAAATAAAAAAGGTGAAAATACTATGCTTTTATCCACATGTAGTCTCTATAGTTCTCTCTCTGAATGTAGATGGTACTTTCCATCATATCTATTGGAATTGCCTTCTCATTATTGAAAAGAGTCAAGTCCATCATAGTTGATTATCACATAATCTTGTTGTTACTGTGCACAATGTTCTGGGAAACAAGTATTTATTAAGCACCTACTATGTGCCAGGCACTGTGCTAAGCATTTTACAAACACTATCATATTTAATGCTCACAACAACCCTAAGAAGTAAGTGCTATTATATACCCCATTTTATAGTTAAGAAAATTGAGGCAGACAAAAGTTAAGTGAATCGTCTGACTTCAAGCCCAGCCTTCTCCAGTGCAACACTTAGCTGTCCAGCAAAGGCAGGCCTAGCTTGAGAAACTCTTATCTTAGAATTGGAAACTCCAGCAGAGAAACCAAAGATAGAAACAATCCTTCAGAAGCTGGAGGAGGAGGGAAGGAGGAGATTAGACAGAAACTTTCTTAAAGGGCATTAAGCCCTAAAGTACTGAATGCTGATATCCTAACCCTGTCCCTGAAATTCTTGTGGCAGTCACTTGGGGCTACCTTTTGATATGGTTTAGAATCTTGGGCCCTGGGAAAAGTTAATGATTGTCTCTTAGGAGGAAAAGTCTTGGGGGAAAGGCCCAGTTGGGCAAACATGGGAACTTAGCCAAACCAGCCTCAGGGTGCTATGTTGAAAACACTTTAAAACTTCACTGCCCCCCCACCCCCCCCAGCTTCCACTGCCTTCCTACCTCATTCCGGGAAGTTGACCCACAAAGAATCCACAAGATCAGTGACCTTAACCTATATTAGGTGATAAATAGCCCTAAGGTATCTTGAGCAAGAAAGAGGGAAGGTACAATTTGTGGTGTTTAGCCACTAAGGTTTATTCCTTATTAAAATAAACAATTCTTTACATATAAGAGGAGGGGCAGCTAGATGGTGCAGTAGATAGACCACTGGCCCTGAAGTCTGGAGGACCAGATTTCAAATTCGGCCTCAGATGTTCAACACTTCTTAGCTCTGTGACCCTGGGAGAGTCACTAAACCCCAATTGCCTCAAACAAACAAACAAATAAATATGAGAGGAATATTATGCTTTGACCATTGGATGAAGACAGGAAATAAATTGTGATTGGTTAAAAATAAAAATAGACCTACCTCTGGAACCATATATCTAATACCACAAGTCATTCTTCTGACTTCTGACTAGAAGTCATTTTTAAGTAACAGGTCATGCAAGTTAAGCCAAATCCAACGTTAAATCCAGTGGTGAAAAAGACTGGAGGAAAGGAGATTACCCTGGGGCAAGAAAGAGAATTGAGTTTTTCTCCTTCCTTCTTCCCCCATAGACTAGCTTTAAAACCTTATGAACTTTTATAAAATCTAAGGTTCTTATCAGAGCCAGTGACAGTGTTCCTGAAACAACAGTGGCTGTCAACCGTCTGTATCCAGAGCTGAAAGATGTCTTGAAGACAAATTAGGCACATTGAGAAAAAGAAAAGACTTTTCATACCCCTGCAGAGAATTATGCCTTAAGGGAACTTCAGAAGGACTCTATGAAGGGGGAAAAAAGAACTTCCAGTAGTAACTAGGAGTTGATAATTTACCATTTGGGCATCTGTGCTCTCTAATTTTGAGCGCACTATTCCCAGGGACCTTGTGTGTGGATTATGAGTTTCAGCCCCTCAGCGTTATCCCTAGAACCCTGAAGGAAGAGGAGTAATTAGTCACCCTTTATGGTGTTGGCCTGCCAGTGAGAGGCAGAGTTGGAGAAGTAGCCTTAGAGGAGGAATTATATAGCTATAACCACTTTCTTTTTATTTACCTCTTTAGTTGATAATTCTTCTCTTTACTTATTCCTCCCACATATCTTAGGATAGGTTCCTAAAGAAAATTTGAAGCGCCTTTTTGCATTCATTTCTCAGTTGGGAAGGAAAGCCTTTTTTTTTTTTTTTTTAAAGTTATCTCTTATTTTAATCTCAACTTTATCTCCAAATAAGTATTTCTCCCCCACAACCCCCACCTAACAAGTCATCCCTTCTAGTAAAGCCAGTTGTTCAGTAGTTTCAGTTGTGGCCACTCTTCAAGACCTCATTTAGGGTCTTGGCAATGATAATGAAATAATTTGTCTTTTCCTTCTTCAACTCATTTTGCAGATGAGGAAACTGACTCAAACAGGGTTTTGTGCCTTGCTTAGGATACATAACTAGTAAATGTATGGGATTGGATTTGAATTCAGGTCTTCCTGACTTAAGGCCTAGCATTCTGTCCATTGTGCCATCTTGCTGCCCAATAAAGGGGGAAAATGCAAGAAAATCAATCAATATATGTCTGGCAACATATGCAATATTCTATGCCCATAGTTCCCCCCACCTCTGCAAAGAATAGAGAGAAATATATTTTCCTCAACTTTTCTTCAAAATCAAACTTCTTAATTATTATTATTATATAGTATCAAGTTGCTTTTTTTTGTTAGTTCTGGTTATTTTGATTTATCTTTTTTCATATGTTTTCCTATGCTTCTCTAAACTCTTCATATTTATCATTTTTATAGCACTTCTCATTACACTGAAAAGCTTTTTAAATGTAAGTTCCCCTCTCCACTATTACAAAGGTTCTCACTCTCCCAAGGGTTTATTTTCAACACATGATTAGGATGTTTTATTTTTTTTAAAGACAAACATTTATCAAGTACTCAATAATAAAGTATACTATTTTTTCATCAAAGTGAAAAAATTAAGAGTTATTACTAATCTTTACTTAACATATACAAACTTTGCAAAGAACTCCTTTTAAAGTAAATCCTTCTCCCTCATCTAAAATACAGAATATTTCAGCCTCTTGGCTAAAGGGGGAAAAAGCATCTCTCCCACTTTATCGTACACCCCTAGACTTGCACTTTGTCATAAGGAACCAATGGCTGAGTTTAAGAACTGGTGACCAGAAACTATTCTTTTAAAATTTAAAATTTTAACTTTTCTTTTTCTTTCCTTACCTGTACAAACCAGAGTCATAGGGCTACATGCCATGGTTTGAACCATGGAAAAGAGAGTTAGTATCAAAAGGGGAAAAAATGTCTAGTTGATTTTTCTCTGACCCACTGAAGTTAAACAAGAGTTCTTGGGTAGATAGGAAGGGGGAAGTGAAGGGGGAAGTTCTCAGGACAGGAAGGAAGAGAGCTTAACCTCAAGGGAAGGGGCCCTGACCAGCAGAAGCAGAAGGGAATTCAGATAATGCAGTACCTTGGAGAGAGCCTAGAAGACTGTCATGGTGGGACATGAGCTTGCAGGGCACCAAATCATTGGATATATCCTTATTCTTGCGCTAAAACTGGTGGAAATCAAGGTAAGGAAATAAGTGTAGCAGTGTTGGAAGCTTTAGCAAAGAAGTGGGGAAGGGTAGAAGAGAGCAGAGACCCAAGATTGAGAAAATTTCCCCAAATCCCATTGGTCTTGAACTTCTTGGCAATCCCAATGCAAGACTATTGGCCTTCACAATCAGATGTGGGGAGATGGCGTGTCCTCCTAGTTTTCCAGTATTTTTAGACTTTATTTCTGTCTACACACTTTTCAATTCAGCTGCACCATACCTCCCACAGGATACTCCATCTCCCAGCTCATTTCCATGTCTTTGCTGATACCATTTTTGAAATAGTCTTCATCCTCAGTTCTATCTCTTAGCTTTCTTGGTTTCCTTCAAGACTCAGCTCTTGAGGCCTTTTTCATTTGTTTTCTAGAATTCTTCTTCTCTATCCTCTCTATGTATTGTTTGTATTCTGTTATTTCCATGGTGTCTCCCTCATTAGAATATGAGATCCTTGTAAAGAAAGATTTTTTTTTTGCCTTTTCTTGTGTCTTTGAATGTACTAATATGTCTTTCTGACTATCTTTTGTGTGGTTATTGTTATCAAACTGTGTGTGACATGATAAGAACTTAGTCAATGCTAGTTGACTGACTACCTGACTTTGTGGAAGAACAAGGAAAGTTAGTGTAACTGGATTGTAAAATTTCATGGAGAAAAGTAAAGAACAAAAAAACTAAAAAAAAAGCAGGAAGAAGCACATTGTGAAGAGCTTTAAATATTAAATCTTGCAGTTACTAGGGAGCCATAGTAGTTTTTTGAGTGGCAGGTGGGGTGGGAAGATGACATGATACTAAAGGCAGATCTAATGCCCAACACATTGTTAGTTCAGGTTTGATGTTGGGATAAAATGAGGCATTTCTAGGTCATTTAACAGTTAACAAAAAGGGTTTACATAGCTTCAGCATAGAAGGGATATCATCAAGATACAGTAGCCTTTATCTCTGGTAGAAATGGTCATCTTTCTACAGTCTGGTCAAAAGGAGAAAGTGTGGGTATCTATACTATCTTCCAAAACCCACAAAGAAGCCACCAAGTATAAAATTTCACTTTAGTGGGATTTTTTATACCCTATGTATTTATGGGAACTCTCTGTGCACTATGGATTACCCATACCCTAGTTCTGCCTAGTTGGGAAGATTCATCTTCCTGAGTTTAAATCTAGTCTCAGACACTTAATAGCTGTGTGACCCTAAACAAGTAAAATGAGTATTTAATATCTTTGCCAAAAAAAAGTCAAATGGAATCACAAAGAGAAGGATACAACTGAAAACCACTTAAAAATAACAAAAATCCAAATGGGGTTACAAGGAGTTGGACAAAACTGGAAATGACTGAATGACAACCACACAAATTCTAACCAGAAAACTATGTTAGTGAGCCAGAAACCATTAAAGAGCACAAAAGCAACAATCAATCAGATCCCAGGGGACAGTTTTGTCGAATTTTATGGAAAATTAATGGGGTATGAGGGAGAGGTTTGGGTATAACCCTTTTTGTTGGGAGAGGGGAAAGACAAAGAAACCTGGTAGATATTAGTCTAATTGCTTAGTTGTTTTTCAATCATATCCAACTTTTCACATGAACCTTTTTGTTATTTTCCTGTCGAGGATCCTGGAAATGATTTGCCATTTCCTTCTCCAGGTCACTTTACAGATTAGGTTAAGTGATTTGCTCAGGAACATACAACTAGTAAGTGTCTGAGGCTGGATTTGAACTCAGGTCATTGTGGCTCCAGCTCTTTATCCACTGAGCTACCTAGCGCCCCCATTCATCTAATGGAAAACTTACTATTTAGGAAAAATGTAAAAGGACAACCATAAAGCCATTTAAAGTAAATCTTGCTTTTTATGGAGGGGGTAGAGGAAGGGAATATGTATATTCCCTTCCTCTACCATATATATATATATATATATATATATATATATATATATATATATTCCCTTCCTCTACCCCCTCCATATATGTATGTATGTGTATATATATATATATATATATATATATATATATATATATATATATGGCTGTAGAATATTGCTGTATTTTCAGACTTTCAATGTATTTTGCTGATGTTTCTTTTCTTTGTCTTTTATTCTTTGTTAAATGGGATGACTCTCAGGGAAAGAAAAGATATTGTATGAGAAATTTAGGCTCGGGAAAAACAAATTATGGAGTCACATAGAATTAGACATGAGTGAACAACAACAAAAGCAAAATATATCAATAAATTGTCTTTTTTAAAGAAGGCTATTGTAATGTAGCCCAGGTGATAAGGTCTGGTACTAGGATAATGGTTGTGTTGTTGTTTGTACTTCATTCTCAAAGAGGACCAAAGGTGATGGTGATGTCTTGCTCATGAATTGGATTTAAGTGAGGCAAAGCTGCTTGTGTGGAGAAGAGAGGTCATATATAAGGGACCATGTAAAGGTAAAAATAACAAGATTTAGTGACTGGGTATGTGGAGTGAATTAGAGTAAAGAGTTGATGACAAACCTGGATCAATAAAAAAATGGTGGTTCCCTGGACAGTAATTGAGAGAGATTCAGAAGAAGGAAAGATTATTTTATTTTTATTTTTAATTTTCAATTTTTTCAATTTTTTAATTTTTCAATTTTTCATTTTCAAAACATATGCATGAATAATTTTTCAACACTGACTCTTGTACAGCTTTATGTTTCAGATTTTCCCCCTCCTTCTTCTACCCCCTCTCCTTGATGGGAAGCAATCCAATATATCTTATACATATTAAAATATATGTTAAATCCAGTACGTGTACACATATTTATACAATTCTCTTGCTGCATAAGAAAAATTAGATCAAAAAGGAAAATAAGTAAGAAAACCAAATGCAAATGAACAACAACATAAAGAGTGAGAATGTTAAATGTTGGGATCCACATTCAGTTCCCACAGTCCTCTCTCTGGTTATAGATGGCTCTCTTCATTATAAGATCATTGGAAATGGCATCAGTCATCTCATTCTTGGAAAGAGTCATGTTCATCAGACTCGATCATATAGTGTTGATGTTGCTGTGTACAATGATCTCCTGGTTCTGCTCATTTCACATAGCATCAATTCATGTAGTTCTTTCCAAGCCTCTGAAATCATGCTGCTGGTTGTTTCTTATAGGCTCCTCTCCACTGTACTCTTCTTAGATTACTGTCTGCTGATTGATTTTCTGACTATTACTTTCCCTGACTCTTTCCATCATGGAAAGTGACTATACTGGCATGGGCTTAGATGGAGATTCTTGACGAACTTGTTATGTTTTCTTATTTCTCCAGAGGACTATGGGAAATCTTTGTATATTTTTATTTTCTTGAAAATTATTTCACTATTGCTAGGAAGAGTTTAGACCTCGACAACTCTAGGAGTTAGTTCCACTTACCTGATTATGTCAGCCTAATCCAGGATTCAAAAGGGAGAGCTGAAAGGGAGGAAGGAAGGGAGGAGTGGCAACAAATAGCTCTGAAACTCCAAATCAGTAAGGGCAAATGACAAAACTCAATTTATAACTTTGAATGAAACTGAGGAAATTTGAAGAGGGAGAAAATGGAGAGGGAAAAAGGAAGAAACTCAGAGTACTAGGTCCCTAGGAGCTAATCAGTTCAGGATACTATAATTAGGTCAAGACACTTAGAAAAACTCAATTTCTTTCTTCATATTGACTGCCATGCTCAGGTGGGTGCCATATCTCCCACCATTCTCTAGCACAAGAAGGGATTGGGTCAAGAGTCTGGAGCAGAACTAGGGAGATCTATCTGTATCCTAGGTAGCATTTGAAAATCAAAGCTCTCTCTGTGTTAACAATATGTCCAATTTGCTTTTGTGACAGTGGACTGATAAACAAGCATCTGTATGCTTTCAGTCAATATGATTCCCCATATGGAAGACATTGAGGAGCTTGATTTAAGAAAGGCTTGATGACCAGTAAGAGAAGGGCTCTGCTTCCACTATTCAGAGGATGTACAGATGTTCTGGAGGTGGTTCTAGTTTGCTGATGAAATGATGAAGAGTAAGTCTTAACTAGTAGCCAGAACTAGGGTGCATTCACCAGGCATTAGCCAGCCAGGACCTGGCTCCTGCTTTGCTCCATCTCCTTCCTACCCGCAGATAAATGGGAGGCAATACCATAAAGAGAGTTGTCTCAACCCGTTATTCAAAGATGATATGGTCTATGGATATGGATCTTTTTGCTTTGCCTCTTTGTTTTTATTCTTTCCTTTCTCAGGTGAGGTAGATTCAAGATGGCTATGACCTTTGTGAGTTTTGCAAGATCAGAAGAGCAAACCAAAAGAATCCAGGAGGTGAAGTCCATGTAGGCACTTGCCAGAAGAAAGATGAGGAGTAAAGACTCCAGTGATCTTTCCCACTTAATCCAGGATCCAAAGGCCTAACTGGCTTCAATGATATGTTGAAGAGAAGAAAAATATTTATAATTCTGTTCTTGCTATATCTTTGGAAAAGCTAATTGATTCTATTACATCTGAGCGGTTCTCTTTGATGATTTCTTGTAAAATAGTATCTAGGCTCTTTTTTTCATCATAGTTTTCGGAAAGTCCAATTATCCTCAGATTATCTCTCCTAGATCTATTTTCCAAGTCTGTCGTTTTGCAAGTAGATAATTCATGGTTTTTTCCAGTTTGTCATTTTTTTGTTTTTGCTTGACTGATTCTTGCTGTCTCAATGAATCATTAGTTTCTATTTGTTCAGTTCTAATTTTTAAAGAATTATTTTCTTCATTAGCTTTTTTTACTTCTTTCTGTATATGTCCAATTGAGTTTTTAAATGTATTGTTTTGGTCTGTGGAATTTTTTCCATTTCACTAATTTTTTTTTAGTGAATTATTTTCTTTTCCAATTCACAGATCCTACTTTCTTGCCAATTCTTTATCTTTTCCAATTCACAGATCCTACTTTCTTGTGAGTTCTTTATTTTTTCCAATTCACCAATTTTGTTTCCCTGCACTTCCTGGGAATTTTTAACTTTTCCAATTCGTATTTCAGGAAGTTGTTGCTCTCTTGTAAGGCTTCTCTTTCCTTTCCCCATTTATCTTCTAACTCTCTTTTGAGACTTTTAATGGTCTCTTCTATGAGAGCATCATGTAAAGGAGGACAGTCTGATGCATTTTTGCTGTTTGAGGTCTCTTCAGGTTTGCTGACCTGTTCTTTTTCTGCATAGAAGCTGTCGATCGTTCTTTTTATCTTTTTATTTATGTTTTAAAGCCTTTAGGGTATGTCTCCTAGGCAAGGGGGTTACCAGCTTCCTCTGCAGAGCAGGGAGAGATGTAAACCGATTTCCGGCTCCAAGGGGGAAATAGACCAAAAAGTAATTGGAAACTAAACAATCTCATCTTAAAGAATGATTGGGTGAAGCAGCAAATTATAGATACAATTAATAATTTCACTCAAGATAATGACAATGATGAGACATCATACCAAAATTTGTGGGATGCAGCCAAAGCGGTAATAAGAGGGAATTTTATATCCTTAGAGGCTTACTTGAATAAAACAGAGAAAGAAAAGATTAATGAATTGGGCTTGCAACTAAAAAAACTAAAAAGACCAAATTAAAACCCCAATCAAATACTAAATTGGAAATTCTAAAATTAAAAGGAGAAATTAAAAATATTGAAAGTAAAAAAAACTATTGAACTAATTAATAAAACTAAGAGTTGGTTCTATGAAAAAGCCAATAAAATAGATAAACCTTTGGTAAATCTGATTAGAAAAAGGAGAGAGGAAAATGAAATTAGTAGTCTTAAAAATGAAAAGGGAGAACTTTCCACCAATGAAGAGGAAATTAGAGAAATAATAAGGAGTTATTTTGCTCAACTTTATGCCAATAAATTTGATAACCTACAAAAATATAGACTTCCCAGAATAACAGAGGAGGAAGTAAATTGCTTGAATAGTCCCATTTCAGAAAAAGAAATAGAACAGGCAATTAAACAACTCCCTAAGAAAAAATCCCCAGGACCAGATGGATTTACATGTGAATTTTACCAAACATTTAAAGAACAATTGGCCCCAATACTATATAAATTATTTGATAAAATAGGGAATGAAGGAGTCCTACCAAATTCCTTCTATGACACAGACATGGTACTGATACCTAAACCAGGTAGGCTGAAAACAGAGAAAGAAAATTATAGACCAATCTCCCTAATGAATATTGATGCTAAAATCTTAAATAAGATATTAGCAAAAAGAATACAGAAAATCATCTCCAAGATAATACACTATGATCAAGTAGGATTTATACCAGGAATGCAGGGCTGGTTCAATATTAGGAAAACTATCAATATAATTGGCCATGTTAAAACCAAATTAACAAAACCATATGATCATCTCAATAGATGCAGAAAAAGCATTTGATAAAATCCAACATCCATTCCTATTAAAAACACTTGAGAGTATAGGAATAAATGGACTTTTCCTTAAAATAATCAGCAGCATCTATTTAAAACCATCAGTAAGCATCATATGTAATGGAGACAAACTGTAACCATTCCCAATAAGATCTGGAGTGAAACAACGTTGCCCACTATCACCGTTACTATTTAATATTGTATTAGAAATGCTAGCTTTAGCAATAAGAGCTGAGAAAGAGATTAAAGGAATAAGAATAAGCAATGAGGAAACCAATTATCACTCTTTGCCGATGACATGATGGTATACTTAGAGAACCCCAGAGATTCTGCTAAAAGTTATTAGAAATAATCCACAACTTTAGCAAAGTTGCTGGTTATAAAATAAACCCACATAAGTCATCAGCATTCTTATATATCACTAACAAAATCCAACAGTCAGAGTTACAAAGAGAAATTCCATTTAAAGTAACTACTGATAATATAAAATATTTAGGAATCTATCTGCCAAGGGAAAAATCAGAAACTTTATGAGCAAAATTACAGACCACTTTTCACACAAATTAAGTCTGATCTAACCAATTGGAAAAATATTAAATGCTCTTGGATAGGGCGAGCAAATATAATAAAGATGATAATATTACCTAAACTAATCTATTTATTTAACGCTATACCAATCAGAGTCCCAAAAAACTATTTTAATGACCTAGAAAAAATAACAACAAAGTTCATATGGAAAAACAAAAGGTCAAGAATTTCAAGGGAATTAATGAAAAAAAATCAAATGTAGGTGGCTTAGCTGTACCAGATCTAAAATTATATTATAGAGCAGCAGTTACCAAAACTATTTGGTATTGGCTAAGGAATAGATTAGTTGATCAGTGGAATAGATTAGGTTCAAGGATAAAACAGTCAACAAATATAGCAACCTAGTCTTTGACAAACCCAAAGATCCCAGCTTTTGGGATAAGAACTTACTGTTTGATAAAAATTGCTGGGAAAATTGGAAACTAATATGGCAGAAACTAGGCATTGATCCATACTTAACGCCGTACACCAAGATAAGGTCAAAATGGGTTCATGACCTAGGCATAAAGAATGAAATTATTAATAAATTAGAGGAACACAGGATAGTTTACCTCTCAGACCTGTGGAAGGGGAAGGTCTTTATGACCAAAGAGAACTAGAGATCATTACTGATCACAAAATAGAAAATTTCGATTATACCAAACTGAAAAGTTTTTGTACAAACAAAACTAATGCAGACAAGATTAGAAGGAAGCAATAAACTGGGAAAATATTTTTACAGTCAAAGGTTCTGATAAAGGCCTCATTTCCAAAATATATAGAGAATTAACTCTAATTTATAAAAATCAAGCCATTCTCCAATTGAAAATGGTCAAAGGATATGAACAGACAATTCTCAGATGAAGAAATTGAAACTATTTCTAGTCATATGAAAAGATGCTCCAAGTCATTATTAATCAGAGAAATGCAAATTAAGACAACTATAAGATACCACTACACACCTGTCAGATTGGCTAAGATGACAGGAAAAAATAATGATGATTGTTGGAGGGATGCGGAAAACTGGGACATTGATGCATTGTTGGTGGAGTTGTGAACGAATCCAACCATTTTGGAGAGTAGTTTGGAACTATGCTCAAAAAGTTATCAAACTGTGCATACCCTTTGATCCAGCAGTGTTACTACTGGGATTATATCCCAAAGAGATTATAAAGAAGGGAAAGGGACCTGTATGTGCACGAATGTTTGTGGCAGCCCTTTTTGTAGTGGCTAAAAACTGGAAACTGAATGGATGTCCATCAGTTGGAGAATGGCTGAATAAATTGTGGTATATGAATATTATGGAATATTACTGTTCCGTAAGAAATGACAAACAGGATAATTTCAGAAAGGCCTGGAGAGACTTACACGAACTGATGCTGAGTGAAATGAGCAGGACCAGGAGATCATTATATACTTCAACAACAATACGATATGATGACCAGTTCTGATGGACCAGGCCATCCTCAGCAACGAGATCAACCAAATCATTTCCAATGGAGCAGTAATGAACTGAACCAGCTATGCCCAGAAAAAGAACTCTGGGAGATGACTCCTATATTTATGCACACCTGCATTTTTATTTCCTTCACAAGCTAATTGTACAATATTTCAGAGTCTGATTCTTTTTGTACAGCAAAATAACGTTTTGGTCATGTATATTTATTGTGTATCTAATTTATATTTTAATATATTTAACATCTACTGGTCATCCTGCCATCTAGGGGAGGAGGTGGGGGAGTAAGAGGTGAAAAATTGGAACAAGAAGTTTGGCAATTGTTAATGCTGTAAAGTTACCCATGCATATATCCTGTAAATAAAAGGCTATTAAATTAAAAAAAAAAAAAAGGAAAAGCTAATTGATTAAGTGGAACCCAGGACCTTAATTACTGGTGGCTGAAAACACACTGCAATAGAAATCTCAAACTGATAGAATTAAAGGAAAACATCCCAAACCCTGGCGATATCCTAAAATACCCTAGAAGTTGCCTGCCTTTATCAGGAAGAATAAGACTAGATTATCATTTTATCACAATGTAAATATCCATAAGGCATAGAAAGTACTGCTTTCTGGCATAAGAAATGCGTGCGGTTTTATCCATCAATAAACAAATATTTATTAAGTACCTAATATTGCCAGGAACAGTGCTAAGCACTGGGGATACCCTCCCCCTCCCCCCTGCAAAGGCCGGGGGGGGGGGTTAGTAGGGAAAAAAGACAGTCCCTTGCCCACAAGGAGTTTCCCATCTAATTTAGTAAACATTTCAACTTTACAACCCCCTACAGCCTCCCTAGCCATCTTTTATTCTGATCTGGAGCTTTTGAATCCCTTGGGGCTCTTGATCACTGCAGTCATCCAGAGTGACAGCACTGTGACTCTAATGAAAAAAAAAAAAGATGCAGACATGTCCAAGGAGAAGCAATAAGGCTTTGTAGAAGTGTTTCTTAGGCCCTGGAGCAGTTTACTATAGAGCTATGTCAAGAAGAGACAGGAAGTACTTTCTTACTTGGGGGCATTTTGGGAAGGAACTCTGGCAGTTTGTATTACCTGTAACTTATCTACTATTTTAGTCAAGTTGCCATAATTAAGTAATACTCTATTCTTGCCTAAACTGGTTTTATTTATAGAAGAAAATTTTAATTTAAAATAACTGAAATTATTCATTTTATACTTCAACAATGGTCTCACCTTATATTTTAAGGTCTGATACTGCAGAATCTCCTTTCTTTCCATCTTTTCCCCCTAGTTTCTTTGAAAGTCCTGACCTTTTCTTCTTCTAAATGAATTTTGTTATTTTTTCTAATTCAATAAGATAATTTTAAATTTTAATTATTAGTTAATTTAACTTTAATATAATTAATGATTTATGGTTATGATTATAATTATATATTAATTAATATTTATATAAATTTAATTATTAAATAATTTTAAAAGTTTTTAGTTTCAAATTTTCTTTATCCCTCTCTCACCTTTCACCTCTCTGTAGTGATAAGCAATTTGATATAGATTATACATGGACCATCTTGATCTTCAAGTCTTTCTTGTGTAGTTGCTGTATGAGGAATCTTACATCTTAGTTTGTTGGTAAAAAGTTACCAATTTTTTTTTATCAAAATAAGTCACATTTGTATTTATTTTCTATTTCCTAATGCAGCTTTTCCTCACTCATCAGATATTAATTCCTTTAAAACAAAATAAAATATGTAAAGACATATGTATAGATGAGTGTATGTTTTTAATACTTCATCATTGGAATAGAATAGGGGGATGAATTTTTAAACTGAATTAAACTCTGTTTTGTCAGAGTAGGATTTCTGGAATGGGATTCAGAATTATAGATTCAGTTTTTACAACTTCTCAATTTTTACTACCATTCCCCTCTCCCCAGGTTTGGTTTAAAGAGAAAACAAATTCTGGAGAAGGACCAAGGAAGTGACTGCAGAGAAAGTCCTGCTGGAGAGAGAGCAGTAGCACAGCCCACATAAAAGAGAAGAGGGAGGGAAAGGGGAAATAAAAATGAATAAATGAAAAGAGTCCTTCAAGTTTTTACTGTGTATTGAGCTTAGTGTTGAGGATACAAATTGAAAAGTCAGACAGTCTCAACAATCCTAGGGAATGTTGGTTTGCAACTGAATATGAACTGACCTTGCCTGAACTTAGAGCTTCAAATTGTGTGGAGGCAGTGGAAACCAGTTGAAAGGAGAGTTATGGAAACCAAAAGTGGAGAGAAAGTTGCCTCCCCTTCCCCGCCCACAGTTCTGATTATTTTGTAAAACAAATTTCACTTGACTTTCCTTGTTGCTGTGACTCCCAACCTTCCCCCTTCCCCTCCTTCTCTGTGGACTTTCTCAAGAGAAATGTATTTAACTCCATCCCCCCCTCTTCTCACCTAGGGCATTCCAGTACTCTGATGTTACTTGATAGCCTCAAGGATCATGATTCCCCTTTTTCTCTATTAAAGATTTATAGTTTTTGCTACTTGCATAGAATTCTTTATTTCAGATTGACATGAGAAATAACAAAAAAAAGAAATTTTCCATTTGAGGAAAAACCCAATCGTTTTTAGAGAAAGTAATTGAGGAAGTATATTAAAATCTCCTTTTTAGTTTAACTGAAAATATTAATAAATAAATTTTTCCAGAATTGCCTGAAAGAAGAAAATTTTATTAGTACTCAGTTAAACTTCTAAACAGCAAAACCTTCCACTAAAATCCATTTCCACCTTTCTCTTAGGCTTCTCTTTTAGGAAAAACTGCAAAAGGATGCACATGAATGAAAACTAAGGTCCTCTAAAAAATGGATTAATAATGGCAAGCACTTATATAGCTCTTAAATTTTATAAAATGCCTAAAATGAATTAATTCATTTGATTAAAGGTGGTAACCAGAGATAAGAGAAATACTTAATTTCTATGTGGAATCATTGCTTTCTCCTTTCCCTAAAATAATTAGGGGATTGATAAGAGAAAGGAGGTCTCTGATTATTTCTGATCACAAGAGGAGGTAGCCCTTAAGGAAGGTGGCCAAAGAGGAATGGAATGGTTTTAGGAGAATGATCTAAGAGAGTTTAGAAAGTTTAGACTTATTCTGTTAAAAGAAATAAAATGTTAATGTTGAGTTGTGTAACTATATTTTATCCTTTTGTAGAAGCCTTTTTTCATATTACAGAAAGTATTTTTCAATCTCTCTTAATTCTAGTGCCTTAGCACTATTAATTATTTCTTATTTCCCTATATGTAGCCTCTTTGTATTTATTTGCATGTTAACTCCCCCATTAGATTGTAAGAGCACTGAAGACTGGGATAGTATTTTGTCTCTTTTTGTATCATTGGCTTAAACTCAGTGCCTCACACTTAGTAGGTAGTTAATAAATGTTTATTGATTGAAATGTTCTTTGTTCACGAATACTATGAAGCAAAACATTGGGGAGGAGGGAAAGGGGGAAAGGAAAAGGAAAAGTATAACTTGGGAAAAATAAGGTTGTGGGAAATGCAGAGTTAATCATTTTTAATTTTGAATGTGAATGGGATAAACTCTCCCATAAAACAAAAGCAGACAGCTGACTGCATTAAAAGCCAGAATCCTACAATGTGTTGTTCACAAGAAACACATTTAAAGCAAAGTGATACATACAGACTAAAGTTAAAAGGCTGGAGCAGAAATGCTTCAGCTGAAGTTTAAAAAAAAAAAAAAAAAAAAAAAGCAGGGGTAGTTATTCTGTTCTCAGATTAAGCAAAAGTAAAAATAGATCTAATTAAAAGAGATAAGGGGGGCAGCTAGATGGTGCTGGCCCTGAAGTCAGGAGGACCTGAGTTCAAATCCAGCCTCAGACACTTAGTTCTTCCTAGTTGTGTGACCCTGAGCAAGTCACTTAATCCCAATTGTCTCAGCAAAAAAAAAAAAAAAAAAGAGAGAGAGAGATGAGGAAGGAAACTACATTTTGCTAAAAAGTCCCACATATAATGATGTAATATCAATACTAGACATATATGCATCAAGTGGTATAGGATCCAAATAAGAGAATTGCAAGAAGAAATAGACAGCAAAACTATACTAGTGGAAGATCTCAACCTTGTTCTATTAGAACTAGATAAATTGAACCACAAAATAAACATGAAAGCAGTTAAGGAGGTAAATAGATTTATAGAAAAGTTATATATGATAAACTTTTGGAGGAAACTAAATGGGGACAGAAAGGAATATACTTTTTTCTTGACTGTACAACATGGAACCTACACAAAAACTAACCAGGGGTATAAAAACCTCAAAATCAAATGCCAAAAGACAAAAATAATAAATGCATCTTTTTCCAGATAACAATGCAATAAAAATTACATGTAATAAAGGGCCAGAGAAAAATAGACCAAAAATTAATCGGAAACTAAATAATTTAATCCTAAAGAATGAGTGAGTGAAACAACAGATTATAGACATAATTGATAATTTCATCCAAAAGAAATTTATGGGATGCACAGTTCTTAGGGGAAATTCAAGAACACCATGTTATATCAAATGTCAAAATGAGGGGACTATGTCAGTTGGACATTTTTCTTCATAAGATAGAAATGCTAGAATTTAGAATAATGTTAAACTAATGAAAATGTTTCTGATAGATGTGTATCCATTATTAACAATTTTTCTTTTATATAATTAATCTTTAGCATCATTTCCATGAAAAAAAAACTGCATTAGAGTGATTCAAGACAATTCCAGTAGACATGGGATGGAAAATGTCATCCATATTATGGAGTTTGGATGTGAATTGAATCAAGATATTTTTATAAGTTTTTTGTTTGTTTGCTTGTTTTTTTCCCCTTTGGTCTGATTTTTTTCTTGCACAATGTGACAAATAAGGAAATATGTTTAAAATAATTGCACATATTTAACCATATCAGATTGCTTGCTTTTTGGTTGATTGCTCCTTGTGGGGAGGAAAGGAGAAAATTTTAGAACACAAAGTCTTACAAAAATGAATGTTGAAAACTTATCTTTACATGTATTTGGGGAAAAAAACACTATTGAGAAAAAGATAAAATAAAAATACATAAATAAATAAAACTGCATTAGAACCATTTAGGATGAATCATTTGATGTTAATAAGCATAAAGAACTTTTTTGTGTATGTCTTCAGAGAGAGGTGGGGGCTGTAGAGGTGCCAGATTCAGGGTCCAGGCTGGAAGCAGAACTTGTGTTCTGGTGGGCATTGCTGTAATCAGGATGTTTGAATTTGCTCAACCAGGGTAGTTGGTTAGCAATTGGAGAGGGCCTTGTCCCAACTTTTTCACAAGAGTTGTTTCTCTAGATAGTGTCCCCTCCAGAGCCATCTGGGTCCAATGGCAAGATATAAATCAGGACAACTGGAGATGGCCCTTGATTAGGGACACCTTAGGGTATTTATCCAGCTCAGGTTGGATCTCACCCTCTAGTATCTTTTCTCTCTTCTATTTATGGCATGAAGAACAAAACAGCTGGACTGCAGTAGCTTTCCTTGCCTGCACTGCATGACCTGGCCTTGCTATCTCATAATGTATCTTCCTCCTAAAGATATGCATAGGTCTTGGAGTTGGGAAATATATCCCCTGTATGGCAGGTCTTCTACCCTTTTATTGCAATTAAAGACACTACTCCTAACTTTTTGATTTATTTTGATTTATTTCAATACTTAACAGGAGCAAACCAGGATTTGGCAAGGTACGGAGAAACTTTTTGTAGAAGATAGTTTTTGAACTGAATTTTGAAAGGAAGAGGTAGTGATAAGGAGAGAGTACATTCTAGGGCTGGAGGAAAGCCAGTGCAAAGGCATAAAGAGGGGAAATGGGCATTTGTGCCTAGGTGGTAGAGTACATGAAAAGGAAGACTGAAAAGTTATGAAGGAGTCAAGTTATTAAGAACTTTAAACGACAGAGGAATTTGTTTAATTCTAATAGGATTATTATATTTAATCCTTAAGTAATGAGGAACTACAGGAATTTGAAAGAGAGAAAGAGAGAGACCCGTGGGGGCGGGGGGGGGGGGGGGGGGGGGGGGGCTGAGCCAGAATGGCGGAGAAGACAAAGAGACAGAGAAAGACAGAGAGGGGGAGGTAGAGGTTGGGAAACAAGGAGGGAGGGAGGGAGAGAGAGAGAGGAGAAGGGAAGGGAAGAAGAGGAAAGAAGAGTGGGGAGAGACAGAGAGAGAATGCATATGTGTGTGTGTGACAGAGAGAGAGAGACAGACAGACAGACAGACAGACATGATTAGGTCTGAACTTTAGGAAAATTCCTTTGATAGCTCTATGGAGAAAGATTTAAGGTTGGACCAAATAGCAAGCTATTGCAATATTCTACCCAAGAAGAGATGACGGCTTAAATCAGTGTTGGCTATATGTGAATGGAGAGAAGAGGCTTGACCAAACAAGTTTGGTGCTAGAAACAAGATTTGAAACTCATTGGATGTATGAGATGTTATTGTTGCTGTGTTTGTCCTTTGTTCTCTAAGAGGACCAGGGCATCAGGGAAGTGATGCCATGACCTGCAAGTGAATTGTATTTAAGTTAGGAATATACAAGGTCACCTGTCTCACTTTCCCTCCAGAGCCATCTGGGTCCAGTGTCCAGATCAGGATGACTGGATTTGGTCCTTATGGGAGATGAGGGACTGTGAACAGTAGAGGGTTGCAAATTTGCAAAGCTGAGTGACTGGGAAGTTCAGAAGAAGAATAGGTTCAGAGGGAAAGATAATGAGCTTTATATGGGACACACTGAATTTGAGATGACTATAGGATATTTGTTTTGAAATAGCCAATAGATAGTTTGTGATTCGTGACCATTCATAACTAGATCTCAGGAGAGAGAATACAGTTAGATATTTAAAGCTACCATTCAACTGAATAGAAATGATGATTGAAGGAGCAGCTAGGTGGTACAATGGACAGATCAGCAGCCCTGGAGTCAGGAAGACCTGAATTCAAATGTTGCTTCAGACATTTACTAGCTATGTGGTCCTGGGCAAGTCATTTAACCCATTTGACCTGTAAAAGAAAAAGTTAATAAGAATGAGAGTTGAGAAGAGATCATTATATTCACCAACTATGAAATCTTTGGTCATTTAGAAGAGATTAATTTTAGTTTAATGAGGAGACATGAAACTAGAATATAGTAAATATGAAATATTTATTATTTATTATATTTATTAATATTTATATATTTATTATATAAATTATATATAACATATTTATTAAATATGAAAGAGAATAAAATAAAAGGAAGTAGAAACTGACCAAGAAAGAAGAGGTGCAGGATGATTTCTAGGGGGCAAGAGTAGAATCTTGTGAGATAGTGGAATCTTTCCAGATGAGAAGGGAAAGCATTTCAGACTTGAGAAGGGACAGACAGTACAAAGGCAAGGAGATGGGAGAGATGGACTGTCACGTGTGAAGTAAAACAAAAGAAAAGGTGTTCAAATACCTTTGGAAAAGAGCAACTCTTTTGGTGAGGATTAGTGAGAATTAGGTGACTTGCTTGGATCACCCTGCTGTCTGAGGCAGGATTTTGTAAATGGCTGAAACTCTGAGTTGGTGCACCAGAATCAGACAACCGAGCACTTAAGGCTAATTACCAATTGGACAATACTCTATTATCATACACTTGGAAAATGACCCTTCCCACTATTCTGTGCTGGCTGGCTCTTTTGGTGTATACAGATAATTGTAGGAGGGATTAGGGGGTGAAGTAAGACAAGCCAGAAACACTTTGGCTGTGGATGAGGAGAAGGGAAGTTGTAAAGAGCTTGTGTCCATCCCCTTCACTTCTCCCCTTAAAGACCAAGAATAAAGACCAAGGATTTTTGCTTATCCTGACTCCAGCTGATTTTAAGGCATCCAGGGTGCTAACCCAGACTTCATAGGATTTGAATTCAGGTCCTCCTGATTCTAGGGCTGATGCTCTATCCACTGCAATACCTTGAGTAGACATTTCTCCTCAAGTAGATATATTCATGAGGAGGTAGGCTAAAAGTCAACAGCTCCTTCTGCTAAGAACTTGAATTGATCATGAGACACCTGCAATCTGAAAAAAAAAAAAAAAAAAAGAATCCATCTTCACATAGACCACTCTATCTCTATCTATATCAGTAGTTCTCAAACTTTTTTTTCTCAGTATCTGTATTCTATTAAAAGTTATTAAGGAGCTGTCCAAAGAGTTTTTGTTTACATGTATTATATTTATAGATAAGAAATAAATCTAATTTTGAATTTATAGAACCCCCTGAAAGGATTTCAGAGACCTCCAGGATTCTCCAGATCATACTTTGAGAATTCCTATCTAGGTGAAGAGATCCATCTCCACCCAGACCATTTAAGTTCAATTATGAGGCTTTTTAGAGCATAAGCCTAATGCTTTGGGGCCGGAATAACTGAATTCTCTTTATACTTTAATTAAAAATTAAACTCTGCCAGTTGGGTGGGGTCCTGCCCAAGACTGATGTTCCCAAGGGTGAGGTCAATCTTATCAGAAACCCTGTTCTTTCATTTTTTTTATTATAGCTTTTTATTTACAAGGTAATACATGGGTAATTTTTCAGCATTGACAATTGCCAAACCTTTTGTTCCAATTTTTCCCCTCCTTCCCTCCACCCCTTCCCCCAGATGGCAGGTTAACCAATACATGTTAAATATGTTAAGGTATAAGTTAAATACAATATATATATACATGTCTATACAGTTATTTTGCTGTATAAAAAGAGTCAGACTTTGAAATACTGTACAATTAGGCTGTGAAGGAAATCAAAAATACAGGCAGACAAAAATAGAGGGATTGGGGATTCTATGTAGTGGTTCATAGCCATCTCCCAGAGTTCTTTCTCTGGGTGTAGCTGGTTCAGTTCATTACTGCTCTATTGGAACTGATTTGGTTCATCTCATTGTTGAAGAGGGCCACGTCCATCAGAATTGATCATCATATAGTGTTGTTGAAGTATATAATGATCTTCAAAGATCATTTTCAACATTCACCTTTGCAAAACTATGTTCCAAATTTTTCTCCTCTCCTCTAGTCCCCATCTCCAAGACAGCAAACAATCTGAAATAGATCAAACGTGCAATTCTTCCACACATTCATATTCATCATGCTACACAAGAAAAATCAGATCAAAAGGTGAAAAAACATCACAAGTAAACAAATAACAACAAAGGTGAAAATACTATTCTTTAACAGTTCTCTCTCTGGATGCAGATGGCACTTTCCCTCAGAAATCTATTGGAACTGCCTTGAATTACTTCATTGTTGAGAAGAGCCATGTCCAGCACAATTGATCACTACATAATCGTGTTACTGTGTACAATGTTCTCTTGGTTCTGCTCACTTCACTTAGCATCAGTTCATGTAAGAAGGACATGAATCTTGATGAGATGGTGGTGCCCCCAAAAGAAATAGAAAATTTGGGGAAAGAACTGGGTTTGGGGGCAAATATGGCATAAAGAGATCAGCAATGTAGATCCACAGCTTTTCACCCTGTACAACTCACAATCAAAATAAGCAGGATTCTTAGTATCCAGTAACCACATCCATGAGATGATCTGGGGATAAGGGTAGAGGGGGGTGGGGAAGATTGTGATTACACAGTTCCTAGTGGCCCAGATTGAGGTCAGGTTATAAGTACCTCAAGGGGAAAGGGGGAGAGGATGAGAGTTTGCACAGTCATAGGACACCAGAAGCAGGAGGGAGCAAAGCAAGCTAACCTTGGGCACTAATAATTGAAAATACTATGAGGTTGGGTTGGAGGCAAGCTTCATGATAGACAACTGCTTTTTGAGAAAAGATGGAGATAATATCCGACATCCCCTCACCTATTGATTACCCTTTGGGCTCATGTGACAGCCCACTGGGAATTTCGGCCCCCATTTTGGAAACCACTGAATTAAGGGATGATGACTAGGAAGGGAAGAAAATAGAAGAACACTGGGGTGATTACTTGGGAAAGGATTAAAGGCTGGAAGGATTGGAGGTTAAGGTAAAATCAAAAAATAGAAGGATTAACACACAGAGAGATAGGAGGATAAGAGATTATGATAAAAAAAATTTTAAAGTTCTTGATCAGGAAAGTGTAACACTGGTGGGTGATGACAAGAATGTAATTAACTATTCCTTTGTGTAGCTGAGATGCAATGGAAGATTAAATATATTCTATGAGAGAGAAAGAAGAAGGGAGGGAAAGGGAAAGGAGGGCAGAGAGAGAAGAAGGAAGAGAATAAAGAAGAGGAAGGGGAGAAGAAAGGGAGAAACAAACAATGAGCTTGTTTTTGAGATATTCTCTGACCTCCCTCCAGCTGCCAACATTATATTTGATATATTCAAGAAGGACTCATAAATAGCAACAAGAAGGAGGGAAAAAAAAACATTCTCTAGTGTCATTGATATGAATGAGGAAGTCCCTAAAATATCACAAACCCATAGTAATGAATAACTTCACATTCCCAAGAATTTACCAGATTCTTCTGACCACAGAACTCATTGCTCATTCTTTCCCATCATACCTATGCTGCGGTTATTAAGAGACCTGGTGAAACCTGGAACTTTCCAAAGCAAAAATACAGTCTTGAAAAGTTTCATTGGGAGGCACTGGAACACACCAATAATCTCCAGGTTCTGAGAGAAGATTCCAGACAGGATAATCTCTATCACTATTCTCATCTACTATTAGGCAAGGGATTATTGATTTACTAGGTTATAAGGGAGTGTGTACAAACTGCCCTCCAACCCCAAACTTTTGCTATTAAGCTCTTCTGTAGTACAAGAATTCTTTCTGTGGTTTGGGAAGTTCTTTCTCAAATGAAGCCCAGTTTTCCCAGGGCTCTGGGAGCTACTGTTCTCACCCAGTGGAAAGTGCAAACAATGCAGTGTACCCTCCTCAGCTTACTAATCCCCTTCCTAAACTCCTGGATCCATGTTCCTCTGATTCCTGAAAGGCCTTAATCTATCCAAGTTTACTTGAAGCTAAGGATTGAACTCCAGCATACAGTTCAAAAATGTTATAATACAGGTGTATCCCCCATACAAGTCAAGATTTGTTTGCTTTTCAGTAAATATATTTATTTTATTGTTACATTCTGCTTTCCTGAGTATTTCCCTCTTTCCCTCCCAACCCAGCACAGAGAAGACCAACATTTGAGATATACATATACATACCTACATACATATATGTGTATCCATGTGTAGCCATACACTCCTTTCTTTTTCTGAAGATACATTTCCCTTCAAAAGGGACATTTTCCTTCAAAAGTCCCTCATAGTTTCTTTTTGTAAAGCAAAATAACTGTTTGGACATTTAATTTATACTTTAACATATTTAACATGTATTGGTCAACCTGCCATCTGGGGGAGGGGATGGGAGGAAGGAGGGGAAAAATGGGAACAAAAGGTTTGGCAATTGTCAATGCTGTAAAATTACCCATGCAAATAACTTGTAGATAAAAAGCTATAATAAAAAAATAAGAAAAAAAAGAAAATTATCTATGCATATATTTTCAAAATAAAAAGCTTTAATAAAAAAGTCCCTCATAGTTGATTTGAATATTTATATTACTCAGAATAATTTAGTCATTCAGTTACTCTTCCAACAATATTGCTATTACTGTGTACAATATTTTCAAGGTTCTACTTATTTCTCTTAGCACTATTTAATGTAAGTCTTTCTATATTTTTTCCTAAAACCAGCATGCTCGTTCTTTCTTTCTTTTTGATTAATAGTATTTTATTTTTCCAATTACATGTAAAGATAATTTTCAAAATTTATTTTTGTAAAATCTTGAGTTCCAAATTTTTTTCTCCTTCCCTCATATGAGTTTGCTCTTTCCAAGACAGCAAGCAAACTGATATAGGTTATGCATGTACAATATCCATATTTGTCATATTTGTAAGAAAAATCAGACCAAAAGGGAAAAAAAAAAAACCACGAGAAAGAAAAAGCAAGCAAACAAACAACAAAAGTTGAAAATACTGTTTCAATCCACATTCAGTCTCCATAGTTCTCTCTAGGGGTGTGGATGGCATTTTCCATACCTAGTCAATTTGAATTGTCTTGGATCACTGTATTCCTGAGAAAAACTAAGTCTATCATAGTTGATCATCACATCATCTTGTAACTATATTCTTTCCTGGTTCTGCTCACTTCACTCAGCATTAGTATATATAAGTCTTTCCAGGTTTCTGAATTCCGCCTGCTCATCATTTCTTATAGAACAATAATATTCCATTATATTCGTATACCATAACTTATTCAGCCATTTCCTAACTGATGGGCATCCCTCAATTTCCAGTTCTTTGCCATTACAGAGAGAACTGATATAAATATTTTTTCCTTTTCTTTTTTCCTCTATCACTCTAGGAAACAGACCTGATAGTGGTATTTCTGGGTCAAAGGAAATACACATTTTTGTAACTCTTTAGGTATAATTCCAAATTGTTCTCTAGTCATGCAATTCTTGACTCAAGAATTTACCAGAGGGCCCATCCAGAGCCTTCCTAGATCTCTCTTGAAATGGAGAAGATAGCAATCATCCTTTGTTCTCTTCAGGTAAAATGTACATTCCTCTGATGACATTCTTTACACAACACCACCCTGGTTCAAACCCTTATCACCTCATGCCTTCACTATCACAGTAGCCTTCTTGTGTATTTCCCCACCTTAAGTCTCTCAAAACTTCAATCCATACTCCATTCAGCTGCTCACGTGATTCCCCTAAACTGCAGCTTTGACATTATTACCCATCTCACTCAATGATCTCCAATGGGTCCCTGTTGCCTTTAGGATCAAATATAAAAGTTCTTGTTTAACATTTGGCTTCCTTCTTACCTTTCTAGTCTTCTTAACAGTTTATTCCCTTCCATGGATCCAAAATCCAGTGACACTAGCTTCCTTTCAGGATTCTCTGTCTCCCAAATCTGGGCATCTTTGCTAGCTGCCTCCCATACCCAGAATGCTTTCCAGTCTTACTTTTGCCTCCTGGCTTCTCTAACTTCCTCCAAAGACTCAATTTATCTCATTTTTTGCTAGAGGTTTTCCCTAGTTCTCCTACCCCCCTCCTCCTTTAAATATAGAATAATATAAAAGATCTTGTCTGTAGTTAGTCATTTGCATGTTTTCTTTCCCATTAGTCTGTAAACCCGTATAACCTTGATGTTGGTATTCTCTTTGGAACAAATACAATATTTCTATTCCAACTGTGCTTGTTTGTCTTCCCTACTAGTTAAAAACTCTTGGAGACCAAGAAGAATGTTTACTCAAAACACAGTAAATCCCACAATACATAGGGGTAGGAAGACCTTAGATTTTGTTCTTTAAAGAAAAGTAATACAAATACTTTGGGCTCACCTAGTAGAAGAATGTTGACTCAGTGTGACTATAAGTACATAGAAGGGAGAGACTTAATCCATAAAAGCTGTAAATGGAGTGAGTACTTTGGAAATAGATTTTTTTTTTTGCACTATTTTTATTTGTTATATAGAGAAGGGTTCAAAAGGAGTGGAAGAGCTGAGTTAGTGGGAAAGGATGTTGAAAAATAATTTATGCCGTGTTTACTTTTTAGAATTTTGTAACCATAAGTGCTATCTGTCATCTGAGGAATTTAAATAAATTGATCTTGCTTTCTAGAAAGTAGATATATATACTTATACACATTTATACATGGATGTAATTAAAGGTAATAATTAACACTTTTTCTCTTAAGATATCTGCATGTTGAGAGTTTATCCTTCTTTCCCCAGAGAAAGAAGGAAGAAATTAAGCACTTAAGTGCCTTCTTTGTAGAGAACTTTACAAATAGTATTTCATTTGATCTTCACAACCAACTGGGGAAGCAGGTGCTATTATTATCCCCATTTTTCATTTGAGGAAAATAAGGCAAACAGAAGTTAAATGACTTGCTCTAGGTCAAACAGTTCCTTTGAGGCTGGATTTGAATTCAAGTCTTCTTGACTCTAAGCCACTGTGGATCTATCTGTCTCTAGGCAGAAAAAAATCAGAATTAGTATTCTTATGTAGCCTCCCAAGAGGAAAAACTAGAAGATCCTTTACAAGTTCTTTAATTCTCACCCACTCTCCAAGGACATCCCAATGCCATCCTTCTAGCACCAGTCAGGGCATTTAGAATTGGGTAATATTTTATATGGGAGCCAGAATGGCACAGAGGATAGGGAGTTAGCCTTAGAGATAAAAAGACCAGAGTTTGGTACATATTAGATGCCAACCTGCATTGGCAAAGCGAGTTTCCTTTGATAAATGTCTTGTACACATAATTATTTTGCAGTCATTCCCCTTTCTAGGGCAGGCATTGAGTCACCACCATATAATCATTCATTTAGAGAAGCATTTACTACCCCATGTAGAAACTGAAATGCATCAGAGAAAGCGATCCAATTTTGCTTTAAAACTTCTCTAATAAACACAGAGCCTTCATTTTGATTGCTGTTGTGAGTGCCCTTAATTGAGTCAGACTGGGCTCCGAATTCTGACTTTGCCACTACTGAAATCCTGGACAATTCACATCAGCATTCTAGTTCTCAGTTTCTCCTTTATAAAATCAGGGGTTGGATTAAATTTGTCAGGAAAATTAGAGAGGGCCCCAGTCGCATTCTGACTTGGGGATAAAGGAAGATTAATGAGATGAAAACTGTATGTTGACAATGGTCACAAATGTCACAAACTTATAGAATTTTAAAGCTGGAAGGTACTTTAAATGATCCTGGGCAGTACCTAACAGCATAGCTGAAGATAAGACTGTGTTAGCCATGGTGCAACCTTGTATGTCTAAAATGACTTGGAGACCTCCTGGTTCACTCTTGTTATGCATCTCAATTCCAGCCCCAGTCTTAGTGTGCAGCTGGAGCAGGAGAGAACAGGTAACATGACCTTCTGGAGAACTAGAGCTATTTGTGGCACCCTTGAGCCTACTAGGAGGGGGCGTGGTAAAAGCTGACAAATTCTCAGTGTCCAGCAGGACAGGATTTCAGGGGATGGGGTAAAGGTAGTAAGAAAGGGCATGTCTCCAGAGGCCCAGGCTCTCAGGGATCCAACACAGACTGACCCCAGTGTTCTTTGGAACATCTTTAGGTAAGTAGAGAATTAGCTCCTTGGTACCTCTTATTTCCTTATTTATACTATTCACACCCAACAGGAATTCTTCAGAGAAGAGAGATAGATGAAGATCAGGGATCTGAGTGGAGAAACATTCTTCTTAAAGCTGGTGAGAATGGAAAGGAGAAAACAGAGACAGGATCCAAGTGAATGGGAAGGTCATAGTTAATAATATAGATTTCCACAGGCCTAGGTAGGGCAAACGCCTCCATACCCATCTTGCACAAAGTTCCAGGTCTAGGCCAAAGAGGGACTCCAAGTCAAGCAAAAGGTGTAACCATGCCAGGTTTTAGCCATAGGCTAAATACTGCTCTGGGCAAAGGATGATATGATGTGGAGGGGAGGTGATAAGGGTGGAGTCTGGAAGAGGAAAGTAGTCCTAAAGATGGTGACTTATATAATGGGAAAATATTTTAATGCTCCTGGGGATATTTAAGAAGCAAGGATTGGGAAGCTAAATAAAGGGTGGATAGGTTTGAGGGGTGGGTTACAGTCCTAAAAAGAGATCAGAAACATTCTACAGAGGGATATTTCTTTCTAGTTGTAGATGAAATATCATCACTACTACTAATAATTATAATAAAACAATAACAATGATGATATGAGAGGCAGATTAATCATTTGAGGGCTGGTCTAAAATCTAGATTCTGGTCCTGCTTCTGAAATTTACTAGTTCTATGACTATGGACATGTCACTTAAATTTTTAGTGGTCAAATTAGTTCTCCTTAGTTGAGGTAATTTATAAGACTATAAAATACAAGCAAGTTTCTAAGCATTGACAGAAGGGATTTTCACACCAGGAGCTCCTTATTCCCAAGAAAAATCACAGATCTAGACACGGTAGCAAAATAAATTAATGAATAAATCTCTTATCTGTTAAGGGAGTTTTCAATTGCCATACCCTTATCTAAAGCTGATGTTTCTAAGTAGAAAGGGGGTCCTGTAACTGGGCTCTATTCTCTGCCCCCTTCTTTATCCTATATTCTCAAACTACCCTGCCCCCTTATGAAGCCAAAACACCTCAGAAAGAGTTCAATTTAAGGTTTTCAAAGACTGAGTTGAAAATGGTTCCCACTTTGAGGCAGGGAAGCAGCTCTCCAGTGCCCTACAGAACAAGAGGCAGGGATGTACATTCGGGGGGTGGGGGGGGGAGAGGGTGTCTAGATCATTCTTCCTGCAGTCCCACAGGTTCAGGTTTAGTTTTTTATCTTATGAAGGTGGAAAATGACAATCAATGTGAGACTTAGGAAAAGGGAGGTGAAATCAGGAACTGTCACAATTTGACTTTTTTTTTTTTTTTTTCAGGAAAGGGAAGAGAAGCACTTGGTCTCGGCCCCTGGATATTCTTTCTATTCCAATGGCTCTTGAGAATGTGCCCGGTTTGTTTTGAGGACAGCTGTCGTCATGCTACTGACTATGGTATTCATGAAACAGCATTAAGATTGGGGTAGAGTGAAGGAAATTTTGTTGATACTGACTCCTGTTCTTCTCTTCCCCCTTTAATGCTGAAGGCTGCACCTAGAGGTGCAGGGTTCAGGGTTATCCCTGGGCAACAAATCATACTGCACATTACTCCCTTTCATAAAGGAGACTGAGGCTATATATTAAAGGCAACTGTGGAGGGAAAAGAAGTAGAAGTAATAGCTTTAAGGGATAAATACAGCTAGATTGAGGTATTGAAATGACAAGGGGCAATCTTAGTGTAACAACACTAATAATAACTAACATTCATATAGTATTTATTATGTGCCAGGCACTATGCTAAGTACTTTACAACTGTTCTCTCATTTGATCCTTACAACAACCCCTGGAGGAGGGTGCAATTACAATTCCCATTTTACCCATGATGAAACTAAGGCAAACTGGTTAAGTGATTTGTCCAAGATCACAAAGCTTTAATGTCTAAAACTGGATTTAAAATTCTAATCTGATTCCAAAACCAGCCCTCTTTCATTTGGCCACCAACTGCCTGAACATGGCCCCCCTCAGCTCTAGATACAAGTGGTTTGGGGGCAGGTTCAGTCCTGTGGAGTCTAGAGAGGATCAGGAAATTCTCTGGCTTTTAATATTTTCACCCTAGAGCACTGGAGAGAAGTACTATGAACAAAGCAGAACTGCAGTAGCTCAAAAGAAATGTGAAATGAAAAAATTTAAAAATATCTCGCTCCCAAATGTTCCTTTGGACTATCTGTGCCCCACCTATGGTAGAGGCTTTTGAGTTCCTATTGGTTTGATTAGCCACAGTCAGACACAGTACATTGACCCCAACATTGTGATGTCATTAGTCCTCTTTGAGTGGGAAAGACAACAAGGAACTAGCTGGCAGACACTAGGCTGCCGGGGTGGGGAAGGGTGTCTGCTGTTCTACCACCCTCTCATGGGACTTGTGCAGTCTTACACACTGTGTTAAAGAGAAGAAAGAGGAAAGATGGGGGAAGCCGTCTCTCATGTATAACTGAAAAATTATGAACTACTCCCTGGCCACCATATCTATGTTTACCTTCGTATTTCGTATTTTGTTTTAGCATCCGTGACTAGAGGTCTCCTTCCATTCCTAACTGCTCTCTTGAATCACAGTCCAGTTTGACAAGTGGGAGTAGAGTCTGAATGGGTCAAGGCCAGCCTCTCTCTCCCAACCCTCCAAAGCCAAGCTTCTGAGCTTCCGGAACACACACACACAAAAGCATCCTGGTTTCTGGGAATTCACTGGGTCCTGGCTCCGAAGCTAGCCTCTCCATTATTCAGGCTGTCTAACCTTCCCGCATATGTATTGTGATATGGCTACTCGGAAAAGACAAAAAAATAATATGCAACTACGATGCTAATCAGTTGGCAGATGAAAACAGTCTCTTGAAGGCTGGCTAAGGGCAAATCCCAGTGCCACAGACTCCTGGTCTCTACCACCCATTTCCCCCCAACTCCAATCACATAAAGCACCCTAGCCGCCCCCTCCATTTCAGTAACCTCGAGAGAAATTCCCCAACCACCCCCTCTCCCAAGTGCCCCAAATCCTTTTGGTTATACGAAGCATACTATGCTTGGCCAGTGGGGTCCTTATGCGCTTCCTCCAGGACGAATGCTCTCAACAGACTCCGGTCATCCCTCCACCCCTCCACCCCTTCCACCCCCTCCTCCGGATTTACACCGCCCAGGCTGCAGCGAGTCTCCTCCCTTTCTTTTTTCCCTCCCACTTGGGGCGGAGAAGGGAGGGGAGAGGAGGGAAGAATAAAGCGAGAGGTGGGGACCGGTGGTTTGGGGGTGGGGGGGTGGGGGGAGACAGGAGGCTAGAGACCTGCTTCAGGAAACGGTTTCTCTGCTTTGCAAGAGAGCGAGAAGGAGACACTAGTTCCGGAGACACTCTGCATGGGGGCCCTGTATGAACCGGTGAGCTGAATGGGGCGGTAGGGACCTTTCTTCGGCCGACGCCCCCACCCCACCCCCAAAGAGTTAACACCTTCTGCTGCTTCCCACTCTTCACCCCGCCCCATGACTAGGGATCCCCGCACTTTTCCCAAGACAACCCCAGTCTCTCACCTTCACCCTACCTCAGCAACCTAAGCTCCCTGGGAATAATTCTTTTAAAAAAGCTGCGCTAACCTCGGGGTGGAAGATAAAGGTTAGGAGGGATGGAGGCCGGGCATGGGATCCCCCACCTTTCTGATGACACTGGAGCTTGGCAGCAAACTCACCCCCTCGGCCGTCTTGCCTAGTCCATCTTGCCCTTCTTGGCTGTTTCATTTTGTTTTGTTGGTTGCTGTTTTTAATTCTAAAAGGCACCACTAGGCCAGAGGGCAATGCTAACTTGGGGGCTAGGACACAATTTTCTGGCTCTTGGATAAGGCTAGGTTGTCTTTTCTTAAACAGGGTTTACTTTGGGAGACACACCTGTGGGAGTTGGAATGGGGTAGGTGAGAAATTTTCTCCTGGGAAACTAGTGGACTCAAGAGTGCTTGTATCCCAAAGTGACTCTCAAAACATGTTACTTTGTCTCTTTCTGCAAATCCAGTCTTTAAATCTCAGGGTGTATGTGGAGCCTCAAAACCCAGAATTAATTAAGGTGAATTGAGAAGGATCACAAAGTAGAGATTAGAGCTCACCTATCTTTTTCCTCAATCATTCTCTCCTGCAAATCTGCTTCCTATATCTTGAGGAGATAGAGAAATCCTCTATCTGCAGGGTTCACTTCAGCGCAAATGTCTGGTCAATCAAAAAAGCTTTTATTAGTTGCCTCCTGTCTGCCAGGTACCTTTGCCTAATCTTGCCTTTTCCCCATTCACAATTCTCCCCTTATACACCCCATATTAGGAGCATTTGGGATCACATTTTTGAGCTGAAAAGGGGAGAAGAGAGGTCAGTGACTTATTTGGGTTCTCTTGGCAACAATAGAAACCAGAAATCTCAGGCTGCTCTCTCTCTCTCCCTCTTCCCCTCTCTCCCTCTCTCTCTCTCTCTCTCTCAGGGGTCCAAAAATGGGAGCTCCCATGCCAGGCGTGCCTAATGATTTGTTGTCAGCCCCTGGGGCCTGGAAAGTACCAGCTCTAAACTGGTACTCTAATCTCTAAACTAAGGATCTTTGGGATAGGCAAGAACTAACTTGAATACTAAACCTTCTCTCCTGGTTCAAACGCAAACCTTCAGAAACTACTTGAAGCCTAATCTGGATTTGGGAGGGCAAATAGTTGTGGTGCCTCTTGTCCTTTAGTAGTCTCCAGGGGATGGCAGCCACACAGGTTTGTTTTCTAGAAAGGAGAACACAACTTGGCCAATGGGTAAGAAGAGAAGGGGGATCCCCACATTTTTGGACATAAGATTCAATGTTCCCTTTTGAATCCGACTTTTACTTTGGTATTTTTACATGAGGGACGTGGCTCTCATTGTATCTCTATGTTCTCTGTAGGTTTATAGTGATGTGTACTTGAAACCCATAGAAAGGGCAAAGAACAGGGTGTACAGTCTAGCATTGCACCGCATTTAGATAAAGAAGTGTCAAGGAGAGAAAGGAGGATAGAATGCCTTATTGGGGAAAAGACTTTAGGAGAGTAAGGATTATGTTTTCCTTAAGCTATCCTATGTGGATCCAAGCAAAGCAGGTAAAGAATCTGAAACTCTCATCCAGAGAGCTAAGACTGGGAAGCTTCTCCCTTGGCTTCAACTGATTTAGCTCTATATAGAGAGTAGTAATTGGCTTTAGAACCCTCAGGACAAGGATGGGAGGGTCAGACTACTATTATTTTTTTCTGGAAACATGGACCTGGAAGGCTCTGTTTACTATACCTGTTCTTCCTTTGTGAAGGAGAAGTCAGCTTCTCTGGAAATTAGATAATGCAAAC
Organism: Sarcophilus harrisii; assembly: GCF_902635505.1. Taxonomy (NCBI): domain Eukaryota; kingdom Metazoa; phylum Chordata; class Mammalia; order Dasyuromorphia; family Dasyuridae; genus Sarcophilus; species Sarcophilus harrisii. The sequence continues at coordinate 320,464,536 of NC_045429.1, forward strand.
AGGGGAACTGAGTCACCCATTTCTTCCTGTTCAGTAATTGCAATGCTGTAGACATTTGGTCCTGCTTAGGTAGGTATGCCATCAGCTTGTTTCTTGAAGTAGTCCCAGACAACCAGATGGACCTGTTTTCTCAGGCCTTGCCTCCACTGATGGGTAGAGTGACATAAGTCAGTGAAGATCAAGTTCAAGTTCTCAGCCTGAGTAACTAGGCAATACTGTGGGTGAGCCATCACACCAACTTGAAATAGCTGAAATATAAGAACTGATTTGTGAGAGGAATGCTGGCTATGAAAAAGTTCTGGTGAGCAAAATAATCCTTATGCCTGTGTAGGATGCTTAAAGGGAGTTTGGAGATGAAGTTTCAGAAAAAGCCATTAGGTTTTTCACTGGAAGAGATCTGAAAGGTCATATGATCTAACCTCACTTTATTGATGAAGAAACAGAGGCAGAGGAGGAAGTAATTTTTTCCAAAGTCACCCAGCTTGTAAGAGACAGAACTGGAATTCAGAATCAGATCTTTTGACTACAAATCCAGAAAAAAAAAAAAAAAAAAAAAGGAAGGAAAGAGGGAAAAACATGTTAGGAGAATAGGAAAAGGGGATGAAGAGAAAGGAGAATCAGTTTGAGGGCAATGAAGATTGACAAAGGTCAGGATGGAAGGTATCTTGGAAGTTTCTGAGATTTGTCTAATCCTGAATGGGATCTAGAATCAGCTTGGGAGACTCCTAAGAACTAGGGGGTTGGAGTGGCAGCCAAAGGTGAGGCAAGAGTGAACTGGATCCTCTATCCCTCCTGACCCTAAATCTACAAGAGATTTAGAATGGCCAGAACCTTCCACCTCCTAAGAGCTGGAGGCTCTGGCCTGAGTGTTTTCCTTCCTTTCCAGCTTTTTAACCCACATACCCAGGAGCCAGCAGTCATAAGAACAAGATCCAGTGTATCCTCTTCTACTTCTTCCTCTACATTTCCTGTGTTGCCCCCACCCAGGTCTGAATATCATTTGGGTTCCAAGTCCCTACATGCCCTTTCCACCTTCCACCCCCTATCTTCCAGTATTTGCTTCAAAATACTTTCTGGAGTAGTGATAGAATTCATTATTATATTATATCCCTTACTCCACTTTCTGGAGTGGCAATAGAATTCATTATTATTTTATATTCTTCTATTTCACCTTCTGGAGTAGTGATAGAATTTATTCTATATGAATAAATTTTTTAAAATCCACCAAACATAATGAAGATACACTATAAGTTGATAAGTCCAAAAGATAATCCTATTCATAGTAACTCCATAACAAATATTTTTAGTACATGCCACAATGATTAAAATGACTGGAAGAAATGAAACAAGATTTTTTTCAAAGTAAAATTTGAACTCTGGAGGAAAAAAATTCCAATAATAATTTGGAATAAAAGGTGGACAATCTTATCCATATAGTGGATTTATTGAAAATAGATTCCTTGACTAATAGATCATTTTTTAAAAAATTAATTAATTGAAACAGTCAATGAAAAAATAAAAGGTAAAATCAGAATTCAATGACATAAGAAAATACATACTTTTTTATTTTATGGGTTCTTTAATAAATATTTTGGAATCATGTATAATTAGCATATTCATTATAAGAATGAAAATGTGGCTACAAAAACCCCCAATCAGCACTATGTTGCTGATAATTAATTGACATTTATACAGGACTTTAAGGTTTGTATTTTACAAAAATCTTCATTTGATATTCATAATAACCCTCTGAGTTAATTATTATAGGTATTATCATTGACATTTTACAGAAGAAACTGAGGCTCAGATTCATCCAGTGATTTACTTAATAAACGTTTTGTACAGACTTCCACCATATACCTTTTGGATAGACACACACACATAGAGAATGGGTCATACTGAGTATTTTATCCATCTAGCTATAGTAGGAGATGACAAATTTTTTCAAAAAAAGTTCAGTATAGAATTCTAGTTCCTATCAATCAAACAGTGACAATTAGACCAGTTACTAACAAGAGCAATAATAGAATTTCCACTTCAAGAAACAAACATGTCTAGAATGATTTTACATGTATGTATGTGTGTGTGTCTATATCTGTATATATATATATGCATACATAATATGTGTGTGTATATACACATTCATGTTTAATGGTAGCCATTTTAGCATGTGAGAGAAAACAGAAAAAAATCATTTTTAAATGTACTTATAGATCATTTTTTAAAAATGTACTTGTTATAATGGAAAAATTTGTTTTATCCATAAAATAAAATAAGTATTTTTTTGAAAAAGGAACAAAACACCTAATCCCAGGATATCTCATAAAGCAAGAAAAAAATCCCAGAGACCAAGGGGAAGAAAAATGGGAATGGCTTCTTTGGTAGAACCAATAAAGCAATTCTATTATCTTCCCTTCTGAGGAAAATACATATTTTAATAATATATGATATTTAACAATTTCAAAAGATTGAAAAAGAAAAGAAAATGTAAGCATCTGCTATCAAAAACAATCGACTCAGAAAACAGATCCTTTAAAAAGCATTAGCTTCCCTGAAAAATCAGGACCAAACAAAAAATCTGGTTGCTGTATTTCAAGAAAATTATCCCAGGGACAGCTAGATGACAGGGGATAGTCAGAAGGGCCTGAGTTCAAATCCAGCCTCAGACACTTAACACTTATTAGCTATGTGACCCTGGGCAAGTCACTTAACCCCAATTGCCTCACAAAAACAAAAAACAAAGAAAATTATCTCAGTCTATTAGAACCAAAAGGCAAAGTGAAAGTAAAGTTGATATATTGAATAACAACTTGAAAGAAGTCGGAAACTGAAAATACCCTGGAATGTCATAGCCATAATGTAAAGCTTCCAAGTCAAAGACAGCCAGAAAGAGTTCAAGTACCAAGGAACTAGTTACAAGGACAGAAGACTATGCAATCAGGAAAATCTTGGAATTTGATATCTAAAAAGGCAAAAGCTAAAGACCTAAAAAATAAAAATAAGAATAACAATTTACAAAACTAAAGTTCTACGAAGGTGGGAAGGAAAAAATAACTTTTAATGGAAGACTTTTAAGCTGCCTTAATGAAAATAGAGAAATTTTAAAATGCAAACATAAGAGTCAATATAAACTTAGAAAGTTTATTATATGTATATATGTATGTGTGTGTGTCAATCAATATCAAAAGAAAAAGTCAATATAAACTTAGAAACTTTGGCTACCTCAGCAAAGGTAAATAAATGCATTTCACAAATTTGGAAAGAGTTAAAATAATGATGAAGTGATCACATTCTAATTGGAAAAGAAGGGAATACTTCAGAATTCTAGTGTCTTTACAAGTGACAGAGGGAGTTAAGTAACTTACAAATACAAGGACCCAGAATATTTTTTTTTCTGTTCTGTTTTGTTGACATTTAAAAGAAAAGAAAAAGAAGCAAAGAGAAATATATTAGAAAACCAGTGAGGAAGAAAGAGGAAGAACTATTTTTCTTAACCAGAGTGTTTGAGAAAAAAAGTATTCAAACATGAAGAGGAACATGAGAGCAAGAATCTTGTTATACCTCAACTATATCTTATATTGGTTGAACACATACATATACACACAGAATTTGGATTAGAAACATATTAAACTCAACAAGAAAAGAGAGAAAGGAAGAATATTAAAAGGGATTTAAAAGGGAGGGTAAAACTGAGAAGGGAACAGTCAAAACCAAAACAAACCAACTCCTCTAATAATCCTTCTGTGATCTTTTATATATATCACATATCTATTTGGAGCTTATTGTAATATGTGAGATGTTGCTTTAAATAAGCCTAATTTCTACCAGACTGTTTTCCAGTTTTCAAGTAGTTTTTGTTAGTGAGTCCTTACCCCAATAGTTAGAATCCTTAGATTTACTAAACATGATACAATGTTCAGTGGCTTTTGAGTTTTATGTACCTGGCTTGTTCTACTGATCAACTTTTCTATTTTTTTAATCGTTATCAGATAGATTTGATAATTACTATTTTGTGGTGTAGTTTGAGATGTAGTACTGCTATGTCCCCTTCTTTCTCATTTTTCCCATTATTTTCCTTGAGATTTTTGACTTTTTATTAATTTGTTTAGAATTAAAAGAAAAGTAGTTAATTAGGGACAATCTTCACAGCAAAGTCTGATATACATCTATATAATAACTGATTGGACTAGATCTATTGGACTAAGAGCTATTTCAATATGTCAAAGGACATGAACAAAGTTTTTAAAAGAATGGCAAGATAACAGCAACATACATATGCTCCGAATTGCTAATAATAAGAGAAATATTAATCAAAACAACTCAGAGATCCTACTTCAAACCTATTATATTGGGAAATATAACAAAAAGGAATAATAATAGTTGAGGAGCTGTGAGAAGATAAATTGAAGTATAGTTGATGGAGCTGTGAATTGTTCCCTCCATTTTGGAAAGCAATTTGGAACTATATGCATACCCTTTAACCCAAAGATACCATTACAAACAGTTCTTACTTTATGTAAATTTACATTATGCAAATGTAACTTTATGGAAATAATTCTGAAAGAAATCCTTATCCCCCCCAAAAAAAACCAAACCCCTAATCAGTACCATGCCCTCTCTCCCACCCCCATCAAAAGAAAAACAAACAAATAAACCAAACAACCTCCAAGTGAAATTAATATATAGGCAAGTGCTGAGGTTACCACCTTGCTGCCACCAGATCAGTAGCTTAGCTAGAGACTTCCATCACTCAAAAAGACCTTTTTCTAAGGGCCCAGCCCCCACCTATCTGTCTTTCCACAGCCCTGCCCAGCCTGTCACCCATGTTGTTCTGTCTATGTGCCTATCCTACTTCCACATATCTGTCCCCTACTTGTTCTTTAACTCCTGTGTTGTCTTATCTTCTCAGTTTTCAAACCCCCACATGTCATCTTTGCTTTCCTCCCTCCTTCACTTCCCTATGTGCCCTCCATAATTGTTTAAGTAGAGGTCTGTGGAATGATCCATTTACATAAAGCAAGAGCTGTTTGTATTGTTCCTTTGGGTTTTTTTTTTTTTAAAGCATGAAAGAAAAGAACCATATACGGGAAAATATTTGTAGCAGCACTTTTAGTTATAGTAAAAACTGGAAACAAAATGAATATCTATTAGCTGGTGAATGGTTGAACAAAAGTTAGTATAGGAATATGATGAAATATTATTGTGATATAGGAATAACAAAGAGGGCAAATTCAAAGAATCCTAGGAAGATTTGTATGAATTGATGCAGTGAGGTAAGCAAACCAGTAAAAACAATTTATAAACTGTAAAAAGAAAACCCCTGGGACAGACTTGAAAAGCTATGATATTGATGTGATGACCAGATACCCCTTCAGAGGACTGATGATGAAATTTGGCTTCTGACTTTTTACAATTGAGATGATTGACTAGAAGTACAGAAAGAGATTTACTTTTTAAGACATGGACAGTGTATGGATCTGTTTTGCTTTACTCATTTGTTACAAGAGGGATTTTTTGGAAGGGGGGCACATAAGGAGAAATGAGACTGAAGTCAAAACTTTGTGTGCGTGTATATGTGTGTATATGTGTTTATGTATATACAGATAGTAGTTCAGAAGGGGTTACATTAAGCAGAAAAGTGTTGGAACTACTACAATAAATTTAATATATACCTTAAAAAACCAAATTGTGCATAATATTGCTATTATTTGTATGGTGCTTTAAAGTTTGTGAGGTATTTTATAAATATTTCATTTTAGCTTCACAATAACTCTTGAAGGAAGAACTATTATTATCATTCCTTTTTACAGATGAAGAAACTGAGCCCAGTCTGAAGTTAAGCAACTTGTTCATAGCCTCACAACTAGTAAGTCTCTTAGGCTGGATTTGAACTCAAGTCTCACTGACTTGACTCCAGCATTTCATCCACTGTGCTATCTAGTCACTTCATTTTGCCATATTGTTCCATCATTTTCCAGTTGTGTCCAAGTCTTCATGATCCTTTTTGGGGTTTTCTTGGTAAAAATACTGGGAATTTGCCATTTCCTTCTCCAGTTCATTTTTTACAGATAGGAAAATCGAAGCAAATAGTTTAAAGTGACTTACCAGGATAACACAGCCAGTATCTGAGGCCACATTTGAATTTCCTGACTCCTGGCCTACTATTGTAATTTATCCACTGTGCCGCCTATCTGATCTTTATTTTTCTACTCTTATTTATATAAAAAAAGTTTATATTTGCTAATGTTTGTCATGTTTATATATTAAATAATAACTATAATAAAAAGGAGAGGGAAAGAAAAAGGGGCAGAGAACGTAGATCAAAGCAGCTGAAAAATATTAAAGAAAGGTAGGGCTGAGTTTATAGATAGGCTAGAATAAACCTGATTAACAATCAGGGCAGGAACAGAGCAGGATCAGCTGATGGCCCTTGACCTTTCAAATTTGCTGAGGAAACAAGTCCTAAAGTAAGTGAAGAGAGGGTGAATGCCAAAGAGTAGTCTGCTCCAGTCACTGGTCCTTGGGATGGGGATAGCTATGGGGGAAGAGGGGGAGGGGAATGGAAGGGCTTCTGAACTAGAAGCCAGGAGAATTTGGTAATGAAACGATCAGGCAGACACACGTACATACTCACTCACTTTATACCACTGGTGAGCCAGTGAGAGTTTAACCACCTCCAGCTAGATTTTCTGAACTCGAGGAGGGAAGAAAGAAGGGGACAGGTGGGGCATGGATCGGGCTAAGTCAAGAGATCTCTCAAGCTTTTGAAGGAATTGGAATAAACGCCTTGAAGAAAGCATCCTCACATAGGACACTCAGTCCTGAGGATTAAATATCATCTTTGAGGGGTATTAAAGGCTGAAGCAGGTGGCAGGGAAAGTAGCTTGACAGAGAAGTCTTTGAGTGTTTCTGATGGCACTCCTAAATGTTGAGATGAAGGCAACAGTGGGCACCCTGACAATAATCTTCCTCCTTTTGTTGTTAAGCTATGTCTAACTCTCCATTAGAGTTTTTTCTGACTGTCTCCCAAATCTGGAATGCTCTCCTCTCCACCTCCGCATTTCTTGGCTTCCTTAATGTCCCAGATAAAATGCCACTTTCTCCAGGAAATCTGTAGGAAAGATAGCTAGATGGCAAAATGGATAGCTCTGTGAGCCTAGAATCAGGAAAACATCAGTTTAAATTTTACTAGTAGTGTGAATCTGGGCAAATCAGTTTCCTCATCTGTCAAATCAGCTGGAGAAGGAAATGACAAACAACTCTATCTTTATCAAGAAAACCCCTAATGGGGACATGAAAAGTCAGAACTGAAATGACCAAATGCTACTGCAGCCACTACCAGAAATGATTCCCCCTAATTAGTCTTCTCTCTTGACTATTTGTGTTTAACTATACTAATATAAACATAGTTGTTTGCTTACTGTCTCTTATTAGATTGTGATCTTGAAAGCAGGTTCTGTCTTTTGCCTTTATCAGCATCTACAATGCTTATCATGGTGCCTGATACACCGTAGGGACTTAATGCTTACTCTCTGATACAGTGTTGGTTAAAAAGTAACAGATTTGAAGATCTCAGGATAGTTAAAGAGCTTCAGAGTAAGTGGTATCTATTCCCTCTTATCTCACTTGTATAGTGAGATAGATGCTGAATTGGAGCTCTATGGGACTCAGAAGTTCTGAGTTCAAATTCCAACTCTGTCACTTAGTATCACTCAATGAGGAATCCTACTACTAACTTCTTGAATTCCTCCTTTGTAAAAATGAGGGTATTGAACTAAATGATTTCTGAGATCCCTTCTGGGCTCCTCCATAAAAGCTATAACCCTACTATATATTTGCGCTCTACTCGGGCATACATTTGGTATCTTTAACACAGTGCTTATATATAGTAGGCACTTAATAAGTGTCTTGAATTACATGTTTGTCACAAATCATCATAAATATAATTTTTGTACATATCATCTATAATCTCATCTAGCAATGCATCTGGGACATGTTTGTTGAATGAATGAATGGCATGTAAATTCACAGTGCATTTTTGGGCAATGGGATATAGAGTGACAAAAGAATAACAATAACAACTGGCATTCATTTAACATTAAGAGTTACACATATATTTAACCTATTTCAGATTGCTTTGTCTTGGGGAAGGGAAAGGTAAGTGGGAGACGTAGAAAAGTTTAGAACACAAGAATTTTACAAAAATGCATGTTGAAAACTATCTTTACATGTATTTGGACAAATAAGACTTTAAAAAAGATTATATAAAACTTTATAAATATTCTCTCCTCTGATTCTTACAACATCCTATTTAAGGTCCTCTTTTAGGAATTAATAAATTATGTTTTAAGAGTGATGTGGAATCCTGAAAGAAAGAGTATTTCTCCTGAATTGGAGAGTATTTCAGTTTTAAACCTTATTAGAATTCAATCAGAACTAGAAAAGAGTTTAGAGTTCTATAGTAGAATAAATAAGGAAAACTGAGGCTTTGGGAATAGATGATTTAGGGAAGTGGGAGGAAGAGGTTTGATGAAGTTGTCACACAGTTAGTGAGTGGCAAAACCAGGAGTTTTAAAAGGTTTATTATAGGAGTAATTTTAAAAATTGGCTTTCCCTGGCATTCTCAAGACAAATAAGGGTGAATTTTACAGCTATAATTGACTTACTTCAGCAAATACCTGGAAGTGAAAGCATAATCTGCTTTAGCATAATGAAAACCTGGATGTTACCTTTGCTTCCTTGCACACTTGTAGGCTTGGGGTCAGGAGTGTGGTAGAGTGAGTGCCCCTTCCCTGTTAACTCCAGGGTAGTCTGAAGTCAAAAGTACTACATTCAAATCTCCCCTTTGTTTCTTACAACCCATGTGCCTATTAGCAAATGCATTCTGCTCAGGTGACTTCTCTATTAAATGATAGTGTTGGCCATGATTTCTTTTCAGCTCTAAACTTTTGGGGGGAGAGATGGGTAAAGAATGTAACAACCTTAAAGGGCCCCATTTATCTCCCAGACATTCCTGTTCCCTCTCATTCTCTACAATCCCTCCTTTATCTCCTCCTGCTTACCTGACTCCAGGAAATAAGTCAAAGAAGAATTGGAATCGCCGCCTTCTCAGAGGGTGGTAAGCCCTTAGGAGAATCTGGGTGGCCCTATATACTAGGGCTAGAAGGACAGGTTTCTATTGGAGGGGAGGAGGAGGGGGATCAATCATGCTTTTCCTCTGAATGTGGCCAATGGTCAATAGGAAGGGCAGGCTGTCCAGGTCTCCACTGGCCTGGCTCCTGACCTCTCTTTTTTTCCTCCCAGACCCTAGGTGAGTCCTGCAGGAGAGAATGCATCAGGCCCAAAAGCAGACAGAGAGCAGCTGGTCTTGGGTGGTGCTGCTGGCCACCGTGGTAACGCAAGGCCTGACACTGGGCTTCCCGACTTGTATTGGTATCTTCTTCACTGACCTCCAACGTGATTTCCAAGCCAGCAATAGCGAGACATCCTGGTTTCCCTCCATCCAGATTTCATTACTTCATGCTGGAGGTGAGTTCCCTTGCAAGGGGGTGGGACTGGAAACATAGAGACACTGACCATGAGCCTGAAGCAATGGGGTCAGGGGCTTCATGCTCTTTTGAGTCCACACTCCTAGGACCAAAGAGTTAGAACTAAAAAATGACTCTTAGAAATAAGCTAAATTAACCCCATCTTTATATTTAAGTAAGACCTGAAGTCTTATTACTTGCCTCAGATCACACACCTGATAGGTGGGATGAAATACAGAATCATAGAATGTGAGAGCAAGAAGGGACCTTAGACCAACTAGATACATGAATTAGGAATACTTGTGAATACTTTTATATATCTATCATCTCCTTTGCTTTTCACAGAAACCTTGCATATCAATATTTTAATTGCACTTTTATATAAATAAGCAGGCTAAGTGGCTTGTCCAAGATCATTTAGCTTGTAAGAAGCAGAGCTGGGCTTTGACCCAAAGTCCAGTCCAGTCTTCTTCCTCCTCAGGATCTGGTGCTAAACTTTCTGGCAAAGGTCTTTCTTTCTTTTTCTCATTTTGATATTTTATTATTTCCCCCCCTACACACACACACACACTTACATGTAAAAACAATTTTTAATATTCATTTTTAAAAATTGTGCATTCCAAATTCCTTGCTCTCTCCATTCTCTAATTGAGAAGGTAAGCAGTTTGATATGTTGAAAATGGGGTAATCATGTAAAACATTTCCCCAAATAAGTCATGTTAGAAAAGAAAACAGACCAAAAAAAGAAAAGAAAAAAATAGTCTTTTTGAAAAATATGCTTTGATCTGCATTTAGACTCCATCTATTCTTTCTCTGGACATGGATAGCATTTTTCATTATAAGGCTTTTGAAACTGGATCATTGTATTGTTGAAAAGAGCTAAGTCATTCATAGATGATCATAAAATAATAATGCTGTTACTATTACTGTGTACAGTGTTCTTCTGGTTCTGCCCATTTCATTTTGCATCAGTTCATGTAAATCCTTCCAAGTTTTTCTAAGAGCGCCCTGCTCATCATTTCTTATATCACAGTAGCATTTCATACAATCATATAACACAACTTGTCTAGCCATTCCCCAGTTGATGAACATTCCCTCAATTTCCAATTCTTTGCTACCAGGAAAAGAGCTGCTATAAATATTTTTGTGTCTATAGGTCTTTTCCATTTTTGTTTTCGATCTCTTTGGGGTACAGACCTAGTAGTAAGTGGTATTACTAGGCTAAGATCCTTTTTCAGCTTTTATCTCCTTTCCCTACCCTCACCAGAAAAAAATTCCATAAAATATCTTCAAGGAAAGACATTACAACACAGAGACAATTTTGAAGTAGAGCACTATGAACATGGAACATGGCATATAATCATAGATTTGACTGGTTGATTTTTTTTTCTGATCTGCTTTTTTCTCTTTTATTCTTTATTATAAATAAGGGATGTTGGAAAATTAAGATATCAAAAACAAGAAATTTCAATAAAAATTTAGAGACAAAATTTTTTTTTAATTGTCTTTTTTTTTTTTTTAATATGACGCATCAAGGATCCAAATCCAGATTTTTACAAATGCAATGCTTGATCTGGCTTTCCATTGACATTCTATCAGGTTTCCTTGTCCACCTTTAACAGATTCTGATGATTTTTTTTCTCTCTACTAGACTGGGTTGGATTTGACTTAGGAGATAACAGCAGCATTGCTCAATGGTACTGAGTCTCATGTTCTAGAGGACTGGACACTGGAACTAATTCTCTACTGAAATCAGGATGCCATAGATATCACCAGATTTAGTCATAGAGTACTTGCCAATATGCTGTAATTATTTTTTTCAATAGTAATTTGTTTTTCCAAAAACATGTAAAGATACACTCATTTTTGTAAAATTTTATGTTCTAAATTTTTCTCCCTCCTTCCCTTCTCCCAAAACAGCAAGCAATCTGATATAGGTTAAACATGTAAAATCCTTTTGAATGTATCACCATATTTATCATATTTTATAAGAAAAATCAGACCAAAAGGAGAAAAAAATGAGAAAGAAAAACAACAAAAAAAAGGCAAAAATAGTATGCTTCAATCCACATTCAGTTTCTATAATTCTCTGGATACAGATGACATTTTCCATCCTTGAATCACCACATTGCTGACAAGAGCAAAGTCCATCACAATTGGTCATCATATAACATGTGACCAATTGTTCTCTTGGTTCTGCGCAATTCATTTGCTAAATAATTATTCTGAAGACTCTCCAGTTGCTTACATCATCACTGAATTTGGAAATCACAAAACCCAAATTCAATTTTCAATCTGCCATGCTACTGCTACTACTTTGAGTAATGTATTAATGTCTCTGGGTCTCAGTTTTCTCCTCTGAAAACTGAGGAAGTTAGATTAGATGATCTCTAAGGTCCCTTCAAATGCTATTTCTTTGAACTGGACATTTGAGCTTATAATCTTCTTGCCCTTTGAAGTGTTCCCAGAACTGTTTGTAGTCTGGGATGAGGCAGTTTATTCCAGGAGGAGGTAGGAGCTTCCCAGGAAGCAATTACTATGACTGTTTTGCATACAATGAGAATTCTCATCAGTGTGGGAAGAACTAGCATATGAACTTATGAAATAGATGGATCCAAGAAGTACAGTTCTCCTTGGGACTTGTTGGAGAGCTGGAGGGATAGAGATGGAAGGAAGGAAGGAAATAAGCATTTAAGTGCAGGCTATGTGCCAGGTATTTAAGTGCTTTTCTAAATGTTATTTCATTTGATCTTCATAACAACCTTGGGAGTTAGGTGTTATTATTATGTCCATTTTACAGTTGAAGAAATTAAGGCATAGAAGTTAAGTAATTTGCCCAGGTTCCCACAGCTAGGAAGAATCTAGGCTAGGTTTAAACTTGGGTCTTTCTCCTAACACCATGATAGTTCTCTATCTATTACTTTTACTAACTGCCTCTCAACTTAGATGTTTGTTATTGTTCAGTTGCATCTAATTCTTCATGATCCCATTTGGGGTTTTCTTGGCAAAATGGTTTGCCATTTCCTTCTCTAGCTCTTAAAAAAACTGATGAGGAACTGAGGCAAACAATGTTAAAAACAGGTCATACAGCTAGTAAGTAACTGAAAGCAGATTTGAACTCAGGAAAATGTCTTTCTGACTCAGGCTGGGCACTCAGTCCACTGCACCAGCTAGTTGCCCCAACTCAACTCCAATTCTTATTAGCTTTGTGACTTCCTTCCTGACCTCAGGCAATTCTAGGAAGTTTCCAGGGAAGAACAGGGCAAGAAGCCAGGCTCTTCAGAATACCTAACTGCCAGCTCTTTTTTTTTGTTCTCATTTTTAAAAAATATTTTCAGTTTCAAATTTTCTCCATCTCACTATCCCTTCTCCTACCCATTGAGAAGGTAAGAAATATAATACTTATTTTATATGTGTGTGTGTATATATATATGTCATCCAAAATAGATTTCTACATTAGTTACATGAACAACTCTATTTTCAGTTCTTCCCAATGGAAGAGTCGGGGTTGGTATGGAATAAAAAATATACTTAGAAAACAAACAAATACGAATCAGATTTGACACAGGCATTTTTATTCCCATGCAGACTGAGAATGCCAAGCAGTAAAGAATCACAGAATGATAATAGTCTAATAGTCCTTCAAGAGGTCTCATTAAGACATTTGCAACATTGCTACTTATGAACTATTTCACATTTTACCTCCACGGTGTACAGACCCATTAGTACTAAGTAAACTCTAATTATTTCCTAAAACCATTTCTTTGTCTATGTGAGACATTCCCTCTTGGCTGGCTGGTCAACCTCTACTATTATTTATTCCCCAAATGTTCTAGAAACTGGTATCTTAATGTCCCAGTGCCTGGGAGAGAGCCAGCTGCTTTTGGAGATCTCACAAGTCCATGTACCAAAGTAGAGAAGATACAAAAAAGGGGTAAACCCATCCCAGATAGATGTTTCTCTAAGAGGCTATAAGCTTACAGTTTTTCATCTTGTAGATAAAAGGCATCTTTGAGCTAAGAGTCATCCTTACATCTGGCAGCCAGCAGGAATAGAAGCCCGTAGCCAATTAAGAGTAATCATAACTGACAACAAACAGAGAAAATCTGTGTCTGATCCTCAAGGAGAGGAGTGAGAAGTCCCTCCATCATACATTCCCACTTTACATGCTGTACAGAGTGCTTTGCAAACTATAAAACACTATATAAATTTCAATTATAATTGGTTTAATCTACTTCACAGAATTCTTTTGAGGATCAAATAAAATAATATATAAAGCACTTAATGATGGAAATAGGGACTGTATTTGTGATTTCATTAATATGAGAACTTCCAGATGAAGAAATTCCTTCAATTCAAGTAAGCATCTTCTCTACAAATTGTAGTCTTAGAGAGTTACCTAGACCTTAGAGAGGCTAAGTGACTTACCTGTATGTCTCAGAGACAAGACTTGAACACAGCTATTCCTGGACTGGAGGCTGACTCCCTGTTCACTATAACAGACTGCTTCTCATAACTTTATAGTATGATAGGTTTATTTAGGCTTTTATAAATATAAACCATTTCTCCCTCTCATATCCTGAAATCCGCCTCTGCTGGGACTGTTCTTTTCCTTAGTGGTCCCTAGAGATTCCCTCAGTAGATGTTTCCTGGCAAGAGTATTGGTTTCAGTTTTTGTCTTAATAACCTCCTCCTAGAAGGGATGCCTTATTCCTGACCTCAGGCAATTCCAGGAGGTCTCTATGAAAGAGAAGGGCAAGCAGCCAGGATCTTCAGAATGCCTAACTAAGAAGGAAATCACAGCTCTCTTTCCCCTTCTATCTGCATACATGCAACCTCCTTCAGCTTGGCTCTAAAGAATGAGGAGGATAACTGAGGCAGGTTCAGGTTTCTTCTCCCTCCCTTTTTCCCCCTCTCACTTGGACCAGAGCATGTTATACTGGTTCTCCCGGCTGTCTTCCAATAACCAGGGAATGTTTTTTTCCTGCTTTCTCATGAGATTTCTTGTGGCGAGGTGGATTATCAGAGCTGGCAGAGAGATGGGAACAGATACTGCTTGTTCTTGGCCCATCCTCTAGCAGCCGGGGTAAAGACCTTAGTCCAGGGAGTCTCTTGGCAGGAGAAGAGATGACTTTCTGACCCCTTATACAAAGGAATGATGGCTGGGAGAGTACACTGAGGATCAAGAAGCCCTGGATTCATAAGTCTTACTTCTGACTTATATTGACTTCATACTAAGAGACTTTAATATACATGTTGATATTTCTTTAAATACTTAATAATAGATGCAACACTAGACTTGGCATTAGAAAAACCTAAGTTCACTTCTTCCCTCATATACCTACTAGTTTTGGACTTCCTGGACAAGTCATTTAATCTCTGTCTGCTTTAGTTCCTTCATCTGTAAATTGAGGATTAAAATAACATCCCTTTTGACCCACATGTGCACGAATGTTTGTGGCAGCCCTTTTTGTAGTGGCTAGAAACTGGAAACTGAATGGATGTCCATCAGTTGGAGAATGGCTGAATAAATTGTGGTATATGAAAATTATGGAATATTACTGTTCTGTAAGAAATGACCAACAGGATGATTTCAGAAAGGCCTGGAGAGACTTACACGAACTGATGCTGAGTGAAATGAGCAGGACCAGGAGATCATTATATACTTCAACAACAATACTAGATGATGACCAGTTCTGATGGATCAGGCCATCCTCAGCAACGAGATCAACCAAATCATTCCCAATGGAGCAGTAATAAAATAACATCCCTTTTATAAGATTGTTATGAAGATCAACTGAAATATCTGTTCACCCTTTAGTACAATATTGGGTATCTATATAATAGGTTCTTAAGCTAATCAGATGTAAATTATTTGGAGGTTAAATTTGTTTTGTTTTTGTATTTTTCTTCCTAGCACACATGCCCAGAACATAATAGCTATTTAATAAGTGTTTGTGGAATGTTGAATTAATTAGTGGGGAACAAACTGATTGACTTATTCCGCTGCCCCAGAAATATACATTCAGCTCTCTGAATACATACTACAATTGATATGTATACAACAATCAGGTTTATTATATTCATCCACCTATACAGCCTTCCATACATTCATAAAACCCAATTTATACACATTCTTTTTTATATTATTCTTAATAAAAATTGATGTGTATGTAATCCTTTTAAATTTTCATTGAAATTTTAATTTTTATATCTCCTACATACTATTCCTCCTCATGCCAGAAAGACATCTCTAATAATAAAGAATAAAAAAAGATTTTTAAAAATTGGCACAACTAAACTAACCAATACATGAACCAAATCAGATGTTACAGGTAGTGTTCCATATCCATAATTCCCTAACTCTGCAAATCAAGGAAAGAAGGCCTGATAATTATAATTTAATAGCATCCCTTTTTTATCTTATTATTTTTTTTCCATTTACGTGGTTGTAGCCATTGTATACATTGTTTTCCTAGTTCTTTTACTTTGCATCAATCTGACAGTACAATAATTCATTACATTGGTGCTCCTCAACTTGTTCGACCATCTCCTTTGTTTCCAGATCTTTGTTACTGCAAAAAGTGCTACAGTAACTATTTTGGAACATATGAGATGTAGTTTTTTTTTTTTTTTTTTTTTTTTTAATTACTGATCTCCTTGAGGGCAGATGTCTAGCACCAGTATCTCTGGGTCCAAGAGTATTGACGTTTTAGCAATTTAGCATAATCCTAAATTGCTTTCTAGAATGATTGGACCAATTCATAGTACTCTGACCAATGTTAGACAGCTCTTTACTTTTACGGATTTTCCCATTCATTTTATCATTTAATTCTGTGAACAATCCTAGGTAGTAGATAAGTATTATTTTCCTTATTTAACAGATGAGGAAATGAAGTGGCTCAGGGAATTCACCTGACTTCCCCAATGTCATACAGCTAATAAATTACAGATTCAAACCTCAGATTTGTGATTACAACTTTGTGCTCTCTCTGTTATGTACATATATACCTGCAGCCTCCTCTCCTCCTATAATCACATATGATTGATTACATACATATTGACCCATATTATCATGTCCATCTACCCATACCCTCTTATACACATTCATACATAATCTCTCATATTCACATACACATTCCCAATTCACCTTTAATCTTATACATTCATAACCCATACTTTCTCACATTACCAGGTCAATGGGAAAGGTAACATCTGAGAAAGCCCTGAGTCATAGTGAGAACAGGAACTGGATGGCTGGAAGCTGTACGAGGTGGGGTTGGAGGTGCTGTCCTGGTTAAATGTTCTATAGCAGATAGTCTGTGATAGATAGCTCATTTCCCGATATCTATGTCTTGGATTGTGGGATGTCCTCATTGGGCAGAGAAAAAAAAATGGATAAAGGAATAAATTAGAAGATTTCCCCTTAAGCATATGTTAAAGCATTTAATCAATCCTTGGTCCAGAGTTCCATGTTTGAAGACTACTTAAATATATACTTTTAATCATTAACTCCATGCAACCTAATAAGCTGTGTAGGACTCAAGAACAGATAACCTTAGAGGACACAACTAAGAATAATTGCAGAGCAACAGCTTTAGACTTTGTAAAAGGAAAAACTTTCTAAAAGAGCTGAATGATAACAAATAATAACAAAAACAATAATTTGCATTTATGTAGTGCTTTAAGATTTGCAAAAAAACCTTAACTCATTTTATCCTCATATGAACCCTATGAAATAAATACTATTATTATTCATTTTACAACTGGGGAAACTAAGGCAGACAGAGTTTAATTGACTTGCCCAGGGTCATAAAACTAAAAAAAAATCTGAAACTGAATTTAAATTCAGATCTTCCCGACCCCATATCTATCTACTGTAGCACTTAGGTACTTTGTGGTAGGATAGGCTGTTTCAGCATGATTTCAGGAATGTTGCAGAAAGGATTTCTGTTCAGGGAAATCTAAGATGCTGAGATTCCTTTCAGCTTAGAGTTTGTATGTTTCTATGGGAAGGTTAGGATGAAAGAGGTCCCTTTGATTCAAATATGTCCTTTCAAGAATGTTACAGAAAGGATTTTGGTTCAGGAAAACATCAGACTGTGAGATTCCTTTCCACTTGGACCTTGTCTGATCCTATAGAAGGGGATTGGATGAAGGAGCTCCCTTTGGTCCCAATGTATCCTCATAGGATGTTCTCCAGAACTCCAGGCTGTTCCTTTGGCTCCATCCCTAACCTGCCCCACTCTCTTTTTGGTTTCACCTCCCCCAGGGCCCATTTGCAGTATGCTGGTGGAGCACTTTGGTTGCCGCGTGACAGTGATGCTAGGGGGAATCCTGGCCAGCTCAGGCATGGTGGCCAGCTCCTTCTCCCGCTCCCTTAGCCAGCTCTACATCACAGCCGGATTCATCACAGGTGACAGCCATCAGCTGCCCTTTCTCTTTCTCCCCCTAACCTCCTAAGCCCAGGGTTTGGTGGGATGGGGACTTGGAGGAGCAATGGCAGGAAATGGAAGGGAAGACAGTGGATCTGAGAAGTGTGGTTGGGGAGAGAAACGGATGGGCAGGCTGTTTGAAGGCAGGGGTGCTGTGCTGCTCTGGCGTGCTCCAGAAGTGATCTCTGGCTTGTTCCCAGGGGCTGCCTCTGTTATGGGCTAGATGCTACATCAAGTCTTAACTGGGCTAGCTAAGTGGGTGGGGAAAGAGGCAAAACTGACACTTTAAGGAATTGTTGGGTGTGGGGAATGGACCTCAACTCTCATCAAAGCTTGAGGAGACATAAGTGGATGGATCACTGAGATGGCATCTCTTCCTTCCCCCTTCCTTCCCCTGCAGGCCTAGGGATGTCCTTCAGCTTTCAGGCAGGCATCACAGTGTTGGGATACTACTTCTCCTACCACCGGACACTGGCCAACGCACTGGCCTCAGCTGGGGTCTCCATTGGTATCACGCTCTGGCCCCTGCTTTCCCGCTACCTCTTGGAGTCCTTCGGATGGAGAGGCACCTTCTTGATCTTTGGCGGGGTCTTCCTTCATTGCTGCGTTTGTGGGGCCGTCATGAGGCCTGTGGCACTTAAGGCTGAGTCAGCCTACCCCCCACCCAACAAGGCCCCTGAACCAGGCTGTCTGTTGACTTGTGGCCAGGCTGTGCGGCGACATCTGGCCTTTGACGTCTTCCTCCAGAACCAGGGCTACCGCTTCTATACCCTGGGTGTAGTGTGGATGCTGATGGGCTTCACAGTGCCCCACATCTTCCTGGTGCCCTTTGCCTTGAGCCATGATGTGGAAGAACACAAGGCTGCTTTGCTTATCTCCATCATTGGCTTCAGCAACATATTCATTAGACCCATGATTGGGGTGGTAGCTGGCCGGGCAATGTTTGCAGGTCACCGTGTGTTCCTTTTTGCACTGGCAGTCTTGTTAAATGGGCTGAGCAACCTCATTTGCGTTATCTCAGCCAGCTTTACTGTGCTAGTTTTTTATTGCTTGATATACAGCGTCTCCATGAGCGGCATTGGGGCTCTCATCTTCCAGGTGCTCATGGATATAGTGCCCATGAACAGATTCTCCAGTGCCTTGGGTCTCTTCACCATCCTTGAAAGTTTCACCATCCTTGTATCTCCTCCACTGGCTGGTGAGGATAGGGAAGTTACCAGTTGGGGAAGGAGGCTGGGGCTGGTATCTGGAAAAGGGAATTTACCCTGGGAGGAGGGAAAAAGGGATATAGGTACGTGTGGTATCATGGAAAGAACACCGGATTTGTTTCAGATATTTACCATCTCTGTAATCCTGGGCAAATCATTTAATCTCTCCTAGACCTGTGTTCCTCATCTATAAAAATGAGATAAGTAAACTAGATGGTATCTAAGGCCTCATTCAAATCTAAATATTATAAGGCTATGGCTAAGTGCCCAGTGAAGGAAAATTGCCATATATCACTCAGACTGACTTAAGTCGATGACATAGTGAGAAAAGCATGGAATTTGGAGTCCAAAGACTGGGCTGAGATCCAAGTAGCTAGTTGTATGACCTAGAACAAATTTTATTTCCTCAACTATAAACTGGTGATGGTATCACTTGCCTTAGGTACTTCCCAGGATTGTGGTGAGAATCCTACTTTGTAAATGGGAAAATGCTATGTCGGTTGTGTGGTTTTTCATCATGACCTAGGAATCTGTCAGGGAAGAGGAGCCTCAGAAATAGCTCCTAAGGTCCCTGTATCCCTCACCTCTCTCAACTTGGCTTCCCTCTCCCATGCAGGTCTACTTTTGGACACTACTGGCAACTTCAGCTATATTTTCTACATGTCCAGCTTCTTCCTCATCTCAGCTGCATTCTTCATAGGTCTCAGCTTCTTCATCTTGAAGAAGAAGAAGAAAGAGAAGCAAATAATGGACATAGTCCATGAGGAGCCTATTGTAGAAAAGGAGCTTAACCTGAGAAACACAGAGGAGCCTGTGACTCAGTCACATTCAACAGTCACATATGTGACGTATGTGACAAGCGTCTGAGCCAAGGAACTCTAGAGGGCAAAGACTATAAATTCTTTCTAATTTCAGACCCTTCTGTGCTAGCCTTCATTTTATTATGTCTCTCTGGTTTCAACCCCCTCAAGGCCCAATGAAGCACTAGCTTCTTGAGCTCACTTACCTTGTGATCAGAAGGTTCCTCTCCCCTCGAAGAGGTCAGAAAGAGGAACTTATTGTATTTTTTCCCAGTCCCCTGTCTCTTCCACCTCTTGGGAAACAAAAATTCTCAGAACTAGGAGAGGCTATGGACAGCACTGGAAAGAGGGAACCAGATTTATTCTAGCAGAGACCAAGAAAAACAGTATGTTTGAATTACATGAATTACACGCAAAGACATTGTTTCCTGGAGCAGCTGGCTATAAAACTCATTGAACTAATGGGGTGAATTAATGAAGCACAGAAAATAGGTGTGGGGTAAGTTTTATTCCCCTTACTCTGTCTCTTCTTTTTTTTTTTTTTTTTTTTTTTTTTTTTTCCTCCACTTGGCTGGAGCAGTCTGGGTGGAATTTTGTTTGTTGACTTGACTGGATTGAGTTTCCAAAAAGAAGCTTTCTCAGGGACCTTTAAGAATTGATTTTCTTTGCATGACCAGAACTTACTCTCTGTTCTGCTGCACAGAGGCAGGGATGGAGTGCCATGGCCCTGATTCTGCCCAGCAGGAATGAGTCAGTGCCCCCATTGGCACCCCCTCTATCATCATCAAGTGAATGTGGACCTACTCTGGATCTTTCTGCTTCCCTGTGCTAAAATCCCACCTATCTGTGCTATAAGACAGGGATGCTTCAGGCATCCCTGTGCTTCAGGCACAAACCAGTTTCCTGATAGGGCAGAAGGAAATTCAGATTTTTCAGAATATTTGTCAAGTGCCCATTGTATTGATCATCATGGAAAATACAAAGATGAATTAAAAAAAAAAAACTGTCGGAACTTAGGAACTCATGATCTAATAGTAGGGCAGGCTGAGAGTCTGGCATGGGCCAGCAGGTAGATAAATTTGCTGCTAAATACCAGATCTTAAAAGGTTTTTTGTTTGCTTGTCTGTTTTGTCCCTTCCTCCCCTTCAAGGTTTGGAGGCAGCTAGGTGGCTTAGTCAATGGAGTGTCAGATCTGGAATCAGGAAGACCGAGTTCAAATCCAGCCTCAGACACTTAAGTGTGTGACCCCAGGTACTTAAGTCTATTTGCCTTTATCCAGTAGAGAAGGAAATCACAAACCATTCTAGTATCTTTGCCAAGAAAACTCTATCAACAAAATGGTCTAAGAGGTCAGAAAGAGTTGGCATGACTGAACAACAGCCCTTACCAGGGGGGACAGCACAAAAGCTTGATAGAAAGCTAATCCCTGAAATCATAGTTTACTTGCACAAAAATCTCTTTCTCTGACCCTTAAACCCTAGGTCATTGCTTTCCTCACCAACATTCCTGACTCCACTCCCACCCTAACTTCCTCATGGTGCAACAATGCCAAGACAAGATAAGGACCAAGGACAGAGAATCAGTTTGCATAGTGAGAAGCTCTATAAGGTGGGGGAAGGTGACTTGCAGAAGGAAGTAGTTTAATTTTGGAGCCACTTCCTCAAATTCCATTATTATCTCAATTTTCCTGGGGATTTGGTAGCTGTGGTTCAGTACCACTTCACATTTAATCTGGATCTCATGTCTTTTCACACACAACAAAGATCTAGAGGATCTAAAGCAGAAAGGTGGCAGACTCTTGATCCTTCAATGTCCTCTCTTTTGAGTGATAAGATCAAACTGATATATTAATCCCCTGAAGAGGCCAGCCCCAGTAGTTGCAAGACAACCTTGAATTTTGGCAAGAATAAGGATACACTTGATTTGAAAGAGTGGAAAGGACAAAGCAGTGGTCTTGGTCCAATGGTCTATAGCTGTAGAACAGATTTTGAGATTCTCATTGGGTAATATGTGAGACTTGTCAGAGTTCTCTTCCCAACCTTATGTACCTATCTGTCTAATGGATAAATTGGATGATCTATTGGAGTCTGTCTCTTTATCTGTCCCTGATATACTTAGTAGCACAAAACTGTATCAGATAAAAGAGAAATGATCAAAAGAGGCATCATAATACAATGGGAAGAGGTCTAGCCTGAAAATCAAGACATAATTCTGATTCTGTCTGTTACTATGTGATTGTGGGCAAGTAACTTCTTTTAATGAGAATATTGGAGTTGATCTCCTTTCCAATTCTAAAGTTCACTGTGGGGAAAACTTCTATATACCCTTAGATTTGCACCTATTCCTACTAAATATTTTCTGTGTCATATATATATATATATATATATATATATACACATACATACACACATGAAACTCACAGACTATTTAACTTTGGTTCTCTCTGCCCTGTTATAAAACCAGGGAGGATGGACCCAAAAAAAGTACCAAATTTTAGACAGCTAGATGAAGTGTGTATTACCTAATTGTCAGTAAGATACATAAAAATGGATTTAATCTGGATTTCATGTCTTACCACCCAACCCCTTGCTCATATGCTGCTAAACACAGTCTGCTGAAGCAAGTAGGATTCTATGGAAAAATCATTCTTCAATGCACATTGTCTTAAACTGTGAGTTCCTTGAGAGCAGGGACTGTCTTGTGCATCTCATATTTACCAGTAAGTGAGAATTTACTGGTTTCCAAACACTTTCTTCAGATGAACCTTGGAAGGTAGACAGGGCAAGGAAAATTCTCCCCGAGCCCTAGAGAAGGAAAAAATAACTTGTCAAGATTTTGAATCCAGGTCTTCTGCCTAAATTAATACAGTGTTTGCTGCTATATTATGTTCTTTCTTTTTTTCTTTTTACATTATAAGTAAAGGCTTTGGGGGAGCAAGGCAGTTAGGGTTAAGTGACTTGCCCAGGGTCACACCGCTAGGAAGTGTTAAATATCTGAGATTAGATTTGAACTCAGGTCCTTCTGACTCTAGGGCTGGACTGTCCATTGTGCTATCTAGCTGCCCCTTGTCTTCTTAATATTATCTGTACACAGTCCTGCTCATAATAGGTTTTTGTTACACATTTATTGAATGAGTCAGTCAGCAAGGGTTTATGAAGCACCCTATTTGTCAGGCACTGAGATAAGTGGTAGATATACAAAGACAAAGCACAAGAGTCCCTGCCCTCAAGAAGCTTACTTCTCTATTTGGGGAGACATATAGAAATAGATACAAAATATTTTTTTAGAGCAGACCAGTGATTTTATTTTTAGAAGGAATTCTTGATAAGGAACCTGCCCCTACATATGCAGGTCAAGATCTGTTTTGCAACTTAGTGTTAATGAACTATCTAGGGATACTTAGAGGTTGTGACTTACTGAAGGTCATATCATGTGTATAAGAAGTAGGACCTGAACTCAAGGCTCCCTAACTCTTAAGACCATCTCTCCAAACTCTTCTGATCATGTAATACATATCAAGAATTTGAGCACAATTCTAATATATGTATATTATTTATGATAAACATGTACTACTAAATTAATAATTGTGTATATTACATAACATACACAAAATAGAAATTTTTAAATGAGTAAATAAAATATTTTCAATATGATTTCATTATTAATGAGCTAAACACCTTTTTCATTCTCATGATAAATATTAATGTTATATTAATCAAACAAGTAGTTTTTTAAAGTGTTCACTATGTCAGATACTATGTTCAGTACTGGGGTTACCAAGAAAGATACAATATGATTGATTGAAAATGCTTCATTAAACACATAAAACTTGTGATATGGCAGTTCAAAGGTCTTGATATAAGTACAGTTTATTTGGATATTCTAAATGGCTGAAAAAGGATACTTCACAAGAATACATATGGCTTCAAATTCAAGAAGCACATTGTTGACTACACTTACTATATCATGATCCTTATTTTTCAGTCCTTCCACCAATGATAAGCAATGGTTTTTGTTAAATATAAACCAGCAAATTTCTCTTTCTTGATATTAATTAATCTCACAAACTAATTGCATTTTTCTATTTTTAGCAAGTGTATTCAAAATCTACTAAAAGTCTTCAATGGGAAACTTTTTTAATAGTTCAGAATATTTCCAATTTTTAAAAAAATGTACAGATATAAGCATTGCCTCTGCATTGCTACAGACATGGTAGAACTCAAGAAGATGCTATCTCCAGAAGCACCAGTTCATGATGGAGTATGTTGGGGGATTTCTGGGAAGAGGGAGCTGAAGAGAATAAGCTTAAGAGTTTAATCTCCATCTTGAAACCAGGTGGGGCAAGCCAAAATTGAGCCATGTGCTGAATCAAGGGGCTTGTGCTCTCTTGCTCCCCTTTTTTGAGTTGCGTTGACTGTTTGACTGTTGCATTGCCACTACTACTGCTGTAGTTGTCTTGGGTGGACAAAAGTGGGGTTAAGAGACTGCCTGACAGCTAAAACTGAAGACTGGCAAAAAGGTAAAATATTTTCATCCCTACTATTTTGTGGTGGGGATGGGAATAACTCCCTATAGTTGCTCAGCCCTTACCTCCTTTCCATGAGGAGTTTAAATTATTAAAATCAGAGGAAGCCATTTTTGTTCTTCATTCTATCCAAATGAACTGTTCTCCCCTTTGCCCACTCTCCTTTCTTTGGTATTTTTTATTCTTCTTCATGTAAAAGAAAATCTGGCAGTCATTAGCCCATGTTGTGTGATTAGTGCTAGAGTGAATAGAGATTTGAGGAAAGATTTAGATCTGGTTAGAGAGAGAAGAAACATTTCAATTCACTTGGAAGTGCAGAGTAGGAGAGAAGAGCAAATTGAATACCTGGGGAATTTACAATTAAGTTTCATTGAAATAATATTCCTAAACCAGCCAGCACAAGTTTATTATAAAGGGCAAGCCTGGAGTCAAGCCAATCCATTAGTTTAGGTTCAGTGTTGGACAAAATGAGTTATTCATTAGTCATTTGAGAGCGAAATAAATGGTCTTAACATATATACATGCAAAGAATATTTACCAGATTATGAATTTGGGGAGAGGGGACTTTCTCCAGTCTATATGGAAATATACCTAGTCAGGGAAGGGTGTGGTGAATTATGGTTTTAGACATTTTTCAAGTCTGAAGGGTACCAACTCCATCTGGATGAACTTTCTTATGCCCTTAGATGACCTGGGAACCACATTGTTTATCCATCTAGAGGTCAACAGAAACAAAGGTTTGAGCCTTAAGCCCCCTGGCTATAATATTCTCATAAGACAGGTTAATAATATAGATGTAAATTATCTATTGATAATTGATCACCCAGACCTAATAAGCCTTGAAGCAAAGGCATGTTCTGGAAAAGAAGGGGGAGGTCTTCATTACTAGGTATACCTTACACATGGTATTCTTTTCCAGTGCTTACCTACACATAGAATTCTTCCTATTAAACCTGCAACAATGCCCATATTTTCTTATAAAATAATACAGCAGGAGATACTCCTCTTATTTTCCTTATGCCTTTTATATGTATAATATACCTTCCATGAAGGGTTAGTGCCCTAGCTTCTGAGGGCTCAGCTTTACATGACAAGATTTTCATCCTATTAACTCTATTCTGTGGCAACCTCTTGTATTTCTTACAGGGTAAATATAACAACTTTTTTTCTACTTCCTTAGGGTTTTTTTTTTTTTTTTTTTGGATAGGTAACCTACCTAGTTCATTTTCAGAAGGAAGAGATTAAGTACTTCTTAAGATGTGGTCAAGGAAAAGGTGTGTGAAATGAGGTAAAAAGGTCAAGAACAATAACTGGGGAAAGCCCATCAGATTTGGCAATTAAGAGCTCCTTAGAAACTTTGAAAACAGTTTGAGAAAGTAGTCAAAAATAATGAACTTGAAAGCCTAGGAGACTGGGAAGATGATAGTGCTCTAATAGAAATAGGGATGTTCAGAGGGGTGGGTCTTTGGGAGGTTAGGCAAAATACGATATCAAATACATATCTACGTTACAGTATTCGTCCTATATTAGTTTCCCCCACAAAAACAAAAAAAGGCAAAGTAATATAGGGATGAAATCAGGTTTTTGCCCTAGATGGCAGAGCCCACCTGTTGAAGAGATTTGGGTGTGAGAATGGCGGAAGGAGGGAGGGACCAGGAATTTTGCTTTCCCGAGCAGGACAGCCCCGAGTTGAGGTGACTAATTGGGGTAAGTAGGACATACTGCAGGCCAGGAAGAATGGAAATGGAACAGGACCCTGTTAATCTTCCTAATCTCTTATGGGTTTTTGTCCCACCCCTTAGAGTCAGACTTTGGCCCCAACTTCTGAAAACATTGTTCTAGACTATTTAGCCAGCGCTAGATCAAACCTATCTTCCTACAAAATAAAACTTGGTGGAAAGGGGAGGAAGCTAATGGAATCAGCTTGTAGAATAATGGTGCTTGCGGTGGGATCTGAAGGAAACCAGGACTGAGAAAGGCAAAGCGAGCGGGAGTGAACTCCAGACAAAGGAGGGCTGTTGGTGCAAGGGCTCCGAGAAAGATGGAGGTCTGTGTGTGAAGGAGAGGAAGCCTGAATAAAGAACCGCTTCCATTGTGACGGTGCTCTAAGGGTTGCGGAGTGCTTTCCAATGATTCATTTCATTTGAGACTAATACTTGGTAATTAATTAATCCGGACAAGACCCCTGGGAGTTAGGGGCTGTTATCCTCCAGTCCGAGTCCCCACAGGCGCCAGGCTCTCTGTCTCCCGTATGGTCCAGCCCAGAAATCCCGTGCTTTTCTCCCTCGGCTAGCGCCCCGTTCTCCAACACACTGACATCCCTCCTTCCCTCCTCCCTCCCCCTTTCCCTCCTCCCTCCCCCTTTCCCTCCTCCCTCCTCCCTCCGCCTCCCCCTCCCCCGCCCCTCCGGATCTGCAAAGGGCGGCGCTTGGCCACACCCCTTCCGCCCGGCTCGGGGCGGTGCCTTCACCGCCTTCCGCTCGGGAGGGACCGAGCTGCAGCGCGGGTGTGGTAGGTGCTGAGGGTCGGGGGTCGTGTTGGCGGGTCCCTGCGTCTGCTTCGCTTGTCCCTAGATCAGTCCCGAAGCGACAAATGCCGGGGACCCCCTGACTTTGAAACCCGTTGCTTGAGTCTCCCTGCCCCCTCCCCCGCGGTGAGATTTAAAGAAACCGAGTCACGTTTCTTTTGTGTGTGGCATTGATCTTTATGAGACCACGTGGGCTGGGAGAAGAATCGGACCACCCACGTTCAATCAGTCAATCAACCAGCCTTTATTGTGCTCCTGCTGTATGCCCCGCCCTGGGAATAATGCGGAGCGAGGGAGGAAGTCCCTCAAGTTGTTTACAAAAAAAAGAAAAAATGAGGTGCTGGAGGTGGAAAGGAACATGTTTACATAAGTTGATGCAAAATAATTAACGAGGGAGGGGGAGTCTGTAAAGGGATCCTATAGGAGGTGGTGCTTGAAAGGAGTTTTGAAGGAAACAAGTGGGAGCCAAGTTAATGAGCACTTATTAAGCACGCGCTGTATGCTAAGTACTGAAGATATGAATGAAGGAAATTCGTCCAGAGACTCGGTGTAGACTTTGCACAAGCGAGTTTTATGCGGATGAATCGGAGATAACGGCAGGGGCAGCATCATTGAATTACAAAGTAATGGGGGGGAGGGGAGAGGAGAACAAGGCGTACGAAGACTGTATTTTGTATTGTGTCCCGGAGACCGGGCGCCACGGCTTCACACTGACATGGTCACACCTGCGCTTTAGGAAGGCGACTGTCAGCGGCGTGGAAGATGACCCGGAGTGGGGAGAGATTTAAGACAGGGGGAGCAACCCACAGGCGGGCGCAATAGCTGGGTCCACACACCAGCGCAATGAGTTGAGTCAGAGGAGAGGAAGAAAACGAGAGATGCTCCACTAGTTGAAAATCAATAGATTGGATATAATGGGTGAGAGTAAGGAGTCAAGCATAACATCTAAGTTTTAGTTCTGGGTCACTGAGGGGATGGTTTCGCCTCCATCAGGAATAGGGAAATTTGGAGGTCTGTTTTGGATGTTCTTTGAGCTGGTTTAAAATATCCCATAGGCAGTTGGAAATATGGACTCAGGAATAAGAGTAGGACCAGATATATAGGTTTGGAATATATCTGCCTATAGATAATAATTAAACCTCTTAGCTGAGATTGGAGAAAGAAAAGGGCTCAGGACAAAGCTTTGAGCTATATCCAAGAGCTGTGGGGTGGATGCTAACCCAGAAAAAGAGGCGGGGTCAAATAGGAGGGAAACTTGTGTCCTGCTTTTTAGCGCCCCCCAAGATGGGGTAACAAAAGGTACCATGCTTTCTAGAGTCCCCACACTGGGGTGAAAAAACATACCATCTTAGTGGAGGAGTGGTAAAGTGAGACTCCTGAGGATGGTTAAAATATGGAGTCCATTAATTCCAAATTCCTTTTTTTATACCCTCATAACCCTCATAACCCAATGCAGAGGTCTTATACCTCACCCACACTATCTGTGGCCCTCTATAGAAAGCAGATCAGGATCATGAAAACTCAGGAGGAGAGTATCTGGGAGGAAAGAGTGACCAACATAGTGTCAATCCCTGCAGAAAAATCAAGAATACTGCTTATCAATAGGCCCTTACCTTTTCAACAAAAGAAGGAAGAGGCATTTTTTCATCTTTTTTCAGGGGCCATCATAATTATGCAAAATTGAGTTTCATTTAATTGTTCTTTCTGTTTATATTGTAGTGGTTATTTACATTAACTTCTTGGTACTTCATCTTTGATGATTTTTACTTAAATACTCACCTCTCAATTTACCCTTTAGGCTACTTGAAATTTTAATTTTTAGTAATATTAATAAAGAATAATTTCTATCATTCATTGATTGATGACTGACAATGTTTTCAAAATTGCACAGTGCTTATATACATGATTCCATTTAAGATAGCAATCTGTGAGGTAGAATATGTTGAATCATAATTTATCAGCATTGTTGGAAAAATGTTGGTTTTTAGGTCAGGTTTTCTTTTAGAGAGCAAGCTTGTGGTCACAAACATTGAGGTTTCCAAATATAGTCCACATCATTCTTTTAGTCTTAGTCAGTTCTGGTCCAGCTAATCTGCCATGTCAGTCTGGGATGTATGTACAAAGGAACCAATGTATCTGTCTATGTCACTGCATAAGAACCTGGGGGAGTAGGTATCACCTTTCCCATTTTCCTTCATGATATTTTCTATATGTCTTTATAGATTATCTGCCTATCTAATTCTGCTGCTCATTCACTAACACTTTGGCCATGAACGCAAAGCCTCGAATTCTGCCAGAGGGAGGACGGCTCCAATATCTGCAGAAATTGGTCTCTGAGTTCCAGGAAACAACAAGCCAAGGTGAGGGGATACTCTCAGAATCAGGTCCTTTGCCTTGAGCTGGTATCCTTTGTTTCCTACTCCCTTCAAAAAAAACACAATTTACCTGCCATTTATTATTTTAATTTTTTTGTTACAGATTAGACTTCTTGTTGTTCTTTGTTCTCACAGAGAATCAAAATGACATCATTATGTTGGGGTCAAGATACAGTATGTCTGACTTGATCAGACTAATATAGGCTTCAGAAGCTTTACCATGGGTCGAGTATAGGGCCTGTGTGTCAGGAAGTCCTGAGTTCAAATTTGATCTTGTTTACTTTCTTGTGTAATCCCAGGCAAACGACTTAATCATGTTCATCTCAGTTTCATTATCTGTAAAATAAATTGAACAAGGAAATGGCAAAACCACTTCAATATCTTGGCCAAGAAAACCTCAAACTCATGAAGAGTTGGATGTGACTGAACAAGAAATACAAATTAGACAGTACCAAATGACCTAGCAACTCCTTTTAAGACTGTAAGCTGAAATAGGAGTATCATACTGCTTTAGAGTAAGTTTGTCACTAGAAACTCCCTACAGCAATGAAATCACAGGTCCAGTCCCTATCCCTTATTTTATTTTCAAAATATAGGCAGTTTTCAAAATGCACCCTTGTACTCTCTCTCTTCTTTCTCCCACCCCCCCCAAACAGCAAGTAATCCAATATATGTTAAATGTGCAATTCTTCTATACATATTTCCAAAATTATCATGCTGCACAAGAAAAATCAGCTCAAAAAGGGAAAAAAAAGAGAAAGAAAACAAAAAGCAAACAACAACAACAAAAAAGGTGAAAATGCTATGTTGTGATCCACATTCACTCCCCACAGTCCTCTCTCTGGGTGCAGATGGCTCTCCCCATCACAAGACCATTGGAACTGGCCTGAATCACCTCATTGTTGAAAAAAAAACACATCTATCAGAATTGATCATCATATAATCTTGTTGCTGTGTACAATATTCTCTTGGTTCTACTGACTTTACTTAGCATCAGTTCGTGCAAGTCTCTTCAGACTTTTCTGAAATCAATTCTGCTTATGGTTTCTTATAGAACAATAATATTCCATAACATTCATATATCATAACTTATTCAGCCATTCTCCACTTGATGGGCATTCACTCAATTTCTAGTTTCTTGCCACTACAAAAAGGGCTGCCATAAACATTCTTGCACATATGGGTCCCTTTCCTCCATTAAGATCTCTTTGGGATATAAGCCTAGTAGAAACACTGCTGAATCAAAGGGTATGCACAGATTGATAGTCCTATGGGCATAGTTTCAAATTGCTCTCCAGAATGGTTGCCTATCCCTTATTTTGGAAATAAGGAAGTATATGTATATATAAAACATCAATAGTATTATGTTTATTACACAATTTTAATCCATCAGAAAGACAAATCTCCACTAATGGGGATATCACCTTTTTAATATTTTGCAAGGTGTTTTCTTCTCAACCAAAATTTTGTCTTTAAGTTAAAAAAAAAACAGAAATAGAAAACAATAGCAACATACTCTTCTGACAAATTAGTTTCTCTCATTATGTGTTTTCTTTTTTCCATCATTACCTATTGCCTCATTTCATTTTTTCCATTGTTAAAAGATTCTGGATAT
The DNA here is from genome assembly GCF_902635505.1 of Sarcophilus harrisii. NCBI lineage: Eukaryota > Metazoa > Chordata > Mammalia > Dasyuromorphia > Dasyuridae > Sarcophilus > Sarcophilus harrisii. The sequence goes on from NC_045429.1 coordinate 320,495,548, forward strand.
TATCTTCTTGGATAAGTAAGCATATCACTTAAAATTAGTCAGAGTGCACTGAAGAAAAAGGGGAGAAAAAGCTGAGGGTATCACAGAACCTGAGGGTGAAAGAGACCAGCGATTCTTTAGTCTAATCCCAACACCAAAGGAATTCTTACTCTATCATACCTAACAAATGCTCCCCCAGACTCCATTTGAAGACCTTCAAGCAAAGAGAATCTGGTATCTTTCGAGGTGTGGCTCTCTTCAACAGTGAGATGATTCAAACCAGTTCCAATTGTTCAGTGATGAAGAGAGCCATCTACATCCAAAGAGAGGACCGTGGGAGCTAAGTGTGGACCACAACATAGCATTCTCACTTTTTCAGTTTTTGTTTGGTTGCATTTTGTTTTCTTTCCCGGTTTTTTTCCCCTTCTTGATCTGATTTTTCTTGTGCAGCAAAATAACTGTATAAATATGTATACATCATTGGATTTAATATATATTTTAACATATTTAACATGTATTGGACTACCTGCCATCTAAGGGAGGGGATAGGGAGAAGGAAGGGATAATTTGGAACAGAAGGCTTTATAAGGGTCAATTGTATAAAATTACCTATACATATGTTTTGTAAATAAAAAACTTTAATAAAAAAATTTTTTTAATTAAAAAAAAAATATCTCCCACAGGAGGCCATATCACTTGGGGGTGATTGTTTTTTCTGAATTGGTCTCCTTGCAATTTCCACTTTTTTCTATATCAAATTGAATTTATAGCCTTTCATGTACTTGAATCATGCCTGGCCTTCCATTCTCCCAACCACCACTCCCTTTCCCGCTTTTCTCCCAAATCTTCTAAACTTTAAACATGTCAGGTTCCATATGTCATGGACTCAGTACCTTTCAGCATCCTGCTGCCCTCCTCTGGTCACTTTTCAGCTTATTGATGGCCTTCTTAAAACAGAGCACCCAGAAATGAATGCTCTGGCACACATCTGGATTACACCAGATAAGTCTGACAAGGACAGACTAGAATTACACCATCACCTTGTTTATGGGAACTTTGCCCCAATTAAAGCAGCCCAAGATCACATTAAGATTTTTTTGGTTGTTGACTCAGATCGCATGTATACTAATAATCCCCCAGATCTTTTCCAAACTGCTGTCTAACAGTGCCTCCCTGTATTGAAATTCATTTTTTTTGGTATCCAAGTTATCCTACATTTATCTTTATTAAATTCCATCTTATTAATAAGTTTATTAAAGAGCCCAGTGCTCTAGCTTGTCAAGATTTTTTTCTGGATCCTGACTCTCATCCATTCTACCTTAGTGTTACTGATAAATTTTATGAGGCTATCATCTAGGATTTTTTCCAAGCCATTTGACAAGCACAGACTCCTATGGTACTCCACTGAATATCCTGCCATGTTTTCATTGAAACATTAGCACCAGTCTTTGAATTTGGCTAACTAGTTCTGAAATCATCTTATTTATATTATCTAATTCATATCTTTCCATCTTTTCCATAAAAATAGTATGAGCTATTTTATCAAAATCTTTGCTAAATTCAGCATCTGCTCCTACATTCCCCCTCATTTGTCAGTTTAGTAATCCTGACAAAAAGGAGATAAGTTGGGCATGAACTATTCTTAACAAAGCCAATGCTATTATCTTATTAGAATCTCATGATGGAGTATGCAGTAATACTACAGGTGTCATTACCCCATTTTGCTAATAAGAAGATGAGTTCAGAGAGGCTAATTGACGACCCTTAGTTACAAAGCCAGTACAATATCAATCACAAGTGAGATATGAACCCAGCCTTTTTGTTATTCCAGGTGTTGCCCACTACCCAGTATACTATCTCTTAAAATAAAATATCTAACTATTTAAGACCAAATATGCTTGAATGTTTCTTAAATTCACAAGATAGAGATTTAGGGTCTAGAGGCCCAGGAACTCTGGATTAGGGACTCAAATTAGCTGCAATGATCAGAATAAATAACCTGGACATCAGACTTGGGAGCAGGTCATATGGCCACTCCAATGAAATTAGAAAAATCTTTAGATGACAGCCCCTAGTAAAGTGCTTGACATGCCATGGTTACTTAACAAAGACTTGTTGGGGCCGTGAGGTGGTACAATGGATAGAGCACCAGCCCTGAAGTTAGGAGGACCTGAGTTCAAATGTGACTTCATTCACAATACTTCCTGACTGTGTGACCCTGGGCAAGTCACTTAATCCCAATTGCCTCAGCAAAAAAACAACAATAATAACAAAAAACAAAGGCTTGTTGAATGAAGCTGAGCTGAATTAAATTTTAGGACCTGCCCTGCCTGAGAAGCTTTGTGAATAACAGTTTGCCAATGACATTCAGAATTGCACATTCATCCAGCAATTTATTTAATTAAAAGCCTGATAACCCTTTTAAAAAAACCAAAACCCAAAAACCAAAGCCAATGCTGGCTTTTCCTAATCACTTGTTCACTTCTAGATGTTCACCAACCATCTCCTTTAATGAACTGATCTAGGTTTTTCTGAACAATTGAAATTGAGCTCACTGGTCTATATTTTGTACGCTTTGTCTTCCTTTTCTTAAAAATGGAGATGACATTTGCCCTTTTTTTCCAAACCCATGGATTCTCTCAGTTTTCAAGATCTTTCAGATAACACTGATGCTAACTCTGTGATCACATCTGCAAGTATTTTCAGGACTTGAGGATGTAGATAGTTCATCTGGGCCAGGTGAATTTTCTTCAAGGGTAGCAAGGCACTTTTTTGCTATTCCTTAATTATCTTGGGGATCAACTGCATGTTAATTTTGTTTTGACATTTCCACCGTAAAGGGAATATTGTTATCAACAGGCCATCTACTCCAAGTAGCAGCTTTATGCCTTTTGGGATCCTTTTCCTCTAGGAGAGCTAAATGCACCTTTTTCAGTTGTGTTTAGTTGCCATAGGTAGCTTCAATTCATTTTGAGCTTTAGCATATTCCTGTCATTATTTTTTCTTTTTTTACAGAACCATGCTACTTTCTTATATTAATTCTCTGTTACTTGTCATTGTTTCCATCTTCTATAAATTTATCCTTTAAATTTAAGTTGGTGATTTCCCTCTGTAGCCATGTCAGTCTCTTCAGACAAATCCCATTTTTCCTTCATGTTAGAATTGTTTCCCTTTTGGGGTTTCAGAATTTCATTCTTAATCCTCTCCCTTCTTCCTTATAGTATATTGGAGTATTTTGAACCAGGAGATCCCATTTCTCTCTTCTTAGGACTCTTTGAAATCTTTCTGATAATCTAGGATAGACAATGCTCAGGTTTCTTCTCCATTATAAACTTAAGAAAGGAGTGGTTACTTCTCTCCCGGATTCCCATCATTTCTATCCCAACAACCAGGTTCTCTCCATTAGTGAGATTTAGATCCAGAAAAGAATTTCTCCTAATTGGTTCTTCCACTTTTTGAAAGACAGAATTCACAAAAAAAAGTTAAGAAATTAATAGCATCTCTGCCTTTGGCAGAGAGAAAAGTTCCTTTTAAGGTCCTTTTAGCAGGGGTCATTTATATCTACATGAATGACTAGAAATGCGTAGTTGTCATCTATTTTGACAAGCCTTGGTAGGATCCCTTTTGTGTTCATGCTCCAGGAAAACAACATACCTTTCTGTTGTTTTTAGGCTAACAAATATCCAGCCCCAGTTCCTGTGAGCAGGGAATTACCAGTTACTATGACTTCAAACTTTTTTCACTGTGTCTTGTAAGATCATCTGCCTAGAACATTGCTCCTTTGGAGGACAAGCAGCTTTGTTTTCCTCAAAGCATCCAGTTCTCTGTTGGTGTTTTTCTTTTCTTTAAAATATAATAATAGTTCTCTCTGGGAGAAAGCAGGTTTCTTGGGGGGTTTTCTGGAGGCAGCCTTAAGTTTCAGTTAAAAGTAAATAATCACCCCAAATTGCAGCCAGCTGATAAAAGTTCAGATCTTTTATTGTGTCCTTCAAAATAGCCCTGTTACCTCAGAGGCCTATCTCTCTGCTTGGTTCCAAGAGCTCTTGCAGCTTTGTCCTTGGCTTCTGCCTCTGCTTTCTTCAGCCTCCAGCTAGCACCAAGGTTGAAGATGCAATGACTCTCTCTTCTTGCCTTTGAGAGAGGGCTTATGGGCTTCCTCCCAGAGTGCTCCTCTCGGACCCCAGTCAATGTTTTGGAGAAATTCCTTCAAGCTCTAAGAGCTTCCTTTATATATATGATCTCCCAAAGCTTAACTCCTCCTTCTGGAGAGAATGGGATTCTGGGTTATCTCCCAGAGTGCTCTTTGGCCCTAAGAACTTCAAGGGAGGTGTGAACACAAGCATTATTGTCTATCAATTGTACTTAGTACCTTGTTTCAAGTTCTGGCCCAAAACATCTCCTTCCAAGATCAAATCAACCATTGAACCATGCCAAATTAGATAATTGTTGTCTCTATCAACTCTAATGGCCTAACAATTTGTAGATTCCAACAGTTCTCCTTTCAGAAAAAGCAACAAATCTTTTTAAGTCCTAATGGTAGAACTCTTCTTTTCCTATTTAATGTTCTTCCATCTTCCATTATCCTTAGTAAGATGTCCAGTATGGCAATAATGGATGTCATATCCCTTCTTTTACCATTGAAGTCTTCTGTTTCCCTTAGGAACCCTTTATTTAGAAGTAATTTTCTAATTCCATCACCTTTTCCTATAGGTGGTAGATCAACCTTTGATTGATATTCAGAAAACTGTACCACAACTGTAGCAGAAATACAAACATTGCACACTTGAGTAGTTACATCATTGTACAAGTCATCTCACTTACCATATTGATTGAGATTTTCATACTCATTCTTTTCTTGCTAGGAAGCAGTAAGTGTCTGAGACCAGATTTGAATTCTGGTCCTCCTGAATTTAGGGCTGGTGCTCTATCCCCTGTGCCACCTTGTTGGGCCTTCAGACTCATTCTTTTGAACGTTTGAGTATTTAAACCTCAACCCTTAGAAGCAATAAACTGGGAAAATATTTTTACAGTCAAAGGTTCTGATAAAGGCCTCATTTCCAAAATATATAGAGAATTAACTCTAATTTATAAAAAAAATCAAGCCATTCTCCAATTGAAAAATGGTCAAAGGATATGAACAGACAATTCTCTGATGAAGAAATTGAAACTATTTCTAGTCATATGAAAAGATGCTCCAAGTCATTATTAATCAGAGAAATGCAAATTAAGACAACTCTAAGATACCACTACACACCTGTCAGATTGGCTAAGATGACAGGAAAAAATAATGATGATTGTTGGAGGGGATGCGGGAAAACTGGGACATTGATGCATTGTTGGTGGAGTTGTGAACGAATCCAACCATTTTGGAGAGTAGTTTGGAACTATGCTCAAAAAGTTAT